>NC_136876.1:9378088-9885768 GCF_949152265.1 Phoxinus phoxinus
TTTGATATTTCACAACACTGTTATTTACAATAACTTGCCAAAAGAACTATTGTTTAAAATAGGCTTGAGACTTGACTTGGACTTGGCATTTAGGGACTTGTGAACATGTCTGCTGCATATCAAGGGTGAAACAGTTAATCATGTAGACAGACAGCAGTCTCATTCAATGTCAGTCATGTGTGTGGTGAAATATCAATTATTAGGCATTTAAAAGCTATATTGATAAAAATGTACAATAACAATGAGTTGGTGATAAAATGAGCAATGAGTTTAATACATTTTTTGAAGCAAATACAAACATTAAGTAAAAGTGAAAGCGAATGAGACAGATCTCTATTTTTACTGACTTATAAGAGGTAAAGCATCTCAAGAAAAGTGAACAGTTTAAAAGCTACATGAAAGTATATCTTGCATTTGCATGGAAGAGTAGAAGTGGAAGAGAAACTAGATGTTCTCATGAAAAACGAGTTAAATATTAATATCAGATTCATGTCTCTCTTAAAAGTGTTATGGCCTCTTCTTCAGCTCCTGAACCATGAGAGCACTAGAACATGGAGTTCATTTAAAAAATAAAAAAAAACTACTGATTTCCATTATAAAAGAGAACTTAGTAATATAAATTCATTAACAATAAAACTCTGATGCGTTTATCTCCACTGAATCCTTTCATGTGTTTCTGGCAGATTGAATCTCTTGTTGCAGTGTTGTTTTTTCCGGTGTGAATTTTCTGGTGGTCTTTCAGTTCATCTTCTGTAGTAAAGGACTTCCTGCACTGGAACACACACCGCCGTGTCTTTTCTGCTGTAATATTATGAATTAATCTTCTCCTTTGTGTGAATCTTCAGGTGTTTCTTCAGGACTGATGCCCAATGAAACTGTTTAACAATTTCTTTCTTCAGATTGAGAAGATGTGATTTCAGAGACAAAGTCTGAGCCGCTTCTTCCCAGTGTGAACTCTCATGTGAATCTTCAGACTTGATTTTCATGTGAAGCGTTTTTTACACTGAGGGCAGGAGAGGACAGATTTTTTGCCTTCTGTTTTTCTTTTCCTTGTTTACGTCCATCAGGTCTAAAAGAAACATTAAATCAAGTGAGATTTGAAATGAGAGACAAATGTGAAATGAAAAGTGAAGCCCAAAGTCAGGATCACTGATGAGTTCAATAGACATTTTAATCCCATCATATCTGGTCAACTGCTGTGCACGATTATGATCTATTTTAATATCATGAAAATAAGTTGTGTTATAAATCACTAGTTTGGTCATGAAACTCTAGATGATTGTAAGCAATCACATAATTTCCAACGCCTTTCTAACATTAACAGAGGAAGAATCTGGAAGCTTCTCGTCTATTCCTAATAAGCACCAGAGCAAATACAAAAACATGAACTGCTGTTAGAAAACATGAAAATACTGTTTGACGTTTTATCTTCACCATAATGAGTGATGTCAGAAAGAGAAAGTTGCACAGTGCTGCTTATATTGCTTTGTTTCTGCTTGTTTTGACATGAGCGCCACCTACTGTCAGAGAGTGATTTTCCATTGCTTTGAACGTTCCGGGTTACTTGACTGTAACCCTGTTCTCTGAAAAAAGCGGAATGAGATGCTGCGCTGCTTAGCGCATTGGGAACGTCTTTAATCGTGACCAGCTGTGAATATTGTGTGTAACACATCAATAGAATTGACCCGGAGGTAATATAGCCTCGGTCGATGACGTCATCGGCACGCACCCGCGACGAGAGGCTATAAATAGATGAGCCTGAAGAGCAGTCCCGGGACATCTTCAGCACGCCAATGAAGCGCAGCATCTTGTTCCGCTTTTTCAGGGAACAGGGTTACAGTCAAGTTACCTGTGAAACGTTCCCTTTCAAAAGCTACAATCGATGCTGCGCTGCTTAGCGCATTGGGAACGAGAATACCCACGCCACCCACGACGAGAATACCCACGCCGCTTTGTTACGGCCCCCATAAGAGACGAACAGTTGCTCTGACTTACACCACTGGCTAGTGCGGTGGACATAGGTCTGAAGAGCACAGACTGGACACAGTCTGTGAGATCTCTCCTGCTCCGGCGTTGTGAACGGCGGAGAGCAGAATGTCTCAAGAGTGACCGGATGTACAGTCGAGAAAGGAACCTTAGGCAGGTAATCAGGATGAGGATGCAAAATCACTTTCACCATTCCTGGTGCAAAGTCTAACCAGGATGGCGAGACAGACAGAGCCTGCATATCCCCGATTCTTTTTAAAGAAGTTATACCCATAAGAAAAAACATATTTAGGGTCAGAAGTTTGTCAGACGCTGATTCTAGAGGTTCAAATAGGGTATCAAACAGACCCTCTAGGACTATAGCTAAGTGCCATGAAGGGATCTTGGTTCTTACGGGAGGCCTCAGTCGTCTGGCCCCATCAAATGAAACAAGCGAGCAGAGGATGTCTCCCGAGTGGCATCCCGTCAATCAAGGCGTGGCAAGCCCAAAACGCGGCCACATAAATCCTGAGAGTGGCGGGGAATGTGCCTGTTGATAATTTTTCCTGCAGGAAGTCCAGAACTGAAGCAATCTGGCAGTTGACAGGATCTGCATTATGTACAACACATCACCTTTCAAAGACACCCCATTTGTTGGCATAACTCTTTCTAGTGGAAGGAAGCCCTAGCACTTAGATTGGTTCCCAGTTGGTACCCATCAGGGGCCAAACATGAAGGTTCCACAGGTCAGGCCTGGGATGGAATATCGTGCCCTCCACCTGAGACAGAAGGTCCCTCCTCTCCAGAATCGCCCATGGCGAGCCGTCGAGGAGAGATATTATCTCCGAGAACCATACTCTGTTCGGCCAAAGCGGCGCTATCAGTAAGAAAATTTAATTCCTCAGAATTAAATATGGCCAAAGAACAGCCAGACAAGCATTTGATATTGCATTGAATATCTGCTTTTTCATATATTATCATTTAATTAATCAGCAATAAATACAGCCAAATATCAATCAGACTGTAACGGGGCGAACAAGACGAGAGACGTGCGGATCCATATGCAAGGCTTTATTCCAAAATGTGGTAGTCATACAGACAAGGTCAATCAACAGCAAACAGGTATGGCAGAGGCATGACACAGAGTAATCCTTAGGGCAAGCGTAGGTAGACGATCGGCGAACAATATCCAACAGGGGCAAGGCAAAGAGAGATAATCCAGGTAAACCGCAATAATCCAAACAAGGTGCAAACCGAATCCAAAGGGCTAGGCTGAGGGAGAATCCAGGGAACACGGGCAAGAATCAGAAAACACAAAGGACAAGGCAAGACTGAGATCACTGGTTGGGCTCTGTAGAGAAGCTAACACTAGGGGAGTGCTAAACGCAATACAATACTCGGCACCAGGGAGAGAATGTCCAAGGCTTATAAAGAGTGTGAGATAGTTCTCAGGTGTGAGCGTGATTAGTGGAATCAGCTGTGTGTTGTCAATGCAATGAATGATGGGGATTGAAGTGAAAGAGTCCATGCTGTGAGTGGGTGACCTCTGGTGGTGACCAACCGGAAGTGCATGGACCAGATTTATGACACAGACAATCAAACACGGTCTGGATGACAGACTGTTTAAATCTTTCATAAGATCAGCCTGGTATGCCTGTAACAGCTATGGTGTACAGCGCAGTACCAGCCTGACCTGCTGAAAATGCATGCGATAATGCGATCCCAGGGGAGAGAAAGCCCGCGAGCATCTCTCCAATCTGAGGCAGCATCATATAATCGAGTGCCTTCGCACCCGCAAAAGTCGAATTGGTCGACGTCGAGGGCACAAAGACACATCATGTATATATATATATTAGGGCTGTCAGTTAACGCGTTATTAACGGCGTTAACGCAGACCCATTTTAACGGCGTCAATTTTTTTTTATCGCGAGATTAACGCCTAGCAAACTTTGTAGTTTTTTTCACATGCTTTTGCAACAACTAGTAACGTTGTTAAAACTACAACACCACAGCGGATCTAGCTAGACCAGAAACAAAACAACAGGCACGCCGCACACACTTGTTTGGGCTTGCGATGCGAACCGGCCAAAGAGTGGACTAGAAGCGCAGCGCCGAGCAACTCGTATCGCACATCGGACGTGCGCTTTCTCAGTTTATGGCCAGCAATAAAAACTCAGAATGGCGCCGCCGGTGTGTGTACACTCATAGAGAATAATGTGTTTGAATTTTAAATACGAGGCGCTGCGCTTCTCGTCCGGTGTGCGACCCGCTTTAACGTTACGTTTTGAGAGGATGAATGATGAGCACGAGACGACGAAATGGATGCCAATAAGATTCTGAATGGAAAGTTTACTTTTAAAAAGTTGCCAAATGGTTCTATTGACAAGACCAAAGTGATCTGTGTGTTGTGTCGTTGTGAACTGAGCTGTCATCGTGGCACGTCCAGTCTGAAATACCACTTGATGGTCAAGCACACACACACACACAGATGATGCGTTTCTACTCGTCAATATCAGTAACGTTACCTCGTCAGTATTTCTTTCACCCTTTTATTGATGGACAGTGTTACATTGTGGTGAGAGATTATTTGCTCCAAGTGAGAATGTTAGTGTGAAATTGAACACAGTATGTTGTTTTCAATAAAAAACATTTGCACAAAGCAAGCCGATCCACTTTTCCATGTTGATAAGAGCATTAAAATGAGAAAAAATAATGGAACAAAAAGAAAGAGACATTTAGAATAGATAAAAATGTGCGATTAATCGCGAGTTAACTATGACATTAATGCGATTAAATATTTTAATCGTTTGACAGCCCTAATATATATATACATATATATATATATATATATATTATATCTTTATTTATAAGCTTTGAGTGTTTTATGGGACTCTTTTTGCTGTGATCAGAGTAGTCTGGCCAGGCCACTGCACGAACAATCGCTCGAGCAGTTCTCCTTTTATCATCAGGGGAGGAACGCTCGGAGGCGGCGAACTCACGAGATTCAGTGTCCTCTGCCCGGGCCGAAGATGCGCAGAGGTACGCTTCGGTAGTCAGAAGGACATCACGATCTGGAGAGAGCGATCGAAAGGGACACACCCGTCTCTCGCTCCTCAGCCAGATCACCACGCGAGCCCCACAATCGCATTGCGGGTGCTACCCCTTTGAAATAAGCAAAGCAAACGCGAAGCACTTTAACTGTGAACATTCCACTGTGCTCGCAATCACCATGCTCAAACGCAAGGACAGCATGCTCTTTCCCAAAACAAACAAAGCAGTAAGTGTGTGTATCCAGTTCTGACATAGGACGAGAACATGTAGGGACACATCGCTTACTCTGTTGTTGACTCATTATTTTACTCTTTTCACTTGTTTGAAGAGAGACTGCCAGTTGAAAACAAACTAACTCCTAGCAATATCTGTAGCAGATAGAGAGGTAAGAGATGTTTCTAATGCACACATTAACAGAATGGCCTCTGAAGAGTTTCCCCTCCTACCGCGTCAGGGGACCAGGGGACCCCCACCCGCCCCCTCTGCCCACTTACACTCTGGTCACCCAACCTGGTTGGGGACCCAGACTCCTGGCGTGGGTGGGCCACCAGGAGACCACGACACGTATTACAATTAATACCGTTGCAGGTGCGCGTCGATGACGTCATCGACCGAGGCTATATTACCTCCGGGTCAATTCTATTGACTTGTTACACACAGTATTCACAACTGGTCATGATTAAAGACGTTCCCAATGCGCCAAGCAGCGCAACATCGATTGTAGCTTTTGAAAGGGAACAGACAGATTTTTTTATATCACACATTCATGTTGGGTTGAACACAAGTTAATAGAAACCAATCAAACAACAAAATGTCCATTTCTCATCGTGGCTGTTCAGAAACTAATGAATGAATGAGGCATTTAGCGCTACTATTTACTACTGTACACACCAAGCGCTTTACAATCACATCAGGTGTCGGCCTCATTCACAACCTGGATGATTCAACAGCAGCCACAGTGAAACAGTGCCAACTATAGGTGAAGAAGAGGGATTTGAGTGTGACTGAGAAGAGATTTTTTTGCTCAGCACATAAAGATGAACTACTTACTGTGATCTAAGACTGTGGTGATGTGGTTTCTCCACTGCATGGATCTTCATGTGTATCTTCAGGCGACTTTTAAAAGAGAAACTCTTTCCACACTGATTACTGATTGATTGTGCGGCTTCTCTCCCCTGTGGATCCTCTCATGTCTTTTCAGAGATGATGAATCACTGAATCTCGTCGCAGTGTGAACACTTGTAAGGTTTTTCTCCAGTGTGAATTCTTTGGTGAAGTTTTAAATATATCGCTGTAGTAAAAGTCTTCTCACACTCAAAGCACATGTACTCTCTTACACCAGTATGGATTTTCTGATGTCTTTGTAAAGATTGCTGCACTGAAAAACTCTTTCCACACACAGAACATGAATGTGGCTTCTCCTTCATATGAACTGTCAGGTGTGCCTTCAGGTTTGATGCCAAAATAAATGTTTTGCCACATTGATCACATATGAACGGCTTCTCTCCGGTGTGGATCTTCATGTGAATCTTAAGACTTTGTTTGTATGGGAAACTCTTCCCACATTGATCTCAAGATGGCAGCTAGTCTAAGGTCTGCTCAGTGTCTCTCTCTGGACTGATTTCATTTAAATGGATTTCATAGTATTTTACTCCTTTTAAGTTGTAGTTTTTAAGTTGAACAAGTCATTTATATGGAAATTTCATCTTGAACTTTTAAGAAGATTGTGGACTTCTATAAAAATGACACTATACCTCTGCTCTGAGCTAATTTTGCTAACCTGAGCCTGATCCAACTGACCCTATTAGACCAGGGCACTAGGCTAAACAGAGCTAGGCAAACGGGCTTGAGCCTGCTACATTCTCCTGGAGCTTGGGCTAACCAACCTGAGCCTGCTACATCCTCTTGGAACTTGGGCAAGCCAGCCTGAGCCTGCTACATCTTCTTGGAGCTTGGGCTAACCAGCCTGAGCTTGCTACATCCTCATTGGAGCTTGGGCAAACCAGCCTGAGCCTGCTACATTCCTTTGGAGCTTGGGCTAACCAGCCTGAGCCTGCTATATGCTCCTGTAGCTAGGCTAGCGGGCCTGGCCTGCTTATTCTCCTGGAGCTTGGGCAAACCAGCCCGAGTCTCACCTATCATCCTGGAGGCTAGGCTAACGGGCCTGGCCTGCTACATTCTCCTGGAGCTTAAGTTAACAAGCCTAAGCCTGCAACATCATTTTGGAAACTGGACCATACTCTACAAGATAAACTGGTACTGTTATTAGTCAACTTTACTATTAGTAAATTAATGACAATGGCAATTTTCTTAATTTTCTTATCCCTGTTGGTCACTTGGAACTTTAAACCGGGCACTGGTCCTAGGGTGAGTTGTTTTAATAATGTGGTGGGCATACAGGAAACCTACTATAGTGGCACAAAAAACAGTATTGACATGCACCAGGAACCATTACACTTTTGTTGGAAACTGGACTTCTGGATGGATCTGTATTGGGATTTGCCTAAACTGCAGAATTTTTTTGCTTTGTATAAATTGTCTTTCTCAATTAATGACAGGCATTGCCTGGTTTCAGCATATGATAGGCCGGCTTCAAAATATACTGTGAAATGCAGATTGATTATTACACTACTCCTACTTCTATCTGGAAATGTCCAGCCCAATCCTGGCCCCTGTTTGCAATATGTCTTGACCCCTGCTGAATTTAAATCAATGCCTGGACGTAAATTTGTTCATCTTAATGTTCACAGTTTACTACCCAAAATGGACATGGTTAGAATTTGGATTGAATCTACAGATGCAGACATAGCGGTAATTTCGGAAACATGGTTGACAAAATCAATTACTAATGAAGATATAAATGTGCTTGGGTATAATATTTTTCGCAGTGACAGGCCAAAGAAAGGTGGTGGCGTAGCTATCTATGTTAAGTCAAGATTTGGTGCATCAGTTGTTCTGTCTGAGTCTCTCTGTAAGCAAATGGAGTTTTTGGCCTTAAATGTTGAAATATTTAAGTCCCTTTCAATAACTGTTGTAGGGTGTTATAGACCTCCATCGGCCTCCAGGGAGGCTTTATCATCTTTAAAGCTTCTTTTGTCCAGATTAAACTATAGGGAACTTTTACTGGCCGGGGACTTGAATTGGGACTGGCTAAATGTTGTTTCTGATGAATTTAAATTTTTCTGTGATTCTATCAGTCTTAGCCAGTTGGTAAATGTACCTACAAGGCCTAATCTAAAAAATCCAGATAAATCTACTTTAATCGACTTGATTCTAACAAACGTCCCTCATAAATTTTTTTTTCTCCAGTGTGAACTCTCAAGTGAATCTCCCGATTTTGTTTGCTTGTGAAACTCTTTCCACACTAATCACATGAGAACGACTTCTCTCCAGTGTGAACTCCCATGTGAATCTCCAGATTTTGTTTGCTTCTGAAGCTCTTTCCACATTGATTACATGAGAACGGCTTCTCTCCGGTGTGGATCCTCATGTGAATCTCAAGATTTTGTTTGCATGTGAAACTCTTTCCACATTGATTACATGAGAACAACTTCTCTCCAGTGTGAACTCTCATGTGAATCTCCCGATTTTGTTTGCTTGTGAAACTCTTTCCACACTGATCACATGGGAACGGCTTCTCTCCAGTGTGAACTCTCATGTGACTTTTAAGATATTGTTTTTTTGAGAAACTCTTTCCACATTGATTACATGAGAACGGCTTCTCTCCGGTGTGGATCCTCATGTGAATCTCAAGACTATGTTTGGCTGTGAAACTCTTTCCACACTGATCACATGAGAACGGCTTCTCTCCAGTGTGAAATCTCATGTGAATCTCCCAATTTTGTTTGCATGTGAAACTCTTTCCACACTGATCACATGAGAACGACTTCTCTCCAGTGTGAACTCTCATGTGAATCTCCCGATTTTGTTTGCTTGTGAAACTCTTTCCACACTGATCACATGGGAACGGCTTCTCTCCAGTGTGAACTCTCATGTGACTTTTAAGATATTGTTTTTTTGAGAAACTTTTTCCACATTGATTACATGAGAACGGCTTCTCTCCGGTGTGGATCCTCATGTGAATCTCAAGACTATGTTTGGCTGTGAAACTCTTTCCACACTGATCACATGAGAACGGCTTCTCTCCAGTGTGAAATCTCATGTGAATCTCCCAATTTTGTTTGCATGTGTAACTCTTTCCACATTGATTACATGAGAACAGCTTCTTTCCGGTGTGGATCCTCATGTGAATCTCAAGACTATGTTTGGCTGTGAAACTCTTTCCACACTGATCACATGAGAACGGTTTCTCTCCAGTGTGAACTCTCATGTGACGCTCAAGATTTTGTTTGCATGTGAAACTCTTTCCACACTGATCACATGAGAACGACTTCTCTCCAGTGTGAACTCTCATGTGACGTTTAAGATATAGTTTTTTTGAGAAACTCTTTCCACATTGATTACATGAGAATGGCTTCTCTCCGGTGTGGATCCTCATGTGAATCTCAAGACTATGTTTGGCTGTGAAACTCTTTCCACACTGAGTGCAGGTGAAAGATTTCTTGGCTCTTCTTTTCTTTAAAAAATTATTTTTAGTCTTTGAGCGACTCAAAGGTTTTTCTCCAGGTTTGACATGTTTCTCCTCCACTTCACTCAGTTCTTCACTCTCCTCCTTCACTTCACTCAGTTCTTCACTCTCGTCCTCCACTTCACTCAGTTCTTCACTCTCCTCCTCCACTTCACTCAGTTCTTCACTCTCTTCCTTCACTTCTCTTAGTTCTTCACTCTCCTCCTCCACTTCACTCAGTTCTTCACTTTCCTCCTTCACTTCTCTTAGTTCTTCACTCTCCTCCTTCACTTCACTCAGTTCTTCACTCTCCTCCATCACTTCATTCAGTTCTTCACTCTCCTCCTTCACTTCTCTCAGTTCTTCACTCTCCTCCTTCACTTCTCTCAGTTCTTCACTCTCCTCCACTTCTCTCAGTTCTTCACTCTCCTCCATTTCTCTCAGTTCTTCACTATCCTCCTTCACTTCTCTCAGTTCTTCACTCTCCTCCTTCACTTCTCTCAGTTCTTCACTCTCCTCCTTCACTTCCATCAGCTCTGAAATGAAAGAAAAAAAGTTTAATTGCATTTTCAGTACATCAAAATTCAAAGAGAGAAATATGACTATAAAGTGAAAGGACAAAGTTTTTATAAATTAATTATGCATGTCCCTGAAAATCTCCATGAATGAGGAACATAGATATTCCAGTAGGGCTGGACAATAATTCAATATCAATAGATATCGGGATATCATTTTTTTCAATAACGGTGATATGATTTTTAAACACATTTCTGATATTTCGATATACATTACAGGCATGGGCTAGGTTTACGTTTTCATTTTTACTGCGTGATAATGTAAGCAGCACGGCACAACGGTTCACTGTCTGTAAATTGACAGTTCGCAAAGACCCGCCCCTAGTGATGCTCCGATTGATCGGCCGATATTGGCTAAAAATAGCTTGATCGGCGAACGCCAAAAGTGCCGATCAGAAAAGCCGATCACGTGACGTAAATTACTCGCGCGACTTTTTTCCACCTGCATGCTCATTCTATAATGAGCGCGCTCGCCACACGCCTACATTTGAAATAACGAACTTGAGCGCGTAAACGACGCGATATGTGAACGGCCCCTTGGCGAGCTCCCTCCAGTCAGGCCACGAGCTACTGGCAGCTCGCGAGCGGCGTGTTGGAGACCCCTGCTCTCTTCTAGACAGTGCCGCCGCTCCCACCACGCGCATCATCACGCACTGTGCGCAGAGCTGAGGGGGCACCAAAAAAATAGCCTCCCGGATATTGATAGCGGCTCACTGATGCCCGCGAATTAGTTCAAATCTCCGGAATCTAGAGCGAGCGCGCCCGCGAGACAGAAACTGTACTCCAAACCGCGTAGCGCATGCACGGCAGAGAGGGAGAGAGAGCAAGAGACCACGTGCGTGTGAAATATCATCACTTTAAAAAACTTCCAGACGGGAGAAGGAGAAGTCATGTTGCCACTGACAAGCTCTGGTCTGCTGTTCTGTGACCGTGCGCACTCATTATAGAAGCGATGAGGACGTTTTTCCACGCGCAGCGAGATATAAAATATCAACTTCAGAATTCAGCAAAAGCTACTAAAACTTATTTGTCGTTGTGGAGAGCGCAGTGCATGGTTGCATAGCAACGACAGACGCCACGGGAAAATCGGACCGAATTTTACTATTAATAATAAAATATAAGATAATGTGCATTGTAAATGCCAGTAATTTATCTTTTTTTGACTCATTCTTTTTATAAAAAAATCTATTTAAACTAAAGGCTGAAATATGAGGTTTATCTTTTTATAAAACCTTTTTTGTCAAAACTTTATTTGCACTTGCACATGTTAGTAGATAACATGTTGCAAGACACTCTTTTAAAATCTAGCCATCATTTATGTTATTATTTTAATGCTTATGTAAACAAAAAGTGCATATTGATGCAAATTTTATTTGTTATTTGCTGGTTAATGCAGGCAATGTAGTTAATGTAGGTCTTAAATTTCAATCTTTATGATCTTAAAATATCTTAAATTTGACTTTCAAAAGACAAAAATTCATGAAAGACTACTGGTTTTGGGGTGTTTTGCATAATTGGTTGTTCCAGAAAAAAATTGTTATTGCCACCTCATAGTTACCGGTAGTTTCATTTCTACAAATGGTGCAAACTCATTATAGATAAAAGATTCCCATTCCTCTGCCATTCTGTGATTGGCAGTGATCGGCAATCGGCAGATCATGATTTTGGTGATCGGTAATCGGCCCCAAAAATGCTGATCGGAGCATCTCTACCCGCCCCTTTAGTTACTGTCGCTATGTCCAACATTACGCCGCTCTCACACCACACCATGTTCTCACGCAGTGAAAAATACATTGCGGGGCAGAGAGGACGCTGACAACGTGCCGACAGACAGGACAGACCAGGTTACTTTTGATATGAAACAAAGCCTCAACTTTCAAATTTGGCAATTTTGTCAAGAAATTGAAACAATAAATACCGTTTTGTGGCTCTTTAATGTGTCTGACAGATCGCTGTCGAGCCTCATCTCTTCCTTCTAGTTAATTTATAAGCAAATAAACATGAATGAATATAAGAAGGAATCTTGTTTTAACCGCGGAAATACGTCAGTACACTCCGCTTTTCAAGTTCAAATCCTCCAACGTTAATCTACTAAATTAACTCCTGACTGCTTTGCCAGACAAAAATGGCGGATTCGGCGAATGGAGTTATTATGTGCGAACAGCTGGAAACTATATTTGTGCAGTGTGCGCATGTCAAAAAATCTATTCTGATTTTCAGCGTGTCATCAACACTCAAAATGTCCCTCAGCAACATACGCTTTTGTTGTTGCTCACTTTTTTTGGTTTGTTTTCTGCACCAACTGAGCAATTTTCATATTCTTTATCCTGGCTGAAGCACTTTTTTCAATCTATAAGAATAATATAATCAACCTATGTTAGCCTATAGCTTAAAGTTAAAGTATATCAATAAGTTGAGTTAACTTATGTTTATTTGACAATGATTTCACATTACTTGTATGAAGGCTAAATACAAATAAAATATTAACAATAATTTATTCGTACCATTTTTATTTCTAAAATATTATATAGTTTTATAGGAGGAGGTTTCAGAGACTTGGGAAATACATTTTTCAGAAGTTTGAAGGTACAGACATTAGTTGTGGGCGTTCTTGCCAGTTTTTCCTGAGGCTTTTATATTGTTCATATCGATATCGGAATTATATCGTATCGACCGAAATTAAGAAATATATCGTGATATAAATTTTGGCCATATCGTCCAGCCCTATCTTCCAGTTATTACTTTTAAAACAGTATAGGTACAAATCCCATGTTTCTGAAGAACTATTCAAATATTTGATCAATGACAGAATTATCTAATGTAATAAACACATTAAACATACAGTGCCATAACGTTTTCAATTTAAGAGCCGTTTTTCTTTTTCATCTTAACTGTTGTTTATCATAACAGCTTACATCATAAACAGCAGGAGATTTAATAGGCTACATACAAAATAATCTATTTTGAAATGAACAATGTTTTGTACTGTATATGTAAAAAAAAAAAGGTTTTAAAAAAGTGAATGAAAAAAGTTGTTAAAAATTGTGTTCATTGTTATGAAAAATGCACATAAATACAATTTTATATTTTTAGATGAAATATGGGTAACACCTCCAGAGCCAGAGCCGGTCGTCTGCCCAGCCGAGCCAGAGCCAGAGCCGGTCGTCTGCCCAGCCGAGCCAGAGCCAGAGCCAGAGCCGGTCGTCTGCCCAGCCGAGCCAGAGCCAGAGCCGGTCGTCTGCCCAGCCGAGCCAGAGCCAGAGCCGGTCGTCTGCCCAGCCGAGCCAGAGCCAGAGCCGGTCGTCTGCCCAGCCGAGCCAGAGCCAGAGCCGGTAGTCTGCCCAGCCGAGCCAGAGCCAGAGCCAGAGCCGGTCGTCTGCCCAGCCGAGCCAGAGCCAGAGCCAGAGCCGGTCGTCTGCCCAGCCGAGCCAGAGCCAGAGCCGGTCGTCTGCCCAGCCGAGCCAGAGCCGGTCGTCTGCCCAGCCAGAGCCGGTCGTCTGCCCAGCCGAGCCAGAGCCAGAGCCGGTCGTCTGCCCAGCCGAGCCAGAGCCAGAGCCAGAGCCGGTCGTCTGCCCAGCCGAGCCAGAGCCAGAGCCAGAGCCGGTCGTCTGCCCAGCCGAGCCAGAGCCAGAGCCAGAGCCGGTCGTCTGCCCAGCCGAGCCAGAGCCAGAGCCGGTCGTCTGCCCAGCCGAGCCAGAGCCGGTCGTCTGCCAAGCCGAGCCAGAGCCAGAGCCGGTCGTCTGCCCAGCCGAGCCAGAGCCGGTCGTCTGCCCAGCCGAGCCAGAGCCAGAGCCGGTCGTCTGCCCAGCCGAGCCAGAGCCAGAGCCGGTCGTCTGCCCAGCCGAGCCAGAGCCAGAGCCGGTCGTCTGCCCAGCCGAGCCAGAGCCAGAGCCGGTCGTCTGCCCAGCCGAGCCAGAGCCGGTCGTCTGCCCAGCCGAGCCAGAGCCGGTCGTCTGCCCAGCCAGAGCCAGAGCCGGTCGTCTGCCCAGCCAGAGCCCGCTGATCCCGCGCCAGCCCAGAGCTTCCTTCGCCGCTGGTCCCGTCCAGCCCAGAGCTTCCTTCGCCGCTGGGCCCGTCCAGCCCAGAGCTTCCTTCGCCACTGGGCCCGTCCAGCCCAGAGCTTCCTTCGCTGCTGGGCCCGTCCAGCCCAGAGCTTCCTTCGCTGCTGGGCCCGTCCAGCCCAGAGCTTCCTTCGCCGCTGGGCCCGTCCAGCCCAAAGCTTCCTTCGCCGCTGGTCCCGTCCAGCCCAGAGCTTCCTTCGCCGCTGGTCCCGTCCAGCCCAGAGCTTCCTTCGCCACTGGTCCCGTCCAGCCCAGAGCTTCCTTTGCCGCTGGTCCCGTCCAGCCCAGAGCTTCTGTAGGATTCCCCCCGATCCCCTCTGATTGTGGGTTGTTGTCAGCAGGCTGCTTCGGTTCGGAACTTTCTGCGTCAGATCCGGGCTCTTATCTGTCTGTTGGAGATCCAACATAGCCTCTGCACATTCCGACCGTCTTTGTTGGTCTTCCTTGAGCTTCATCCTCTGCTCTCGTTTAAGGGACGCCTCTGATTTGGGCTTAGTTTTTTGGTAACCTAGGTTGACCGTCGGAGCCCAATCTACCGACTCAACGTCACCCAAAGCGCTAGGGTAGCCTAAAAAGCCCCAATGAAGTCCATATTAGACTACTGGTAACTTAATAAGCATTACTAAGTAAATGAGCATTTAACGACAACCTAATGCTATATAAACACAGACACAAAAAACACGTTGGCTAGCTAACATACCTCCGACGAAGTGGTCGCTGCAGACACGGGCATTAACAGACTCTGCTCCTCCCGACCGCAGACGTACATTAAAAATCCATTTTTTACGGCGTTGTTCTGTTAGTTTTTTACATTTATCACCTTTATGAGTGACAATCTTCGGTACTCTGTAAAAACTCTTTCCCTTTTCTCGATTCGACCGATTGGAGCAGCCGTAAACAACACAAAACATTGGCATTTTTTCAGTCAGCAGATCCGGCTATTTCACTTCCTGCCCTCCATCTGAATTTCGCGCTCTCGCGATGCAGCAGCGTGACGTCACGTGAAACCGACCTATTGAAGGATTGTTTGTTTCTAATTAACTTTAGTCAGATTCTTTGAAGGCCGACATGCTAACACCGCTGCTGAAGAACTGCGCTACACTACTATCTTCAATAAACTCTTCTCCCCACGAGAACTCTGGTCAACAGGGTTTTTCCTGCATTTAAATTTTTTTGGCGGCCGCCAAAGCAAATTTTTGTCCCGCCAAAGTCTTATTTGATTGGTGAGTAATGTAGGCTAGATGAACTGCTACGCTTGTGACAGGGCGCATGTTTAACTAGTAAAAGTCGCTAGATTTGTTGCTATTGACAAAAAAAGTCACCAGGAGGATGATTTGTTTGTGTTGTAATAGTCCAACCACTTGCATTTCAACATGGGGGAATTTTCCTGTAGCCTACTCGCCCCGGAGTGTGTCCGCGCCCCACCGGTTGAGAACCACTGCATTAATGTTAACAAATCAAACCATATTGTAAAGTGTTTCAAACAAATAATTTACTCAGAACACCTCTTAAAATAAGAACGCATACCTGCTTTTTTTAGTAAGAGTAGCCTACATGCTTAGCAAAATTTTCTCTACTTTTTAATATTGATATGATTATATACCAAAATAATTATCATAACTAGTAAAGATGGATTTTATATTACAAAGCTATGAAATCCAGAGGTAAAAATCACAGTTTTTTTTTTTAACCCTTATGTGCTGTTGGGGCTGTTTTCAGCCACTATGGGGTATTTTTGAGTCTTAATTTGGCCATAACTTTTTCTGTGTTTCAGCAAATGGAATGATTTTTGGTGACAAATCTTATTTTGGCACATATTTTAGGAAAATGCTTTGAAATTTTTCAAAAACTTAACAGTACACTCTGGGCAAATTCACTACCCTTTCGTTATGTTCGTGGCTTAAAACAGCCACTACTTTAAACTGCTGTAAAAATTGATCAGATAAATATTTTTTTCTATTTTTTTGCATAAATCTATTAATCAACCTCAGTCCTGTTCAAAACTACTAAATGTTTTAAAAAAAATTCAGGATTTTAACTCTTTAATTGCCAAATTCATAAATTATGTCACTGATTTGGGGGGGGAAAAAACACAAAATTACATATTTTCAATATAAAATGTGATTGTGGACTGGATTTTTTTTACCTTTTATCACAGTCTTGGACATGTCAAAGATTAGAAACAACATTGGTTTTGATGCATTGTTAGTTTTTGTGCAGCATCAGATTTTAACTTTTTCTCCCTCATTTACTGTTCGTGGCTGTTTTTGCCCCATTGACTTCCATTATAACCACATTTTTTTATTGCAAAGCCATGACACCATATAATCATGCATTTTTGATTGTTGGTGGTTTTCCCTGTTGGGCAGAGGTAAAATTTGTAATTTTTACTGTTGATAACCAGGTGGCACCATTAACCCTTTAGATAGGCCTGTGCAAAAAAAAGCTTAGTTTCTGTCTTTTTACATGGAGTTATATGGAGTATAATAGCATAATAAAGTGTGTGTGTGTGTGTGTATGTGAGAGTGTGAGAGAGAACTTTGTTGTGTCTGAGAAAATCAAAATATGCACCTCAGTAGTTACATGGAGTAAACAAAAACAAATCATCTGCTGCCTTTTGATGGTGAGAAATGCAGACTAAACAAAAACAAAGCAAGTGGATCTTTATCACATGCATGCAAGCCTGCTGGTCATTTGATGGTGAGAAGAGCAGCAAGCAACATGAGAAAGGGCTTGACTTGCAGTGAAGTTCTAGAGATGATTCTGCAGCCTGACCCCTCCAGCGAGCGGCAGGATGTATTGTCTTCTCCCTCTGGCACCACAGACTCAGGAGAGGCAGATCCTGATTTGGATGTGGCACCCTCATCATCCTCTCTAGCTTCCACTGAAGGCGAGGAGGATTTGGAGGATCCTGGATCTGGGTGGATTGGGAGAAACGGCGAAGTGTGGTTTTCCACCAACGCGGAGACAACTCCCTTTCTTCAGCCTGCCAGAGTCGACTCCAGGGCCGACGAGATTATTGACCTCATTGTCAGCATGACCAACCTCCAAAACGCAGAGCTCTGCTGATTTCTTGAATCTTGAGAGGGACATGGTGGCTCTAAAAATCGCACGACCACTGCGATCATCCCACAGGCAACGCGTGGACTCCCCTCTGGACCTGTAGACGCCGGCCAAAATCAGTAGCCCCATGTAGGCACGGAGATCTGTGGAGTCCACCCCGGTCCAGTTTCTCATTGTGCGGCACCCGTAAAAAACAGATTGAACACAGAATCGATGTTCTGGACCCTTGCGATGGCATAGAGCGTCGGCCATGAAGTCACGCCTCTGGCAGGCTGAAGAAAGGGAGTTGTCTCCGCGTTGGTGGAAAACCAAACTTCGCCGTTTCTCCCAATCCACCCAGACCCAGGATCCTCCGAATCCCCCTCGCCTTCAGTGGAAGCTAGAGAGGATGATGAGGGTGCCACATCCAAATCATGGTCTGCCTCTCCTGAGTCTGTGGTGTCAGAGGGAGAAGACAATACATCCTGCCGCTCGCTGGAGGGGTCAGGCTGCAGAATCATCTCTAGAACTTCACTACAAGTCAAGCCCTTTCTCATGTTGCTTGCTGCTCTTCTCACCATCAAATGACCAGCAGGCTTGCAAGCATGTGATAAATGTCCACTTGCTTTGTTTTGGTTTAGTCTGCATTTCTCACCATCAAAAGGCAGCAGATGCATAAATACACTTACTTTGTTACCATGTAGTTCTGAGAGCTGAGGTGCATATTTTGATTTTCTCAGACGCATCAAGGTGAGTTCTCTCACACACACACACACACACACACACACACACACTTTATTATGCTATTATACTCCATATAACTCCATGTAAAAAGACAGAAACTAAGCTTTTTTTTGCACAGGCCTATCTAAAGGGTTAATGGTGCCACCTGGTTATCAACAGTAAAAATTACAAATTTTACCTCTTCCCAACAGGGAAAACCACCATCAATCAAAAATGCATGATTATATGGTGTCATGGCTTTGCAATAAAAAAATGTGGTTATAATGGAAGTCAATGGGGCAAAAACAGCCACGAACAGTAAATGTGGGAGAAAAAGTTAAAATCTGATGCTGCACAAAAACTAACAATGCATCAAAACCAATGTTGTTTCTAATCTTTGACATGTCCAAGACTGTGATAAAAGGTAAAAAAAAATCCAGTCCACAATCACATTTTATATTGAAAATATGTAATTTTGAGTTTTTTTCCCCCCCAAATCAGTGACATAATTTATGAATTTGGCAATTAAAGAGTTAAAATCTTGAATTTTTTTAAAACATTTAGTAGTTTTGAACAGGGCTGAGGTTGATTACTAGATTTATGCAAAAAAAATTGTAAAAAAATATTTATCTGATCAATTTTTACAGCAGTTTAAAGTAGTGGCTGTTTTCAGCCACGAACATAACGAAAGGATGGGAATTTGAACAATGCACAAGGGTTAAAGAGGGCAAGAAAGGATTACGGTGTCTGTGTCAACTACCACCGAAGACCATTTTTGACCCAAGAAAAACCCTGGTCAAGCTTACTTATTTGATGTATTAGAGAAATCGAATACATCGGCGAACCCCCAAATAACCGCTTGACCACATATAAAGAAATCTAACACAAGTTTGGTGTCTAGTGATGGGGAGGCGCACTCCTCCTCACTGGAATGTGTTTGAAATCTGAGGGGAGACTCTTCAGGGCTTCAGAGTCAGACTAACTTTTCCACTGGTTGCACTGGTGCTACCAGCTTTCTAAGTTGGTCGCACCAGCACATTATTTGGTTGCACCTTTTTTTTTCTACAACAGATTAATCGGTGCATGCTGATGAATAGTTGTCTCAATCGATTCAATTTAATATGACTTATAGTCCATTAGGAATTCAGGAAATTTAGGAATTATGCATCCACACAAAACCATCAATTATGGTTGCCTTTTTAATGTTTTATTTATATTTTAATGCCATTATCACACTTGCCTAATTTGCCAATAAAGCAGTTTTATTGATTGCAATAAAGACTTGAAGCTAATGTGAACGTTGGAATAAGAACGAGCCTGTAATTGGACAAACTGTAACACGCAAAAAATTCTCAGCACTTCAAATGTTATTTTTAACGTGATGAACAAAAACTATAATTATATACCAATAAATATTATAAAATCACTAGGTTTAAAAATAAACTGTCAAAGTGAAGTATCAGGTATTCACAAAAGTCTCATGAAAAACAATAACGGTCAGTCAGTGCAGCTGCCAGCACAAGCTCACTGATCTCAGCACACTTGAGAAAACTCAATAAATTTAACTAAAGTACTCACTGATCTTTTTAGTTTTCAAACGAAAATGTGAATGATGATTGAATTTAGCTGAGGAACACGTCTTTTTTTATGTCGTCTTACATTTGAATAACTATGATAACTATTATAACTTACATTATAATAATTATAATTATGTTTACATCACTGTCAGCCATTCTGGGATTCTGGAAAGCTTATTTACTTAATACAGTTTATTAGGGCTGGGTAAAAAAATATTGATTATGGCAAGAATCCCAAGAATCGATAAGTCTATCCTGTTTTTAGTTGATGAATGACTGGAACATTGTAGCGCACATCCCATCCAATAAATCGCAATAATCTTTATGCAGCCAATCTGGAAAGTTTATTTACTTAATACAGTTTACTGTTTATTAGGGCTGGGTAAAAAAATATGGATTTCTCGATTTTAATCGATTATCATTTTTACGAACCGATATCGATTCTTAAATCCCAAGAATCGATTAGTCTATCCAATAAATCGCAATCATCTTTGTGCTTTTGTTACTTTTGATATGAAACAAAGTCTACAGTTTGAAATTACGTCCATTTTATTACAAAATAAAACAAATAGAAACCGTTTTGGCGCTGTTTAATGTGGCGTGACAGAAACACACGTGAACTGATCATCTCCTCTTTAATATCAGTTACAGCTCAAAATAAACATGAATGGACGTCTGACGGTATGTTAAAAGATACAGTAAAACTCATCTAAACATGTAACATGTCTCATGTAATCGCTTAGTGTTTCAACCACGGAAAGAAGACTTGTAAACAATGTCATGTAACATCACATCTACCTCAGAAAAAACATATTCCATCCCCCATCACACTCTAGGTGGATTGAAGACGCCTTGCATTTCATCAAACTTACAAAAAAAAAAAAAAAAAAAAAAAAAGACATAGGGCCCTATTTTAACGATCTGAAACGCAAGTGTCAAAGTGCAAAGCGCAAGTAACTTTGTGGGCGGATCCCGGCGCTGTTGCTATTTTCCCAGCGGGATAAATGACTCTTGCGCCCGACTCAAATGTAAAAGGGGTTGGTCTGAAGTAGCTTCATTATTCATAGGTGTGGTTTGGGCGTAACGTGAAATAAACCAATCAGAGCGTCCTCTCACATTCCCTTTAAGAGCCGGCGCGCTTGTTCCATGGCGGATTGCTATTATAACGGCGGATTTGCCGGCGCACGACAGGAGCAGTTCACAGCCGAGGAAACCGACGTTCTCGTCAGGACCGTAAAACACAGAGAAGTGACATTGGGGATGATGGGAGAAACCCACCCAAATTAGCTTCGGTTAAACAGGCGTATAATTTGGGTAGTAAATGTGTAGCCTAATCTAGATTTTTTTTTTTTTTATCTAGATAGATCTTTTTCTCATCTTCACGGATACAACAATGATTTCCCTCGTGTGTTAATATTTTTCCTTGTAATAATGTATGATTTGCAAAAATGAAAACTGCTGCATCTGTTTATATTAGAGAATCAAAGTGGATGCGCGTTAACATTATGGCCAAGCACGCGCCCTTAAAATACCATATCACTAACACGCAACGCGCCACTGTCTTTAGACTGTTTTTTTCCTGGTCAATGGCGCAATTGCTTTCTAAAACTGGAAAATAGCACCATGGAAGTTTTGCGCCGGAACACGCCTCCTCTTTGCGCTGAACCGCCCCCGCGAGCGCAAGTTCATTTCCTAATTTACCGACGTGCGTCTGTGGAGGGAAAAGTCCGCTGTGCGCGGGTGCAAAATAGGAATGATACATGCGTCGGTGTTCAAAGTCAATTGCGCTGGGTGCAAGATAGGGCCCTTTATCTTCCACGGCCCAGTGCGTCCTTCTCTAAAATTATAAATAAATCATACAACAAACAAAACCATATCCAGTGACCATAACTCGTTAGTCAGCTAGAAAAATGAATTCTGGAGAGGAGCGTTTTGATAAATATATGCACCACACAGCCTACATATGCAGTTCAATTTGTAATGTTCGATATTTAATGCATGTTTGAATAAATCAGTAATTTTTTTTATGACAGTCACCATTTAAATGTGTATTTTTAAAGGTAGAAATATGATTATGTAATTGTAAAGTTAGTATAACTTTATTATTATAAAAAAACATCCTTGAATGTAATTTTTTGTATACAAATTTACTGATTTGTACACAAATCAGTAAATTTTAACCTTCAATATTATAGTAATGTAGTACAAACTGATTCCCATGTATAGTTTACAGCATTATTTGAGAGATTTTCTTTCCTTGAGAACATTTGCCATGTACTTTATCTGATATATACAGTATATCCAAAACAATCCATATAGAATCACAAGCTTGTGAATAGAAATCTAATCAAAAATTGAGAAATGTCAAAATGTTTGGTTACATGGTTGCAAAAACAATGTGAGCCAGTTATAAATGTAAAATAAATCTAAAATATTTAGTTGGACCTGATGTTGACAATCAATATAACAGTTTCTCAAACCTCCCTTTACTGACCAAACAAACAAGAACATGTTGTACCATTTCCCATAGTTTAACTGTTTGTCTAAATGTGAAGAAGTGCTTGAATGTTTCTAACATGAATGTTCTCCAGCATCATGAATGAATGAAGAATAAACACCAACCTCTTTGTTCTTCAGGATCTTCAGTGTGTTTCATTCTGCAGGGTTCTGGATCACTCGTGTTCTCACTGTCCTCTTTAATAAACTCAGTCTCTGCAGATTTCAGCTCTTCCTGATGCTTTGCTGCTCGTCTTCACTTGTAGACTGATGGGGATTTACAGCATTTATTGGGGAAGTACAGTGGGAGGAGCTTCACTGATGACGTGATTACTGTGGGAGGAGCTTCACTGATGATGTGACTGATGTGGGAGGAGCTTCACTGATGATGTGATTGTTGTGGGAGGAGCTGATCTGCAAAAATCAAAGTTATCAGTTACTGAGTTTGTTTTAATACTAGGCTAAATGATATGAACACACACACACACACACACACAAACACACACACCCTGTCCTCTGTTTCTGACGTGCTCGGCACCGCTGCAGATTGAAGATGAAGAACACGCTGAATCTGATTATAACTAGTGATGGGCAGATCGAGGCTTCGTGAAGCAATGAAACAGTTGAACCAAATGCTCCATATTGTTTCGAGGCTTCGAATCAATCCGACACCTGTCTCCACGGTGACACCTAGTGGTCACTTGCAGGTGTTGATCTGAAACAATCTTGACGAGCCATTAAAATTGTTGTTTTTTTTTATTATTGTACTTTTCTAATATGTGAATCTTGTAACATATAGGCTCATCACTGTGCATAATGTTATTTTGGTCCTGCAAAATGAATATTAATAAAATAAATCAAGCCACAATGTCTCACTTTTTTAGATATTTTTATTCAAAAATATTAATTTCTCTGCTGTGGTAGGACTAGCCTACTTCTTTTAAAATATATTTTTTAGCCATGACATACAAATGAGGAAAGATTACTGCTCTCTCTTTCCAGTAAGTTAGTGGATCATGAGTTCTGGGCAAATACGCATCGTTGATGTATTTTTTCACTTCCACTGTGGCATCAGCTGTAGCATTGTGTATCATCTGGGTTTGATGGATACGAGTATCAAAAAGTTCCCATAAACTGTCCTGTGTTTACTGGTGTTGATGTTGATGGGTCTGATGTTGACATTTCTATCCCTATCTTTAATCTATCTATGTATCTATCTATCTATTAATCTAGCTGTCTATATATATTTATATCTATATATCTATTAATGTGTCACTATATGTATACTCTGTGTCTCTAGCCTATCAGTCAATGTGTTGTGTAAATTTAAATGTAAGCCTAAATATAACTAAACAAATCGCACTATAAATGTCACTATATCACCAAAAATCGGCTATCTCAAAATCAAACTCCTCTCACAAAAACCCACGAGGTCAATATGCGTTGATTTCACTTTTATACAGATGTGCGATTGTGTGGTCTGTTCCCGACCGTGTCAATCAAACGTTGATTCGGCGGATCACACCTGATGAAACACTTAGTGAAACACTTCGAGGCTTCGTTTGGCCATAGTCACGTGACATGGGTGTTTTGAATCACGCTTCGGATCAGTGTTTCGAAACATCTGCGCTTCGGGATCTCGCAAAGCTTCGGAACGACTGTTTCGCGTCAGCCATCCCTAATTATAACAAGACTGAAGCGAATTTGTATAGCCTACACTTAATCACAAATTTATATATATAAAAAAGTTTTTCAGGAAAAAGGCAAAATGAATGCGATCTTTAAGACTAAACAGCCGAACGGGGCATATGCGGCCCGCGGGCTGTAGTTTGCCCGCCCCTGTCTTAGGGGTTTCAAAGTCTGGGGTGACAGTAGCCAGAGCTACTCTCAGATCATGCTCAGTGTCCAACCTATTTCTCTGCTTTGACTTGAGCTGGACCAAGGTAGAGAAGCCACTTTCACACAAATAGGTTGTGCTGAATGGTAAGATCGTTTTTACTGCTAAAGTGGCGAGGGATGGATACTCAGTCATCACACTGCACCAGAAGTGGGTAAGGTTTACCTCACCAAATCTCTTTTTCAGCGTCAGATCACATGACAGGTCCACCAGCTGATGCTCTTTGTGGCTTGGCAACGTGATGTTTTCCACATTGATACCGAAGGGGTCGCGTATCCAGTCCATGGTTGTTTGTTTCTCTGGAAAGTAGTCGTCAAACCGAGCTTGAAGTTTAGTGAGATGCGCCCTTAAAGTTTGTTTCAAGTTATTTTTGGCCGCACTGTCTGACTGTTCAAATATATTGTGTCCTCTCCCTTGCATCGATACATTTAATGTGTTGAGGTGCTCACAAATATCAGCAAGATATGCAACTCGTGCGAGCCACATTTCGTTGTCAAACAGTTCTGCATACGGGGAGTTAGTCTCTGAGAAGAATGTGGCGATTTCTGTTTTAAGTTCGTAAAAGCGTGACAACACCTTGCCCCTCGACAGCCAGCGGACTTCTGAGTGATACAGCACCTGCATGTGCTCAGAGCCCAGGTCTTTACACAGATGTGAAAAGCAACGGCTACTTTTTGCACTCCGTTTTATGTGGTTCACCACTTTGATGACATTTGTTAAAGCTTCATCAAGTAAAGGTACCATATTCTTAGCCGCCAGCGCTTCTCGGTGCAAAAAGCAGTGGTTCCACGTCGCGTTAGGTGCCATCTCCAGAATTCGCTTCACCACACTGGAATGTTTCCCGGTCATAGAGGCAGCTCCATCAGTGGTGATTCCCACACAATATTCCCAACTGAGGCCCAGTGAGCTCAAATACAAGTCCAGGGTGTTAAAAATGTCCTCTGCTTTTGTAGTGGTGGGGAGGTCTCTGCTGCAGAGAAATTGTTCTTGCAAATCACCGTCCCACACATGCCTCACATAAACCAATAAAATGGCATGGTTAGCGACATCTGTCGATTCGTCCATCTGTAAGGCGCAGTAATCCTTGCCTGGATTCGGGCTGTTGTCTGTTGTTTTATGTTACCAGACATGTCTTCAATCCGCCGAGCTATGGTATCATTGGAAAGTGGTATGGTTTTCAGTTTGTCCGCCGCTAACTGATCCAGCACCTCTCTTACCATATCCATTGCAGCAGGTAAAATGAGCTCTTCGGCTACTGTGTGGGGTTTCTTGGCCTTTGCAATGCGGTGAGCTACTAGGTAAGATGCCCGAAGAGCTCACTATATGTATACTCTGTCTGTCTCTAGCCTATCAGTCAATGTGTACATTTAAATGTAGCCTAAATATAACTAAACAAATCGCACTATAAATGTCACTATATCACCAAAAATCCGCTATCTCAAAATCAAACTCCTCTCACAAAAACCCACGAGGTCAGGATGCATGGACTTCACTTTTATACAGATGTGCGATTGTGTGGACTGTTCCCGACCCTGTCAAACGCTGGTTCGGCGGACCATGCCACCTGTCGAAAAACTCGTGAAACACTCCGAAGCATCATTTAGCCGTAGTCACGTGACATGGGTGTTTTGAATCACACTTCGGATCAGTGTTTCGAAAAATCTGCGCTTCGGGATCTCGAAAAGCGTCGGAACGACTGTTTCGCGCCAGCCATCCCTACAAGTTTCATTTATTTATATCTAGATCTTTTGTTAATTTATATATAGCGCTACTATTTACTACTGTACACACCAAGCGCTTTACAATCACATCAGGTGTCGGCCTCATTCACAACCTGGATGATTCAATCACGTGATGATGCCACAGTGAAACAGCGCCAACTATAGGTGGAGAGGAGAGATTTGACTGTGACTAACTTACACAGAAGAGATTTTGTTGCTCAGCACATAAAGATGAACTTCTTACTGTGATTTCAGACTGTGGTGATGTGGTTTCTTCACTGCATGGATCTTCATGTGTATCTTCAGGCGACTTTTAATAGAGAAACTCTTCCTCACTGATCACACGTGTGCGGCTTCTCTCTGCTGTGGATCTTCTCATGTCTTTTCAGATGTGTTGACTGATTGAATCTCTTGTCACAGTGTGAACACTTGTAAGGTTTTTCTCCAGTGTGAATCCTCTGGTGCAGTTTTAAAATATGCGCTGTAGTAAAAGTCTTCTCACACTCAAAGCACATGTACTCTCTCACACCAGTGTGAGTTTTCTGATGTGTATGTAAAGTCTGCAGCAGTGAAAAACTCTTTCCACACACAGAACATGAATGTGGCTTCTCTTTCGTATGAACAGTCAGGTGTTTCTTCAGGTCTGATGCACTACGAAATGTTTTGCCACACTGATCACATGTGAACGGCTTCTCTCCGGTGTGGATCCTCATGTGTTCTTTAAGTTGTGAAGAATGACTGAAACTATTCCCACATTGATTGCATGTAAATGACTTTTCTCCCGTGTGAACACTCATGTGACGCTCAAGATTTCGTTTGCTTGTGAAACTATTCCCACATTGATCACACGTGTGCGGTTTTTCTCCAGTGTGAATCCTCTGGTGCTGTTTTAAATGTTCCGCTGTAATAAAAGTCTTCTCACACTCAAAGCACATGTACTCTCTCACACCAGTGTGTCTTTTCTGATGTCTTTGTAAATATTGCAGCAGTGAAAAACTCTTTCCACACACAGAACATGAATGTGGCTTCTCCTTCGTATGAACTGTCAGGTGTCTCTTCAGGTTTGATGCCCTGAGAAATGTTTTGCTGCATTGATCACATGTGAATGGCTTCTCTCCGGTGTGGATCATCATGTGAAGCTCAAGACTATCTTTGCGTGTGAAACTCTTTCCACACTGATCACATATGAACGGCTTCTCTCCGGTGTGGATCTTCATGTGTTCTTTAAGGTGTGAAGAATGACTGAAACTATTCCCACATTGATTGCATGTAAATGGCTTTTCTCCCGTGTGAACTCTCATGTGACGCTCACGATTTTGTTTGTATGTGAAACTCTTTCCACACTGAGTGCAGGTGAAAGATTTCTTGGCTCTTCTTTTCTTTAAAAAATTATTTTTAGTCTTTGAGCGATTCAAAGGTTTTTCTCCAGATTTGACATGATGTTCCTCCACTTCTCTCAGTTCTTCACTCTCCTCCTTCACTTCTCTCAGTTCTTCTCTCTCCTCCTTCACTTCTCTCAGTTCTTCTCTCTCCTCCTTCACTTCTCTCAGTTCTTCACTCTCCTCCTTCACTTCTCTCAGTTCTTCACTCTCCTCCTTCACTTCTCTCAGTTCTTCTCTCTCCTCCTTCACTTCTCTCAGTTCTTCACTCTCCTCCTTCACTTCTCTCAGTTCTTCACTCTCCTCCTTCACTTCTCTCAGTTCTTCACTCTCCTCCTTCACTTCTCTCAGTTCTTCACTCTCCTCCTCCACTTCTCTCAGTTCTTCACTCTCCTCCTTCACTTCTCTCAGTTCTTCACTCTCCTTCTTCACTTCTCTCAGTTCTTCACTCTCCTCGCTCTCTTCCATCAGCTCTGAAATGAAAGAAAAAAGGTTTAATTGCATTTCCAGTACATCTATAACGTTTAGTGTCTGTGTTCATGTTATGTTTGCCTGTGACACCCAGCTTGCCCATGTGTTACTGTGATTTAATCCCTGTCTTGTTAATTAGTTATTATGAGTTAATTTGTCCCAGCTGTGTCTCACTTTCCAGTCTTCTGTTCTGTGTATTTAAAGGGGTGGTTAATTGCGATTACACTTTTTTCATTTTAAATAGTGTGTAATGTTGCTGTTGGTGCATGAACAGTACCTGCAAAGTTGCTGCGCTAAAAGTTCAACGTAAGCAGAGATATCGTCTTTTAAAAATCAGGAAGTTGAATGCCTACAAAAACGACTCGAATGGGACTACAGCGAGATACTTCCCGGGTTTTATACGTAACTAACCCATACATTTACATCAACCCTCCCTTCGGAATATGCAAAAAAGGGGGCGTGGCCATATTTCTGTGGCTTTGTGGAAGAGGAAGAGTTATAGTGGAGAGCTGTAGCCATGCCGTCGAGAGTGTGTTATTTTCACCCAGCTGTCATGTCTTCGGTGTTCGGGCTTCCTACGGACGCTGTAGTTCGTCAACAATTAGGGCTGGGCGATATGGCCAAAAAAAAATATCACGATATTTTTTTTTATATCAGTCGATATCGATAATTATCGATAAATGTCAAATCTTTATTTATTTCAAGTTTAAAGACAGATTTTTACTCCTAAGTGAAAGCGTTGTGTTTTTAAACTACTCTTTATTGTCAGAACATATCATGACAAACACTTGCCAAACAGGGGAACATTTCACAAATCCGAGGTAGAACATTCAAACATTTGACATTTTTCCTTCACAAAATAAATATCTTTATTTCAGTAGTATTAGCTTGAGTTAGGATGCAGATTTACTTTATACAATTTATGTTCAAAAACCGTAACATCTGTTAAAAAAAGTAACAACATTATTTTGATTTGGTAAAATGTAATATTCTTTAGTTTTATTTAAATTAACCATTGGTCAGCCAGCATTATGCATTTAGATCATAATAACCACAGATAAAATGTAACTTTATGGTATTTATGAAAACCAGTAGCCTAAATACATTATTAAAAACTGTAATTATATTCCATTAGTCCTTTAATACATTGTCTACATTAATAATATTATACAATTCAATATATATATCCCACATTTCATGGTGCAGTTAATATTACTAGGCTAACGTTACAGTAAATCCGTGGTTAATGATGGGAATGTGTCGACGGAGAAGCTTCTGACTGTATCGTTGCGCACAGTGTTTCTCATGTTCGTCAGCGCGGTCTCATCTGCCTTTAAACTGGTTTAAATCACTGAGACATTTGTGTTCCTCGCTGAATTCAAGCGCTTCTCACTGGATCTCGTGACCGAGACCGATCAGAGTAAACGGGTCTGCTAGTGAACTCGCGCTCGCGCTGCCGTTTGGACTTTGAGCCGAGCGGATAAACGGTCCGTGTGGCGCGCGCGGTTCAAATGAGATTCGTTCCGCTTTTGGCGCAAAAACATTATCGAACATTTATCGGACTCTTGATATCGTTTTATCGAGAAAAATTATATCGCGATAATTATCGTTATCGTTTTATCGCCCAGCCCTATCAACAATGGCTAAAATGTCTGTTTGATTATGTTCCTGAAAATTACAATCGTAGCTCTCTGTGCTGCGCATTTTACGGAAGACAGCTTCCAGAATCTCCACGAATTCAATGCCGGATTTAACAAGAAACTGTTTCTAAAACATGAAGCAGTTCCAACTTTAAAACCAGAGGCAGCCGTTGTTGGGCCACAACCTGTAAGTAAGACTTAATCATTTTAAATGTTTGCATAATTTCAGACATAATGTTTTAGTTTTATCAAGGACGTAAACAAATGCCAGCGCTGGCATTAGCCACTTAGTTATGCTATTTCGTGTGTCTATGACAAACGCGTACAAACATTTTGAACCTGCAGTTTGTAATTATGTACTAATTTTGTAAATGTATTTTCCATGTATACTTTATGAAGTAATCCATTACACCATTATTTACATGTGACCGGAGCACACATGGGAGACCATGTGACTTTCGCCCGTAAAGGTGATGGGCGTGAAGTTTCCGGACAACGTGCACTACGCAGTTTAGCCAATTACAACACACCGGCCCAACTAACCAATCTGAGCCCATGCCTGTTTCTGAGGGAGTGGTTTCATAGAATCAGGAAGTCAACCGGTCATTCAAATGACAGAGGAGAAAGCGGCTTACAATAAAGGTCAAATTTATGAAAAATAAGGCTTAAAAAAAAAAAAAAAAAAGACGAAGACATGTTATATTGTAGGGCTAAACGATTTTAACATCGACATCGCGATGTGCGAGTGAGCGATAGTCACATTGCTGGAACATGCGATGTGAAGGGTAGTAGCACCAGGAGACATTACATGCTCTTCATGAGGTACGCGCGCGGTCTCTTGCTCTCTCTCTGCCGTGCACGTGCTGTCCAGCAGGATCAACTTTATCACTCTCTATGGTCTCTTGCTATCTCTACCGTGCATGCGCTGCGCGGTTTGGAGCACAGTCTCTGTCTCTGTCTCGCGGGCGCGCTCGCTCTAAATTCCGGAGATTTTAACTAATTTGCGGGCATCAGTGAGCCGCTATCAATATGCGGGAGACTCCCGGAACTTCCGGGAGACTTGGGATGTCTGTATTTCTATACTAAAAATAATATCGGCATTAGAATTATTGATTTTTCATTAGGCTATTTTTTTGGTGCCCCCTCAGCTCTTGATGCGCGTGGTGGGAGCAGCGACACTGACAGGCGGTATGGTGTAAAGCTGCTGTTTAAATCATAGACAGTATATAAGATGGACACAGCGACCCCATAGACTTCAACGGAGAAAAGTGAAGCCCATTTGAAGCACTCACTTCCTGATCGCCAGGCGAACTGCGCAGGCTCAAACTGAGCTTGGTGACGTGAGCAACGTGTCTGACAGCTGTCAGTCTTCTAGTAGCTGTGCCGAGAGAAATCTGAATCATTCCCTTCCCAATCTCGCAGAGACGGAGAGCGTGAGCATTAGCTGTCCATGAGCTAGCAGCAGGATCAACTTTATCACTCTCTATGGGCTTCTCGCTTCACTTTATCGGACTTTATGCCTCCACGTCCCCCCGATCGCCCGATCGCTTCTCTGCCGGTCTATACGGTAATTTCTCTACAGTTATGACGCAATCGTTAGCCTATTTTTACAAAAACGGCTTCTACGGGGCCATAACTTAAGATACAAGGTAATGGAGCCTTTTACACATTGTCGTGTTTCTTTAGAAATAAATAATGGACAAATGGAATCTTTGGACGCCTCAGATGTAAAGTTATTCGCTGTCAAAGTGACGCAAAAATGAATGGGAGTCAATGGAATGCTAACAGCAGGTGAAGTTCTGCTACAATGGCGGCGCCCGGGGAGGCTTCAGTTTCCGGCGGATGGATTACCTCCTTGGTTTAAATGTGTTCGGCTTTTCTGTTTACAGAACAACTTGTTCTCTAATCTGTTTAGAAGATTTAATACAAAATATATTAAAGTTTTATATAATTTTGTTTATTTCATATGATTATGATGACCAACAACAACACTGTTTTACTTTGGCACTTTGGCTAAGAAAAGTTGACTTTAAATATTGTGAACCAAAATGCTTAAGTTGTTTTATAAAAAATATATTTATTTTAAGTTATATTGTTGTAAACCAATCAGGGGGTTGGTGTAAAGCTGCCGTTTTATTTAAAAATGTGTTCTGCTTTTGTGTTTACAGAAATGTTCTAATTTTGGAATAAAATATTAAGTGACCTTTTTGTCACTTGTAATGAAGCTTGCTTATTAGTGAAATTATTAATATCATGGAATGGTAATTATTGTCTTTAGCCTGGAGTTATGGCTCTCAATATCGCAATATATATCGTTGGGGAAAAAAATATTGCAATGTCATTTTTTTCCCCAATATCGTGCAGCCCTATTATATTGCACCCCATAAACACAACCATGCAAAGAAAAAAAGAAGTAAACCACCCCTTTAAGCAATGTGTATCAGTCTGTTCCTTGTCTGTCGGCGCTACTATGTTTGGTTGTTCTGTTCATGTTACTTTTGATCCAGTTTGTGAGTATTAGAGTTTGTTTAAATAAATACTGCTGCAATTAAGATCCTGCATTCTTCCCTACTTCAACCAACGTGTGACAACATCAAAATTCAAAGAGAGAAAAGTCAAAGAGAGTTATAAAGTCAAAGGACTTAAACTGAGCCCTAAAATATTCCCATAATTTTAATGAGATTAATTATATTGATTATATTATTTATATATATATGTAACCCTCTTCGTCGGTGTGCTCCCCCAAATGTCTCTGCGTTGTGTTTGTGCGATCGATGAATGAGGAGGACACCAAGATCGTGGTCGTCACAGCAGTGAAGCTTTAGTTTATCTGGCTCTTTATCTGCATCAGCCACTATGCAGCACACAGCAACATCTTTCCACAAGGAAATATAACTCTTAATTACCAATAATCAAAATAACAGCGCATACAAAATTATAAAACAAAACATTATAGTTTTAGCTGCAGTTATACTGTATTCACCTCAAATCACTTCCATGACAATTAAAGTTAAGAGTCAGATTTATCCAAAATACAAAGAATAAAACCCCAAAATACTCAGATAAATGTTAAACACAATGCAATATACAGAAAAATATACCCCACCTCATTGAATTAGTTACACATTAAATAATATCAGAAATACAAAACCATCCATGGAAAATAACTGCACATATATGTTAATAAACATCTTTAACAGCAATATATTTCTTAAAATAGCATGGATGGACAAAATAGTTAAAGCAATGAAATAGATTAATTAGAGAACAGTGATAACCCTCCTTACCTTTCCACAAGGAAATATAACTGAATTAAACAACAGCTCCACCCATGTGAAGAAGGGCTCACTCACCCAACGAAACAGCTGAGCTCCCCCCTAAGGCTGGGAGAAACATTTCACATCTTCCCTACATATTTGGGCTGGAGCCGAACCCGAATACGGTATTCGGAAAGGCACAAATAACGTGTTTTTTACAAATACTTATTTTGAACAAATACTTAAAAAAATATTTGTATTCGGGAACAAGAAAAACTTTATATCAAAAAGCTGCGTTTCCTCATGAGACCGCAGTGCACGACGCCCGGATGATTGAGTGACGGACACAGGCTGCTCCACACAGCAACAGAGAGCGCTCGGCTGAGCGAAAAAACACTTAACTGCATCACTATTTTTGTTGAATAGATGTTTGTACCTTAACTGGGTTCCTGAGGCAGTTTATAACTTTCGAGAAGCGATCGGGAGATTATTCCATTACGCGGCATTATTGACGTCTGCAGTCGGTGCTCTCATGCTCGCTCTGTTTACGTAACGTCAGCTGTTTAGCGCGGTAATTTAGACAATAGGCTGTTGACAGAGTAACGTTAACATTCGGTTAAAAAGTTTAAAAATGCTTGTGTAGTTGTGTCGAATCGTATGCACGTGTGGGAGTTATATGGTACGTTTAAGTTACTTGGTCTTTTGCAGACAGCAAGATGTAGGCTGTAGGCTTCATAATGTTCACAATGGTATTTTATTAGTTGTTGGTTTAACCATGGATGAGGTAATGGCTGTTATGTTATTTTCTTTTCAATGACATTCCTTGTTTTATTGCTGGATTTATGGAAAAAAACATCAACCAATATTGCATATCCATAATTATTATAATGGATATAATTAAAGAATACTTACACATAACGTAAATTAGAAGTGTAACGAATTTTTTTTTTTTCGATTACGATTTTTACGCCCATTTTGAATTTTACTCGAATACAAATACAAATACAAATACTTTTCCCCCCTCAACAAATACAAATACAGATACAAATAGCGGCAGCTTTGCACACCCCATAATATATAAATTAATAGATCTTCCAATTATTACTTTTAAAACATAGACACAAATCCCATGTTTCTGTCAAGAGAACTATTAAAAATATTTGATCAATGACACAATTATCTAATGTAACAAACACATTAAACGTATACAACAGTGCCATAACGTTTTCATTTCAAGAGCTGTTTTAATTTTTCAGCTGAACTGTTGTTTATTATAACAGATGACATCATTAACAGCAGGAGATTTAATAGGCTACATTTAAAATAATGCACAGATTATTGTGCATAATAATGGACTTTTTTTTGTCCTGTATGTTTAATCCCGGCTTAAAGACATAACTGACTGTGTTTACATTAATTTTGTATCATGAAAGCATTTTGAAATGCAAGAACATTTAACCGCTTACACAGAGATGATCACTCTTCACAAAGAGTACGTTAGCATTTGAAATCGAAAGCAGCCTTCTGTCAATGAGTATCATATTTTTATATATAATCGCACTGCATTCCCAACGACATAAATGAAGCCTTCGTAGAAGAAAATACTGTCAGGGGAGAAAACACACTGCAAGCGCATCATCAAGCAAAGTGTGTTTCTCACAGCGCATATCCTGAGTAATGAAGCCCGTGATTCAACCTTTTTGAACGTTATTAATGATTATTTTATGGAAGATTCGAGTGGTGTGTGTGTGTGTACACAACGCCAGCAAATTAGCTCAAAAAGGGAAATATATATAATTAATTATGACAAGTTATAAGTGTGTGTGTATATATATGTATATATATATACACTTATAACTTTTCAGAATACATTTTTACAATCAACTGATCTGTTGTCCACCGAAACGACATCTTTTATCAACTCTTAACCCTCTGGAGTCTAAGGTGTTTTTGGGGTCCTTGAGATGTTTTGACATGACCTGATATTTGTATTTTTTTCAGTTGCTTATAAAAATATTAATGGCAAAGGTGTAATTACACTCTATTTAGCACGAACATGTCTATCATAATATGTGAGCAACATGCATGTACATGTTTGCATTTTTGAGAGAATATTATTTATGCGTGGTTATTCAAAAAACTCAAACTTAAATGTTCTGATATAAGACCACAAACGACCAACTTCACATATTCCCACAATACTTTTGACTAATGGATCTTGTCGGCTAGAGTGTTTACTTTAAAATGATCTGAAAATCATCCGGGCTAATCGCTCACATTAAACAATAGATTGATTTAAATTTTGTAAGACACTTTTTGTTTGGAAAGGCAATATGCAGGTGGGCGTGAATGATCCAACAAGGTCATGAATAATGTCCTCATTCCCATCTGAGAGAAGACAAAGAGCTGCTAATGCTGCATACTAATGAGCAATTCATAGGTGTCACTGAGCCACAAGATGCAAAGACAACACACACACACACACACACACACACACGTATATATATATATATATATATATATATATACACATACACACACACACACACACACATATATATATATATATATATACACACACACACATATATATATATATATATATATATATATTACTACAGAATTGGTTCAGAGTTGGAAACATCTTGAAAAAAGTGTATTTTTCCACAAACTGTATGCTTGCAAATTGTATAATATCCAAGGTAAACATTTCTAGTAATTGTGCAGTTAATTCTCATTCGTATTTTCAGAAAGTTTTTGATAGGCTATCCTATCAAAATTATCCAAAAATAATTTAAAGACAAGGCTTATATTGATTTTTTAAGATTTTGTTTGCACCTTGTAAATTAGGTTTTGATGTGGCAGTAAAAAAATTATAATCTATCCAAAACGAAATGTTGTCTTTCATATTTAGTCTGTAACATATTGTCTTTTATAGGCTAATATATATTAGGGCATAAATGTTAATTTGCAGTTTAATATGTTGCTTATCCAAAGACATTTTATTTCAACGTATTCAGTCGATTTTTACTCATCTCAGTAGGCAATGTAGATAGTTTCATTCACACACAGACACGCGCGAGCTGTAGTAGCTAAACAACAACATGCGTCTGTGCCGTTCATTCATTCAAACACAGAAACGCGCGAGCTGGAGTAAACAACAGCATGTGCCGTTCATTCATTCAAACACAGAAACGCGATTCAAATTTAAACAGTCTTTTGCGGTTTACAGACACCATTTCATATCGCGATTAGAACAAAGCACTTACTGATGATCTGCAGCTGGATCCGTTGTTAGGATACTCCAGCACGTTTGAGGTAAAATTTCCAGGATTATCACGATATTATTATTCCTCACAGCGAGTGTGTTATCCAGCTGTTGTGGGCGTTGACTGGTTTGCATGTGTTGCTTCAGATCATCTGCGTTTGAATAGCGCGCGCTCTCGATGGGCGTGTCACATTAGCGGAGTAATGAGGTGCCAGAACGATAATTAGACCGGCTGATTTCTCGCTCTTTATATATAGATTACATAAACAGAGAATATTTATTTTAGTTTTGAATTAGATAATCTAAAACTACACACTTAAATGATTACAGAGATATATAGCTCATGTCTGAGTGAATAGTATTCGCTGAGTTTTGTTTGAGTTTAGAGAAGTGCTTCAGAAAAAAAGTTCACGGAGACGGAGAGGCAGAAAGCACTCCCTGTTTACTTTCTTTATTTTACAAAAGCACAATGTTTTATTTCGATTGTAAGTGGACACATAAAAAAGTAGACATTTAACAGCTTATTTTTTCATATTTCTTAAGGCTGTATGACCAAAACTGACGGAGTATTTTAGGTCTATTTTGCTGCTATGTAAAAAAAAACGAGCAAAACGCGCCCACGCGTTTGCCGACCTCAGGGGGTTAAGAAAGAACATGTGTACAGACTCTACAATCTCTTAATATGTGTGATTAATTTTCCATTCCAGATAGTACTTTGTAATGTTGTTAGTATTCAGTTTTAAGTGCGCTTAATATTTTGTCTTAGTTTCTCAGTTTTCCATTGTTATCTGCAGATGAGAATTATGTAATTGTAAAGTTAGTATAACTTTATTATTATAAAAAAATTATCCTTGAATGTAATTTAAGTGTTTGTATACAAATCAGTAAATTTTAACCTTCAATATTAAAGTAATGTAGTACAAACTGACTCCCATGTATAGTTTACAGCATTATTTGAGAGATTTTCTTTCCTTGAGAACATTTGCCATGTACTTTATCTGATATATACAGTATATCCAAAACAATCAATATCGAATCACAAGCTTGTGAATAGAAATCGAATCGAATCGTGAAAATTGTGTCAATACCCAGCAAACCATATTGAGAAATGTCAAAATGTTTGGTAACATGGTTGCAAAACAATGTGAGCCAGTTATACATATAAAATAAAACAGTTCAAATATTTAGTTGGATCTGATGTTGACAATCAATATAACAGTTTCTCAAACCTCCCTTTACTGACCATTTGCTGTAAACAAACAAAAAAGAAAATATTCTTCTATTTCATAGTTTACCTGTTTGTCTAAATATAAAGAAGTGCTTGAATGTTTCTAACATGAATGTTCTCCAGCATCATGAATGAATGAAGAATAAACACCAACCTCTTTGTTCTTCAGGATCTTCAGTGTGTTTCATTCTGCAGGGTTCTGGATCACTCGTGTTCTCACTGTCCTCTTTAATAAACTCAGTCTTTGCAGATTTCAGCTCTTCCTGATGCTTTGCTGCTCGTCTTCACTTGTAGACTGAATATTCCAGCATTTATAGAAGAATTACAGTGGGAGGAGCTTCACTGATGATGATGGGAGGAGCTTCACTGATGATGTAATTGCTGTGGGAGGAGCTTCACTGATGATGTAATTGCTGTGGGAGGACCTGATAGGCAAAAATCAAAGTTATCAGTTGCTGAGTTTGTTTTAATACTAGGCTAAATGACACATCTAAGCATTTATGTCTTTATCTCTATATAGAAACCAACAATTAGTCTATTGACACCAATGAAATGAGCTTTAAGTCAATTTACAGGAGATCTGAAGACATCTGCATAATAAATGAGGTGAAAACAGGAACTATTGTCATGAAATAAAGAGTGTTTTCAGCAGATCTGTTAATATTGATGAGCCTCAGACTATCAACACTCATTCAACAAGCCATTCAGGATCATCAGCAGATCATCTCACTTTAGTCTGAGTGTTTGCTGTTAGAAACACATTATTTGACTCAGGATACATGATAAAAGCCTATAAAACTGCTATATTAAAAGATGATACTGTTATTTCTCTCAATATGACATGGATAAAACATCAATAATACAAAGACAAGCACTAATGGCGTTAGCATTCACCTGCTGTTAGCATTCCAGTGACTCCCGTTCATTTTGGTGTCACTTTAACAGCGAATATGCCTAACTCTACATCTGAGGCGTTTAAAGACTCCATTTGTCCATTATTTATTTCTAAAGAAACACGACAATGTGTAAAAGGCTCCATTACCTTGTATCTTACGTTATGGCCCCGTAGAAGCAGTTTTTGTAAAAATAGGCTAACAATTGCGTCATAACCACTCGACTCTCTGTCGCACAGTTGAGAAATTACCGTATAGACCGGCGTAGAAGCTCGCAGGCAATCGGGGGGACGTGGAGGCATAAAGTCTGATAAAGTCAAGGGAGAAGCCCATTCTAGTGTTAAGTCGTGACGTAACCACACTCCGATAATACTGTTTCCGCATAAATACAAGCACCTTAAGTGAAGCTGCATAAAGCACCTTAAGTGAAATTTTCCATTAAGTTCGCTCTTATGTTTCCCTTAAACCTAAGGTTGTGTTGCAGAAAAATACCCTTAAGTGTTATTTAACGTTTTTTTTTTTAAGTGAAACGTCATAAACACTTAGAATTTCCCTTAAATGCTGTTTTTTCACTTAAGTAATCCCTTAAAGGACAAGTTCGGTATTTTACACTTAAAGCCCTGTTTACAGATCGTATCTGATGAAATAGAACGGTGAAGATTGAAATTTGGACACATGCTGCTGTCGCGAGAATTTTAGGTTTATATCGCCTTCCCCCCTCACCCCCACAATGGCAGTCTATGTGCACTGGAAGATTCCTTCCTAAAACACATTAAACTTTCGTTTACAAAGACGTGAAACTCACCGAGTGGTCAGGGGTGTTCACTGATACGGTCCCAAAAAAAATCGCTGAAAAAGATGCATTCCAACAGGTTTTATCGTAGTTTTTGTCCAACTCCATGACTTGTATTGAATGTGCTGTGTGAGGTGCGGTATTACTCCGCCGCTGGAGTGTCTATTATTCAAGCTCTCAACGGAAGAATCACGGGTGTGACACGTTTGGCAAAATAGGTCCACAAAAGCTAAATAAACCTAAAATTCTCGCGACAGCAGCATGTGTCCAAATTTTTATCTTAACCGTTCTATTTCATCAGATATGATCTGTAAACAGGGCTTTAAGTGTAAAATACCGAACTTGTCCTTTAAAAAGCGTTAAGTGTTGCATAAAACCCCTTAATGGTCATTTCCCCAAGTATAACTTAAGATTTGCAAAATCGTAACCTTAAGAGTAATTTTTTGCAAATACAGAGATGTTTTCATATTTTTTAAGGACTTCCTGAACCGTCCTCTTCACATCAAGATTCCTTGCATACATTTTTTCCGTTATTTCTTCCCACTGTTTCTGTTTTTTCGCCGCAGTTACATTGGGATTTAGTGTGCTTTTCAAAAGTGTTTTTCTTTTACCATATTCATCAAGAAGAATACATTTCTCCTCCTCTGTCCAATTAGGCTTTCTTTTTTTGTTTTCTTTATCCATTCCGATAGCCTACTTCATTTGATGAAACCGCTAGTGTTAGTGTTTTGCGTATCTATGGCAACAACAGACTTTTATAACGTGAATCCAGGATCGCTGTCGTGAAACACTTAAATGTTTCCCTTACCTAAGAGAATCGTTTAAGAGATTATATGCAACACCCTTAAGTTATTCTCTTAGGTAAGGGGAAATCGCCCCTTAAGTGTCATACTTAAAGGAGTAATGACCTGTAATTTTCACTTTTCCACGAGAATCAATGTATGTTATGATTGCCTAACGATTATACAATGGCCGGGAAGCCGATATTTAAAAGTGAAGCGTTTGTTTACCCCAGGGTTCGTAAACCAGCCCACGTGCACGCGCACTCAAACACGAGATTTTAATTTCTCCCCCGTCTTGACGTCAAGACGGGGCCGGATACACCATATATGGACACCGCAGACCAATGCTGCAGGAAGCCCGCCCTACCCCTGTCCATGCAGAAACGTAGAGCACACTTGAGTTACTCTGTTGTTGACTGCCAGAATCAACATGTAACTTAAATGTGTTTTCTCTCCCAAGAACGGACCAAGCTGTCAGGGACCAGTGGATTAAATTCATTTTTAATGACGCGGTTCCTACAACCCTTCCCACTGGCTTAACGTTAGGTGTCTGTGCTAATCATTTTACGCCGGAATCGTTCACAAATTTGAATGTCTAAAAAAACACAACGTGAAACAAGGCAAAAACACCACATGATAGCAAACGTTGATCTCAATAACCACTGTAAGCTGATAAAAAAAAGTAGACTACATCTCCGTTAATGTAATCATATACGGTTGAATCCCGTAGGTCGCCGCCAGGTCGGGTTCATTCACAACTTGCGCCATGATGTCATTTTGGAATGATATGCTGAAGTTACCTGCGGTGTCAACCCCCCTCCTTCCTGCCACCAATCAACGCGCCCCTCATTTGCATTATTAAAATCACCGTCCACGACAGCCAAAATATCGCATCAGATCTCGCGAGACAATAATGCCTTCAGAAATAAGGGTCAGAGGAGCTCTGTGTTTATTTTTTTTCCACTTTTCTTTTTTAGAAGGGCCTGAAAGACTATAATAGAGCGTGGGTATCCAAGGTAATACTAGGTTATGACTCCTTTAAGGGAAAAACTTAAGGTGCTTTATGCAACCGGGCACGGGTCCTCTCTACCTACCTACTGCTTTCGCCCGAGTTTTACCATGCTGCAGTGCGGTGTCCCGTGTTGTTTAAATAGATCGGAGTTTAAAAAAGCAAGTGACATTCAACTGTCATTTTACCGCTTTCCATGTGACGAGAAAGAGAAGAGGAAATGGCTGCAGTTGATAAGGGAAGTTAAAAATCTTAAACGAATGAAGAAACTTTGACTGGCAATGGTGCCTAGGGTAACTTACTTAGAAAATGCCAAAATTAACCGACCAAGCGCTGACTACAACGGAGCGCGTCTTCTCATGCTGTTACTATAGTTACTGTCACTCACCCGGAGACTTGTTTCGCGGCACATCTAACGTTACATGGCTTAATGACATCGCAAATATGTTGCGCTGGTTAAACAACGGTGAGGACAAGGTCAAACAGATTGAGCACCAAGACGGTCCTGCATCTCCTCCATCGAACCCGAGTAGGCCCACAATCCCCGAGTTTGATGCGAGTACAATTTAAATTTATTATTTTATCTTTATTAGTCATTGGATTGGATTGAAACAGTCTGCTAACAGCTTGCTACTGTAACGTTAGCTGGCTGGGCGCTACCCCGGCTATGTGTGTGTACTGTGTACATATTAAGTTAGCTAAAGCATACATTTAGATTTCAATATATTTGTGGTCTTTTTTCTTAGTCAGCCTAATTTAGGGTGACCAGACTTTCGCGTTGTCTAGGGACAGTCCCTGTTATTTGTGCAGTGTTAATTTCGTTGACGAATAATTTTTGTTATTATTTTTGTCAACGACATTTTTTCACAGACGAAGACGAGACAATAGCTAAATATAAAAACTAGGCTAGTTTTGAATGACAAAAACAATGACGAAAATCTATTGACATTTCCGTCAACGAATAAAAACTAGACAAAAATGTTAGATAGTGACGATTTGGGAAGCGATACAGTCAGAACTGATGTCCTGCGTTTGAGGTAGATGCGCACATTTGTACTGTAACGTTACGTGCTGATCTACCCAGCAGCCCGTTTTGGAGAGTATTCACGTAAACTATGTTGGTTAATATGTCTTAAACAGTTTTAAGTCTATCAGATGTGCATCAGTGCAATTGGATCTGCATGTCATTGGACATGATCCGATGTCTTAAAGTGACAGTGGGTAATAAACCTAATGCGGTCTGTGTCCTTAATATTAATCAAGTAACAAAAGAAAAAGAGAAAAGCATTCACTGCTCGTTACTAGCTTTAATAAGGATTCATTATATTTAATTCATACAAATAAATATGTCTGCTGCTTGAAAGAATAAAGAATGTATATCATTAATTGAAAAGAAGACTGTTCTTGTTGGGGATTGCCCTATATAAACTCTCTGTAAAGTGCACTGATACAATAAATATAAATGGAGAAATATATTAGTATGAGTCTGCAATAATAAACTGCATAGTGCAATGAAATTTACAAAAACACCAAAGTATGGATGATAGAAATTGGACTGTCTCGTTAATAAAGGCAGTAATAAATGACAACCAGTGAAGGATATTATCCCACGGAGAAATGCACTTCAAGGTAATAACTAAACATGAACAATACGAGCAGCGATGCTAGCGGGATAATCCGCTCATTAAGCAGGATCAAATTACAGAGAGATCGCTAGCCGAACAACATAAACATGGTCTAACTTAGCGCAGTTGGGATACAGTGTGACAATCTGTGTTATTAACAATATAGGCTACATTAGAAGAAAACTTACTTTGTCACAAACTTTATCTTGAACATAAACACTGCACACGAATGTGTGCACGCGATATGATCGCTCAACTAGAGTAGCTTAGTGAATATGCTTTCTATTTTCACTGAGAAAATAGAAAGCATCAGAAACACAATTGTAAATGTACAATCTTTGACAGCGTCTTATGATTCAGCCTCAATTATCGCCCCTCAAGAACAACTACAGCGCTTTACAACTATAGGACAGGAAGAGCTAAATAAACTTATCACTGCATCTAAACCAACAACATGTTTATTAGATCCAATACCCACTAAACTACTGAAAGTGTTACCTGTAGTGGAAGAGCCTCTTCTCAATATTATTAACTCGTCTCTATCTTTAGGACATGTTCCAAAAACATTCAAGCTGGCAGTTATAAAACCTCTTATTAAGAAACCACAATTAGATCCAAATAACCTAGCAAATTACAGACCCATTTCAAATCTTCCATTTATGTCTAAAATACTAGAAAAAGTTGTGTCCGCTCAATTGTGCTCTTTCTTGCAAGAAAACGATATCTATGAAAGATTTCAGTCAGGATTCAGGCCACATCATAGCACAGAAACTGCGCTGGTTAAAATTACAAATGATTTACTTTTAGCTTCTGACCAAGGCTGTATCTCAATACTAGTTTTACTCGATCTTAGTGCTGCGTTTGACACTATAGATCATAAAATACTCTTAGATCGACTTCAAAATTACACTGGTGTTCAGGGACAGGCATTAAGCTGGTTTAGATCGTACCTATCAGACCGTTAACATTTTGTCCATTTAAATGGGGAAAAATCAAAGATAACGTCAGTAAATTATGGAGTGCCACAGGGATCTGTATTAGGCCCCCTGCTATTCTCAATTTATATGCTGCCACTTGGTAATATTATAAGAAAACATGGAATAAGTTTCCACTGTTATGCTGATGACACTCAATTATATATTTCATCTAGACCAGATGATAACACTAAATTATCTAAAATGACAAAGTGTGTTAAAGATATAAAATATTGGATGACGTGTAATTTTCTCCTATTAAATTCAGATAAAACGGAGGTATTACTGATTGGTCCAAAAAACTGCCCACAAAACCTCTTACAATACAACCTTAATCTAGATGGACGTCCTGTTACTTTATCCTCTACAGTAAAAGACCTGGGTGTTATACTAGACCGCAACTTGTCTTTTGAAAATCATATTTCAAATGTCACAAGAACAGCCTTTTTCCACCTTAGAAACATTGCTAAGCTACGTAATATGCTATCAGTTTCTGATGCAGAAAAGTTAGTTCATGCATTCATGACCTCGAGACTAGATTACTGTAATGCTCTATTAGCTGGTTGTCCTGCATCCTCCGTAAACAAGCTACAGTTAGTCCAAAATGCAGCTGCTAGAGTTCTTACTAGGTCAAGAAAATATGATCATATAACACCAATTTTATCATCTCTACACTGGTTACCTATTAAGTTCCGTATCAATTACAAAGTATTGTTACTGACCTATAAAGCCCTAAATGGTTTAGCTCCTGTGTATTTAAGAGATCTTCTATCGCCATATATTCCATCGCGCTCTTTAAGATCGCTAAATTCGAGGCTTCTGGTCGTACCTAGGATATCTAAGTCCACTAAAGGAGGGAGGGCGTTTTCACATCTAGCTCCTAAACTCTGGAATAGCCTTCCTGATACTGTCCGAGGCTCAGACTCGCTCTCCCAGTTTAAAACTAGATTAAAGACGCATCTCTTTAGCCAAGCATTCACATGATGCATCTCATACCTTTTATACTACAGTTAAATCAGATCAAATGCATTCATATTAAGAACAGCAGCTACGCTAATTATTTCCCATCTGCCTTTTTTGTTGTTATCTCGGGACGCCTGTCCCGAGATAACTCAAATAGAGTTTGTCAGCTCCAGTTAGTATCCAGCCTCTCATGGAGACTTCAGATGCCCCAACGCCTGTGATGAGACGACTCGACGCCTGTGAAGAGACGACCCAACGCCGGCGATATGTTATGCCCTAAATTTCATGATTAACTAACTGTATTTTTGTATGTATATTTTTGAAATGCATTTTCTGTAAAGCTGCTTTGAAACAATGTCTATTGTGAAAAGCGCTATACAAATAAACTTGAATTGAATTGAATTGAATAGGCAATTACACTGAGTCCGTACGTGCTGAGAATGCTGCACTACGTTATTTGCGTACAATGCAACTTAAAACCTCACACACGTAGCTACCTTAAAGGAGAACTCCGGTCAATTTTAACATTGAGCTCAATTTTTAGTAAATTTGGAGTGCTGTCAATAAAGAGAACAACGACAAAAATCGGTGTTGCCTACACTGTGTTATCCTATTTTTAAAATTTGCACCCTATTGACTTGAATGGGGCAAGTTTTAAACCTGCTTTTATCCTCTTACATATTTGATGTGTCATTACAAGTGCCCAGCCATGTGAGTGATTCCTTCAGAGTGAACACGAGTGAATCTGACTGCAGTAGATGTGAAAGATATGAATAAAAATGATGTTAATTCAGCCAGCGCAAATACCTGTATTTAGTTCCTGTTTTCGGTGGAAGTCCAAAGTAGTCGATTGTCGAGTTCACGCGCGTGATCATAGTAACTAAACCTATGCGCGTGAACTCGACAATCGACTACTTTGGACTTCGACCGAAAACAGGAACTAAATACAGGTCTGTGCGCTGGCTGATATAACATAATTTTTATTCATATCTTTCACATCTACTGCAGTCAGATTCACCCGTGTTCACTCTGAAGGAATTACTCAACATGGCTGGGCACTTGTAATGACACATCAAGGATGATAAGACTAAGAACTGGTTAAGTTTAAAACTTGCCCCATTCAAGTCAATAGGGTGTAAATTTTAAAAAAAGGATAACACAGTGTAGGCAACACCGATTTTTGTAAAGTAAGTAAGTAAAGTAAGTAAAATTTATTTTTATAGCACATTTAAACACAGCTCGCGCTGACCAAAGTGCTGTACATAGCGCAGTAGCCACTGAATAATAAAAGTAAAAAATACAAATACAATAAGTAATTACACTTTCAATCAGTAATTTAAGCTAAAATCAAGAGGAAAACAATTACTTACAGACATAGCAAGGTAAGACAGTTAAAACACAGGGAAGGCCAATGTAAACAGGTGAGTTTTGAGCTTAGTTTTAAAAATTGTGATTGATGGGGCATTTCTAATCTCAGGTGGCAGTTGGTTCCACAGCTGAGGGCCAGCAACAGAAAAGGCTCTGTCACCTTTTTGCTTAAGCCGGGACCGAGGAACATGAAGGAGACCTTGGCTAGAGGATCTAAGGGACCTGGGGGCTACATGTGGATGAATAATACCAGCTATGTAGCTGGGGGCCAGAGCGTGAAGAGCTTTAAAAACCATCAACAGTATTTTAAATTGTATCCTAGATTGGATTGGAAGCCAGTGCAAGGAGGCTAGAACAGGTGTAATGTGTTCACGTTTTTTTGTATTCGTGAGCAGCCTAGCCGCTGCATTTTGGACCATCTGAAGCCGTGCGACCAGTGTTAGAGGGAGACCAAAGTAAAGAGAGTTACAATAATCTAGGCGGGAGGTTATAAACGCATGGATGACTTTTTCCAGATCATTGTATGACAAGACAGACTTAAGTTTGGAAATTATTCTTAATTGATAAAAGCTAGCCTTTACAACAGATGATATTTGTTTGTGCAGGTTAAGATGGGAGTCTAAAATCACACCCAGGTTACGTGCATGTGATTTAACATAGGGGGCAAGGGAGCCAAAGTTGACAGGGATCGAGTTTTTTGACTTTGAAGGGCCAAAAACAATAACCTCAGTTTTGTTGTCATTTAACTGTAGGAAATTGTTAGCCATCCAGATTTTAATTTCTTTCAAACAGTCTAGAAGTTGCTGCATGGATTTGTCAGATTTGAGTGGGATGTACAGTTGGGAGTCATCTGCATAGAAATGGAATGAAATATTGAATTTTCGGATGATATTACCTAGAGGGAGCATGTAGAGACAGAAAAGTACTGGACCCAGAATGGATCCCTGAGGGACACCATAAGACGCAGGTGCAGAAGATGAAGAATACTGGCCTATAGATACAGAAAAAGATCTTTGGTGGAGGTAAGAGTGAAATAAGTTAAGAGCTATACCCTTAATGCCAACCCATTGTTTGAGACGTTCTAGTAATATACCGTGGTCTACAGTGTCGAATGCAGCACTAAGATCTAACAGGACCAAAATGGCATTATCACCTGAGTCAAGAGTGAGCAACAGGTCATTTGTCACCTTTAACAGGGCTGTCTCAGTACTGTGATGGGCTGTGAACCCAGATTGAAATGGCTCTAGAATCTCTGTTAAGTTAAGGTATGGAAGCAGCTGAGTTAAAACCACCTTCTCCAAAATTTTAGAAATAAATGGCAGTTTAGAGATAGGCCGGAAATTTGTATGACATTTTACATCCAGATTATGTTTCTTTAGCATAGGCTGGACAACCGCATGCTTGAAACATGAAGGAACGGTGCCGGTGGCAAGGCAGGAGTTAAGAATAAATTGAATGGAGGGACCAATAGCAGCAAAAGCATCTTTAATAATCTGTGAAGGGATAGGATCATGTGGGGCTGTTGATGGTTTCATATGCTTTACAATGTCCCACAGTTCAGTGTGGGAAACTGCTTGAAATTGGTCAAAAGTTGCTGTAGTAATGGGGACATGTAATGGTGCTTCAGATACAACAGGAATAAATTGTGTTCTGATGTGGTGAATTTTCTCAGTGAAAAACTTCAAGAACTCTTCACAGGTATTGGTGGATGCCTCAACCTCTGAGGAGACTTCAGGGTTAAGAATTGAATTTATGGTATTAAATAAAATTCTAGGGCGATGGGAATGTTTGCTTATAATGTCAGAGAAGTACTTAGTCCTGGCTTTTTTAGCTGCAGCTTGGAAATTAACCATGGAATTTCTGAATATTTCTAGAGAGACTGAGAGGTGATCCTTTTTCCACTTACGCTCAGCTCTTCGACAAACCTGCCTGAGATGACGGGTGGAATCATCAAGCCACTGTTGAGATTTAAAATTAGGGCGTCTGAATTTAAGAGGTGCCACAGTTTCAAGTATAGCTGAGCAAGATGTGTTAAAGGAGGATATTAGCTCATCAGGGCTCAAGAGGTGGTCATGGTTGGTAATAGAGGCAGTGATATCATTTCCCAGGAAACGTTCAGAAAACTTATTTGCAGTAAAAGGGTTAATATGACGAGAGTAGTGACCGGAAGTTCTGGCTGTATACAGTGGGTTAAATAATTTAACATTAAACAAAATAGGCACATGGTCAGAGATAAATGCCTTCTCAATGCTTATGTTATCAATGGAAAACCCATGGGATAAAATCAAATCAAGTGTGTGCCCATGCACATGGGTCGCCTGATTTATGTGCTGAAGGAGGCCAAAGGACTCCATTACATGGCAGAACTCACTAACCAAGGGTTTACCTGGGCAACATACATGAATATTAAAATCACCCAAAATCAACAAACGGTCATACGAAGATGCATAATGCGACAGAAAATCTGAGAATTATTTTATGAAATTATTATTTGGTTTGGGGGGCCTGTAAACAAGTGCGCATATCAATGGTGAGGCAGCAGATTCAATTTTTACGCATTGTACTTCAAAGGAGGAAAAGCTACCAGCAGAAAGTGTTTGTACCTTAATTCGATTTTTAAAAATCAAAGCCACTCCACCTCCTCTTCCTGAACTCCTCGGAGTGCTTATGAATGAACAGTTTGTGGGGCAAAGTTCACCAAAGACAGATGACTCACCAGCGCCGGAACCAATCCATGTCTCCGTTAAAAACAACATGTCCAGGTCTCGCTGAATAAAAAAGTCGTTTAAAATAAAGGTTTTGTTTGACACAGACCTGCAGTTCAGTAGCGCCACCTTAGCAGCAAGGTAATCCAAGTGCTGTGGAAGTTGAGAGCGTTGTAATGGGCGAATGTTCCGGAAGTTCACACCGCCGCTTCGGACGCGCAGTCTTGGTGGAGCTGCAGGGCAATCAGGCGTCATTGACTGAGCTGGAAAAATGGAGAGATGACAGGAATATCTCAAGTCCCATGATCGACGAGCTAGGTAAAGGCCTCCGCTTCCTGCAAAGGGGATGTAGGGCCGGCGAAGTGATGGTTGCGTACGGGAGACGTTCACAAATCCCCTGATCCGCACTCGAACACCGCCGCGATTTCCTCGCTTCCTGCGCCGCTTCTTGCGGTGACAAATGCAGCAGGAGAGCTGGCGAACGCAGTCCGCGGGAGAGTTAATGAACGTCGGATGGCATCTGTAGTAAGGGCCGAGACGCCCAACGGACTGTAGCTCTAAAGAATGTTGGATGTGTAGCAGAATAGATCGATCATAAGTCCTTAGGGCATCGGCGTAATGCCAGAGCGACAACAGGAGGAACACAAACAGACACAATAACATACGGGCAGGTAGGAGCTGACGGCAAGCCGACCAAAACACAGGCGCCATCTCTCTCCTTTTGCTTTATTTTGTCGTTGTTCTCTGTATTGACAGCACTCCAAATTTACTAAAAATTGAGCTCAATGTTAAAATTGACCGGAGTTCTCCTTTAATACTTAAAGGGAGATAATTCACAACAGTTCTACTTTAGGAAAAGTGGTTTTATTTAATTGTAAGATATTTTTTAAGTCACAGTAGTTAAATCTGTATTGCATGTTCAAACTTTAAAATCATTAATATTAACAGGTTAATAAATGTTTTCTCAGGAAGTATGTGGGTTTGGACATTTTAGAGAAATTCTAAATTAATGCAATTGAACTAAACCCATTATAGACATGAAGCCTGCCTGCATGAGCTATGACGTGAAAATTGGCCTGAAGCCGTGCATAGTTAGGGGGGGCTGAGGCAAATCAATAAATTTTCTGCACAATTGATGTACAGTACATCAATTGTGCAGGTTCATCATATTCAATGAACGAATAGCACTTTTTCCATTCAGGAAGAAATTTTATTTTCTGTTTTGTTGCATTTGTTCCTTGTTTCTGGCCATGGCCTGAGCTGCCCAGCTCAGGCCATGGGGAACACCCTGTTCCATGGGGTAACTGGACAGAAAATCCGAGTGAGGAGCATCAAAGAGCATGCAGCCACGATTGCACACAAATCAGCTGATGATGCCCTACAAGCAAGAGCTCACCCAGAAAGAGGAGCACTGGTGGCACTTTTTGACAGAATGGATGCAGCAATACAGGAAAAGATGGTGAAACTCTTCAACATAGCCTACTTCATTGCCAAAGAGGAGATGGCCTTCACCATGTTCCCCAAGCTGGTGGCTCTTCATCACACCAACGGCCTGGACCTCGGCAATACATATAGCAATGACCAGGCATGCCGCATGTTCATCACAGCCATTGGTATGACTTTCATTGAGGAGCTTCAGGAAAAGTTGCGATCAGCCAAGTTCTTTTCTATCGTGTCTGACTCTTCAGTTGACCGATCAGTGAAGGACCAGGAGCTAATCTATTGCGTCTACCTCCAGAATGGCAAACCAGTGAACCAGCTTATCCAGATTGTTGCCCTGGACCATGCCCATAGCCAGGGCATTTTGGATGCCATTCTGGCTGGACTGTTGAAGGTTGGAGTGGGTGAGGAGGACCTGAAAAAACATCTGGTTGGCTTTGGGTGTGATGGTGCTGCCGTTATGCTGGGTGTGAACAATGGAGTGACCGCCAGACTTCAGCGTTTGTGCTCGTCCCTTGTCTCAATCTGGTGTGTGGCTCATCGTCTAGAGCTAGCTGCTCTAGACTGTGTCAAACAGGTTCCTCAGCTGCAAGACATTAAGCAAACACTACGTGCCATCCACAAGCACTACACCTGCTCTGCGAAGGCCTCACGGGAGCTTCAGGAGATCAGCAAGGTGATGGAGATCTCCATTGTGAGGCCAGGCAACACTGAAGGTACTCGCTGGCTACCACACATGTCACATGCATTGGAGGCATTGATGAGGAACTACAGGCCCATCTTGGTACACTTTGAGAACCATGCCAGTGACCCTAATGACAGGGAAGCAAGTGCAGCCATGAAGGGGAGAGCAAAGCTTGTGCAGCACACCCTGAAACAGTACAATATGCTGCTATTCATCCACCTCATGCTAGATGTCTTGCAAGAACTGAAGCACCTCAGCCTCCTGTTTCAGCAAGAAGGCCTCACGTTGCAGATGGTCTCGGATGGACTGCAGACAACATCCCTGGCTCTCGTGGCCATGCAGGTGAGAATTTTCTTTAGATTTGCCATTATTAGGTGCTAAATGTCAGGTGGAAAACCTTATTTGTCATTGATCTATACATACATATTTAACTATTTTATAATTACATAATTCTATTTAATATTGTCACAGCTCAACATTTGTATGGGTCCTTTTAGTAAAATAACTCAAATGTTCTTTACCTCTTTTTTTCTTTTTAAACTGTAGACAATCACAGGCCCAAGGCTACACCAGTTCATGGATGAGGTTGGGGCTGGAAGTACCTGGCAGGGTGTCCAGATCAGCAGGACCAATGCTGATGACGACAACTTAAAAAACCTCAAGCTTCGTCTCACCAACAGCTTCTGTGAGTTTGTGTCAGAGCGTTTCAAAAGTCTGGAGACCGGCGTTCTGAAGGCAACCTCCACACCAGGGTGGGAAATTAGCACCCGCCACCCGCCGAGGGCGGGTACTTTTTCAAAGTGGCGGGTCACTTTGCCGTGTATACCAGCCACAGTGGCGGGTGGATTATAATAATGCTGCGTTCGCACCAAAAGCGAATACAGTTCGCAAAAATTCGCATCCACCGAGGAACCAGGACAGGACCACCAGACGCGCATAAACGCGTCTTTACATTGACTTAACATTGAATGTATTAAGTAGTAACCAATAAACACATGCTGCGAGTGATTTCATTGTACGGATTGGGCAGCCTTTGTCAAAGAATGCGGTTGCTAAGTAACAATAATACACTTTTGTCGAGTAACTCTTTTGATTGGTTTTCAGCGCTGTGTCACGGCGCTGAAGAGACCGTTATACTGTATAACTTATACACATAGCTAAGCTAAGAATAAAAAATAAAATAAAAAGTGTATATATATATAGCTGAGCTGAGCTGGTGCAGAAGAAAGGGAAATTATTTTTAACCATGCGCGCGCGCTCTCTACACTGCTGAAGCGCGGATTATCTGAAAACACAGACAAGCTGGAGTTCAGCGATCTTTATTTGAGATTTTCTACTTAAATTAAAGTGTCATTCAGTCGGTCTGTGTTCTGTCGCGAGCCGCTTGCGCTGTTTGTGCGACTAAATCTGCGATCAAAATGCAGGCTGATATCCAGCAGTGTTTTTAATGTTGATCACATATGAGCAAGAATGCAATGTTTCCCGAATATCCACACGATTTCAAATGTGACATTGATTTTATACAACAGTAAAAAAAAAAGGGTAACAACATTTAAGTGATGTACTGCATTTAAAACAGTATAGTCAGGCTTATTGCTCTATTTTGCAACGAAATCTGTGGCTTTGAACGAATCGTGAGATTCAATGAATGAATGACTCGATGACCGCCACCTACTGGCTATTTTAATATAATATTTTTATTAATATTAAAAACGTTTTTTAACATTGCATATTTATTGAACATTGTTTTATTTAAAGCATTATTTATTTTTAAAAGGTATTATAAAGTTTAAAAATTAAATGAAAAAAATGTATTAAAGGGGGCGAATATTGTCCCTTAATGGAAAAGGTGTGACTGCAGTCTAAGTGGAAGAGAGGAACTTAGGAAAAGGGATATGTAGAATTGCACAAGTGCTACTGCTAAAGAGTGCAATGTAAATAGTTTATCATCATAAGCTTAATTGAATGGCCTAGAGAGAATAATTATGACATTTTCTGTCTAAAGACTACATATAAAATAGCTACCTAAAGTAACTGCAGTTTACTAAAAGTAATGACTAAAAGTTTGCATTCATAAGCATTTTCGTCTGAAGATGAAGACTAAGACTGAATCAAAAATGGTTACCTAAATGAACACTGGCCTACACACACCAAGCGCACTACAACGCTGTTGCGTATGTATTAAATATGACTGATCATTTAAATAAAATGTTTTATTTAATTCAAGTAGCCTACATAATTATTTTCCAGGGTTTAAAATGTATACAGATTTGACATTTTCCCCTCATACTTATGTTGGAATGGGTACGAAGTTGGCATTGAATTTCATTTGAAATGGTATTAAAAAGGTCTTAAAAAGCCTTGAATTTAAGCTGAAGGATCCTGGGGGTACCCTGAAATAAATAAAAAACGTATTGAAGCAATTTCTTTCTTGCAATTTGAATTCCGGAAAAAGTGGCTGGTAAAAAATATAAGTGGCTGGTAAAATTGGGCATCCACCAGCCACTGTGGCTGGTGGACAAAAAAGTTAATTTCCCACCCTGCTCCACACTCTTTGACCTTTCCAACTGACCAGAAGACACTACTGATCTGGCAACATTTGGCACAGCTGAGATGAATGCCTTCATGGAGCATTTCCATCCCATACTTGAGACATGTGAGGACTTTGAATCCGTTGAGGCAGCTATAGGCGAGAGTGGCTTGACCTTAATATTCTTGTTTCCCGTCACTACAGGCACCTCGATTCCCAGGTGCTGTGGCAGCGGCTGATTCAGGGTGCCATTGGAAGGGATGACCAGTTTCAGCACATGCAGGTGATAGCAGAGATCAGCCTTGTCCTTCCTATGAGCTCCTCTTGCTGTGAGCGTGGCTTCTCCAGCATGAAGAGGATCAAGTCAGACTGGAGGTCCTGCCTGTCCAATGAGATGCTCAACAGCCTCCTTCAAATCTCTGTTCATGGCCCTCCTGCAGAACACTATGACTCTGTGAAAGCAGTGACCAAGTGGTGGAGTAATGGCTCCAGGGCACGAAGACCTCAGTACAAAGACTGAGACGGGGACACTGAAATTCCCCCAAATTCTGTTCTAGAGAAGTCATATTACACTTTTCAAAAAAAATTTGAGCTGTATTTTTCTCTAAATTTTCGTATAAAATTAGTTCTGCATGAATACAAAAAAGCATAAATAAAAAGTTATTTTTTATTAAATCAGTTTTTTACCTGTTTACAGATAACTACTTTCAATTGAGCTAAATAAATATAATAATATATATCATAATATCTAGAAGTCGACCGATTCATCGGTTTTGCCGATTAATCGGCACCGATAGTTGACTGGTGGAACTATCGTTATCGGCAAAAATATATACCGATAGTTTTTCCTGGTTCATTGCGTCCATTGCTGGAGCGGCTGAGAAGCGCACGCTGTCATTCATTACACAGAGCTGAGAAGGGTCTGCTGGCATGATGCAGTACAAGAGCGGCCTCTAGAGGTGTAATAAAAACTATCGCTGGAGCCTCGTGTTGTTTATTTCGACACGTGATGCTGCGTGCTACACTGAGAGCACATGCTGCGTGGAGAGCGCTGACATCAGATGCGCGTTTAAAGCACCGACAGCTCAAATGTATATACAGTACATTTTGTCATATCATTATAAAGTGATTAATTTGTTGACTAAATGCTGCATTAGTAGAGAAAGAACAGCACAACAGTATGTTTGTTTGCCTTCGAGGCTGAGAGGACGCTAACATTAGTAGTACCTCAAGCGGTTAAAACACTGACAAACATAAACGTAAGTCCCACCCGAATGTTTAATGTCACAATTGTTACCTCTATTTGCATTAGTTCATATCCAGCTGGTCACTTTTATGCATTAAATATGCAGAGAAGTTGCATAGTTAAAGCTAGAGACGTAAGCAAACTGATATGTTCATACAGCCGACAGAAACATAAACGAATCAGAAAAGCATATTCGATTTCGGTTATAATTTTTTTTCATCTTCACTTTAATACAAATTTTGTTACTTTTTTATTAATTAAGTTGGCTTGAAAAGAACAGTTAAATAGTTACATTTTGAATGTAACTGGTTTTATTTGTTATTTAGAGTATTACTTTTTGTTTCAGTTTGAATGAATGTCTTTTATTGACTTAAATATTTATTCACATTTATATATTTATTTCATTTAGCATGTTTTCATTGTTCAATACAGTTTTTTTTTTTATATATATATAATAAAGTTCAGCACTGTTTTACTTGGAGTGTTATGTTTGTTTTTATCCAGTATCAATTTTAAAAACTATCGGTTCATTAATCGGTTATCGGCAAGTATGGCCCAACCTAGCTATCGTTATCGGTGAAATCCACTATCGGTCGACCTCTAATAATATCATATGATATATTATGAATATATCATAATCATACTCTAGATTTAATTATATCATATGGAACCGATCCAACCGATATATATATTATACCGCAAAGTGATGATGTCACTGATCATTACATGGTAACTTGCATACTACATACGGCTGAAATATGTCATGTTGCGCCGCGTTATCGACCAGGCAGAACAATCCTTCCAACTACTATAGATAGATTCTTGAATAGCTTATCTGATCTATCTCAGCTTCTCAGTGAACCCAAACAAAGAGATGAGCTAGAGGAAATGACTAGCAGTATGAGCACCATTTTCTCTAGTACATTAGAAATTGTTGCACCAATTAGATTAAAAAAGGTTAGAGAGAAAACTAAAGCACCATGGTACAACAGTGCTATGCATGTAATCAAGAGAGAAACTCGTAACTTAGAGCGCAAATGGAAACAAACAAATTTAGAGGTCTTTAGAATCGCGTGGAAAGACAGTATGTCACGTTATAAAAAGGCTCTAAAAGCAGCCAGGGCTGAGCATCTCCGCAAACTAATAGAAAATAACCAAAACAATCCAAGGTTTTTATTTAACACTGTGGCTAGATTAACAAATAAACAGACATCACCTGAACAAAATATTCCGTTACATTTTAATAGTAATGATTTCATGAATTTCTTCACTGAGAAAATAGAAAGCATCAGAAACACAATTGTAAATGTACAATCTTTGACAGCGTCTTATGATTCAGCCTCAATTATCGCCCCTCAAGAACAACTACAGCACTTTACAACTATAGGACAGGAAGAGCTAAATAAACTTATCACTGCATCTAAACCAACAACATGTTTATTAGATCCAATACCCACTAAACTACTGAAAGAAGTGTTACCTGTAGTGGAAGAGCCTCTTCTCAATATTATTAACTCGTCTCTATCTTTAGGACATGTTCCAAAAACATTCAAGCTGGCAGTTATAAAACCTCTTATTAAGAAACCACAATTAGATCCAAATAACCTAGCAAATTACAGACCCATTTCAAATCTTCCATTTATGTCTAAAATACTAGAAAAAGTTGTGTCCGCTCAATTATGCTCTTTCTTGCAAGAAAACGATATCTATGAAAAGTTTCAGTCTGGATTCAGGCCACATCATAGCACAGAAACTGCGCTGGTTAAAATTACAAATGATTTACTTTTAGCTTCTGACCAAGGCTGTATCTCAATACTAGTTTTACTCGATCTTAGTGCTGCGTTTGACACTATAGATCACACAATACTCTTAGAGCGACTTCAAAATTACACTGGTGTTCAGGAACAGGCATTAAGCTGGTTTAGATCGTACCTATCAGACCGTTACCATTTTGTCCATTTAAATGGGGAAAAATCAAAGATAACGTCAGTAAATCATGGAGTGCCGCAGGGATCTGTATTAGGCCCCCTGCTATTCTCAATTTATATGCTGCCACTTGGTAATATTATAAGAAAACATGGAATAAGTTTCCACTGTTATGCTGATGACACTTATATATTTCATCAAGACCAGATGATAACACTAAATTATCTAAAATGACAGAGTGTGTTAAAGATATAAAATATTGGATGACGTGTAATTTTCTTCTATTAAATTCAGATAAAACGGAGGTATTACTGATTGGTCCAAAAAACTGCCCACAAAACCTCTTACAATACAACCTTAATCTAGATGGACGTCCTGTTACTTTATCCTCTACAGTAAAAGACCTGGGTGTTATACTAGACCGCAACTTGTCTTTTGAAAATCATATTTCAAATGTCACAAGAACAGCCTTTTTCCACCTTAGAAACATTGCTAAGCTACGTAATATGCTATCAGTTTCTGAAGCAGAAAAGTTAGTTCATGCATTCATGACCTCGAGACTAGATTACTGTAATGCTTTATTAGCTGGTTGTCCTGCATCCTCCGCAAACAAGCTACAGTTAGTCCAAAATGCAGCCGCTAGAGGTTTTACTAGGTCAAGAAAATATGATCATATAACACCAATTTTATCATTTCTACACTGGTTACCTATTAAGTTCCGTATCAATTACAAAGTATTGTTACTGACCTATAAAGCCCTAAATGGTTTAGCTCCTGTGTATTTAAGAGATCTTCTATCGCCATATAATCCATCGCGCTCTTTAAGATCGCTAAATTCGAGGCTTCTGGTCGTACCTAGGATAACTAAGTCCACTAAAGGAGGGAGAGCGTTTTCACATCTAGCTCCTAAACTCTGGAATAGCCTTCCTGATATTGTCCGAGGTTCAGACTCGCTCTCCCAGTTTAAAACTAGATTAAAGACGCATCTCTTTAGCCAAGCATTCACATGATGCATCTCATACCTTTTATACTACAGTTAAATCAGATCAAATGCATTCATATTAAGAACAGCAGCTACGCTAATTATTTCCCATCTGCCTTTTTTGTTGTTATCTCGGGACGCCTGTCCCGAGATAACTCAAATAGAGTTCGTCAGCTCCAGTTATGTATCCAGCCTCTCATGGAGACTTCAGATGCCCCAACGCCTGTGATGAGACGACTCGACGCCTGTGAAGAGACGACCCAACGCCGGCGATATGTTATGCCCTAAATTTTATGATTAACTAACTGTATTTTTGTATGTATATTTTTGAAATGCATTTTCTGTAAAGCTGCTTTGAAACAATATGTATTGTGAAAAGCGCTATACAAATAAACTTGAATTGAATTGAATAAACATTTTAATGGTGTTTTTATTATGTGACTAACAACAAAAAACTATAGATGATAATAACAAAGTACATAAACAACGTGTTCATTTTGGGACGGTTGACATTCACTTTAGGAAGGTTCAAATAGTTTTTCAGGACGGTTCCAGGACGGAGGTGAAAAAAGTTAGTCTGGAGCCCTGACACATATACACAAACAAATTCAGTCAGATTTCAATATCGATAAATAACTAGTTAAAACATCTACAGCCCAATGTCTCATTCTCCAAATCATTTAAGAATACTTTAAAAGTGTCAAACGGAACCAGTTCACTCAGTTTCAGAGTATTTTGCAAACAATTCCAGGCAGAGGGAGCAGCAAATTTAAATGCCTTTTCCCCCAAATTCTGTGCGTACCACTGGAACAGACAGTGAGAATAGTTCTTGTGATCGGAGGCTATTACAGGTATGCTTTTTGCAGATGTATGTACAAAGATATGTTGGAAGTAAACCCAGGATAGATTTATAAATAAAAACTTGCCAGTGTTTTTGTCTTCGGATGGACAACGCAGACCAGCCAACCCGAGCATACAATAAACAATGATGAGTGAGTGTTTTAAGATTAGTTATGAACCTCAGTGCACCATGAAAAACAGTATCCAAAGCATGTAAAGATTGTGAAGATGCATGCATATATAACATCACCGTAATCAGTGTTGTAATGTAACGGAGTACAAATACTTCGTTACTGTACTTAAGTAGAAATTTCACGTATCTGTACTTTACTTCGCTATTTAAATTTATGTCAACTTTTACTTTTACTTCACTACATTTCCTAGATAAAATGTATACTTTTACTCCGCTACATTTCCACTAAGCATCTTCGTTACTCGTTACTACAAAATCAAATCAAAAGAAATGTGGGTTTGAGGTTTGGCGAATCACTGCTCCTAGATTGCATGACGCACGCTCTATTTCAGCGTAAAGCTTGTTTGTTGCCATGGAGGAGGATGCACAACTAAACCCGTGGAAGCGCGAGCCGCGGCCGCGCGCGAATCCCAAACGCGACGCTTTACGAGATAAGATGCAAGTGGCTAAACTAAACCGCTGATTTACGATAGAAGTTTTAAACGACCGACATAAATAATCAGTTTGCAAAGCTCATCTTCGGTAAGGGGAGATTTACAGGTAAAGATAAAGAGACTGAGGGAAGAAGAACGAGAGATGGAGATGAGAAAGGAGAGCAGGTAGAGCAATAGCCTTTTGCATACTGTGCCCAGAATGAGAATAACTTTATTACAATGGATTCCTATTTAACACAGATATACATATGTTTTTTGCCAATGACAGTGGAAAAATAATATGCCCCCGAACGCCCTAGCAAGATCACTTTTGGGACCTCTGTATTTATAAAACCCTGTGTACGGCTATTGCACTGAATATAAAATTATATTTTTGAAAAATACAATGAATTATAAGGCTGTACAGAACAGTGCACTATTGCAGACTGATTTTTTCTTAGTAGAGCAGCTAACTTAAAGTAGGCCTACATGCAGTGCGAGATAAACGATAACACAAGTAGGCCTACAGTAGGCTACAGGCTACAAAACAAACAACAACAGGTTGTACCAGTTAATAGTATGCCTAGTATAAGAAATCCACAATAAAGTTCACAATCAAAGTTAACCGCTTGCTTAAAAAAAAAAAAAAACTTTTTACTTTTAATTAAAATACTTAAGTACATTAAATATCAGAAAATTACTTTTCATACTTAAGTACAGTATAAATCAGATACTTTAAGACTTTTACTTAAGTAATATTCTAAAAAGTAACTTTTACTTCTACCAAAGTCTTTTTCTAGTACCATACTTGTACTTTTACTCAAGTATTGCTTTCTAGTACTTTATACAACACTGACCGTAATCCAGTACAGACATAAACATTCTCTTATTGGATCTGGACGTGCGGTGGGCTTGGACCCGGAAGAGGCTAAACGTCATGCATGACGTCAGACTTAACGACCGGATAGAGAGTGATAAAGTTGCTCTGCGAGATTCGGAAGAGAATGATTCAGATTTATCTCGGCACAGCTAGAAGACTGACAGCTGTCAGACAGGTTGCTCATGTCACATCTACGTCGTCAAGCTTAGTTTGAGCCTGTGCAGTACGCCTGGCGACTTCACTTTTCTCCGTTGAAATCTATGGGGTCGCTGTGTCCCGTTTATATACTGTCTATGGTTACACTACGTGAACTCACTCAGAGGCTCACACTGAAGAAAATCAATAGTTGATTTTTTTTTTTTCACACAAGAAGTATTCTCGTCACTTGATAAACTTATGGTTGAGCCACTGTAGTCACCTGGACTATTTTAAACTTTGTCTTTACTAGCCTAACTTTCTGTGCTGGCAAGTTTCAATTAGCCTACAGATTTAATCAAAAATATCTTAATGTGTGTCCCGAAAATGAACGAAAGTCTTACGGGGCTGGAACAACACAATTACTGACAGCATTTACATTTGTGGGTGAACTAACCTTTTAATTGTTCAGTTGAGGTTTATTTGTGTACTCTATTACTCAAGTCTCTTATTTCACTACATTGAAGCTGCACTTGGTGTTTTTAAAGGACTAGGCATACTTAGATTGAGTATAAGTTACTGTTGCACTTTTTCAGCTAAATAATATATTACTGTCAAATGTATGTCAGATAATACAAATACTCTAGTTCACTGTATGTATTTGTTCATGTTTTATCAAGGGATAAGTCTGAAAAAACACGGCATAAAATAATTATATCATGGCTACAGGTAACGTTACATTAAACATGGTTCTGTGTAAACATTTTCTTTACTGTGGTAAAACCATGGTGGTTAGTCTCGCAATGTGCTCATAGTTCTGACGACAGATATTTGGCGACATTCGTTTTGTAGAGAGAGAGAGAGAGAGAGAGAGAGAGAGAGAGAGAGAGAGAGAGAGTGAGAGTGTGTGTGTGTGTGTGTGTGTGTGTGTGTGTGTGTGTGTGTGTGTGTGTGAGAGAGAGAGAGTGCGTGAGAGAGAGAACGAGAGAGTGAGTGTGTGTGTGAGAGAGTGAGAGAGAGATAGAGAGAGAGAGAGAGAAAGAGAGAGTGTGTGTGTGCTGATCAATAAATCCCTTCGAGGATTGTAATATTGAGCTTTTAAACGATTGTATGAACTCAATTGTATTTGCGTGTACTCGACTGTATTTGCGTGTTGTAACATAAACAGTAGCATTAGCATAAACAGTAGCATTCACAAATAACAGCGTGTAAAAAGAATTTGACAAAAAAAAACATACCTTTCTGAAACGTCCTGTAACAGCCGTTCGTGCACAAGTTCTGCTCGATTCCTCTCCACTAATATTCTCTGATTCGGGATGAAATCGATTGCAATATTGATGCCTGTGTTTACAATACACCGGAGCACATGCAACTACTGTTATGGCAACGGGCGTGACGTTTCCGGACAGCGCGAACCAGAGGCGCGAACTAGGCGCTTAGCGAATCACAAAACACTGGGCCAAGCTGACCAATCAGAGCCCATCGTGTATTTCTGAGGGAGAGGCTTCTTCTTATAACCAGGAAATCATCAGACCGTTACGAGAAGGGACACCGCGTGTAGAATAAAGGTAAATTTATGAAAAATATATTTATATTTTAATGAAGCATGAACACATATTATTAGACTGCAGCCCATAAACACAATCACACCTTCTAAAAAAGCTGACCAACCCTTTAACAGAGATGCAGAAAACGCTATGTTCTAAGTCTTGAAGGCTTACAGTGCTAATTTGAACCAATAGTAGTCAAGTCAAGTCAAGTCATCTTCATTTATAAAGCGCTTTTAACAATGTAGATTGTTTCAAAGCTGCTTTACAGAGATAAACGTATAATTTAAGGTAACAGATTGTTTTGTCTTTATAGCGGTTCTTGAATAATGTTATTTTCCAGCTAAAGTTAGTTTTGATTGATTCACTTCCGTCGAAGGTGTATTGACTGAACTCTCACACAGACTGCCATTCTCAAGAGTGCTTTATTGCTTAACCTCCGTTTACAAACAACCAAAAGCAACACAGCTAAACGGCGCCCTCTGTTGGTTAACTGTTACAACGGTCAGTATCAGTACATCTTTCTTTCTTTTTTTTTTTTTTTTTTTAACAATAACTTAAACTAGGTCTGTCAACCTTAACAGCACTTACTCATAATAACGAGAAAAAAAATAAAATGAGTTTAACACAATCTTGCAGCGTATTTCTAACATTAGCTGCACAAAACTTTGTTGCATATAACTAAGTTAATACTCAGTAAATTTTAATAAACCACACTTAACACTCTTCTATCAGTCTTTTAGGCTTCATTGCGTGACGACGTGGTCTTCCCAGACCTATCTCAGTGGAAGGAGAGTTTTCTGCGATAGCTGTAGAGCTAGGTGAGTTTTCCTCTACTCGTGTTTGCTCAGTTAGTCCATCAGAGATAACTACGTCTGTACTTTCAATACCGGTGCTTGGCACTTTCAGCAGGTGACGGCGATTTCTTCGCAGTGTGTTACCATACTCAGTAAGTACCTCGTAGGATCTTGGTGTTGTCTCTTTGATGACTTTCGCTACAGGTCCCCATTTTCCATCACATCTGACACGCACCGTGTCCTTTTGTTCCAGTGGACATAGCGGTTTGGCATTCCTATCATAGGCTCTGCTCTGGCTGTTTATCTTTGTACAATCTCCATGTCTCTTTTGAAGCAGGTGTTCTGCTGAGGGTAGCCGTGTTCTCAGCTTCCTGTTCATGAGAATTTCACCTGGAGATTGTCCACATTCAAGAGGGGATGCTCTGTAGTTTAGCAGTGCTAAATAAGGATCCTCTCCAGTCTCAGCAGCTTTCTTTAGCAGACGCTTTACAATCTGCACTCCTTTTTCAGCCAAGCCGTTTGACTGCGGGTACAGTGGACTTGATGTGACATGTTCAAACCCATAAGTCTCTGCAAAGTCTCTGTAGTCCTGACTGCTGAACTGTGGTCCGTTGTCACTCACCACAGTCACCGGAATTCCATGTCTTGCGAAGATGTTTTTAGTGTGTTTTATCACCTGCTGTGCTGTTGTATTAGTCAGCATCGCCAGCTCTGGATAGTTTGACTTGTAGTCCATGATGACAAGGTAGTCCCTCCCTCCCAGGTGAAATAAGTCTGTACCGACCTTTCTCCATGGTTCCTCAGGTTTACTGTGAGCCATAAGGGGTTCCTTAGGTTGCTGGTACCTGTGCCGCTGACATGTCTCACAGCGCTGCACCAGTGCTTCAATGTCCCTATTCATGTGTGGCCAATACATCAAAGCTCTTGCACGTCTCTTGCATTTCTCAATGCCTAAGTGTCCCTCATGCGTGAGTTTTGCCATTTGTGAGCGCATGGAGGTAGGTATGACAATCCGTTCACCTCTCAGGAGTACACCATGCACAACTGACAGCTCGTCTTTAAAGCTCTGGTATGGATTTGTCAACCTCTGATCTCTTGGCAGGTGGATTTTGTCTATTACAGCTTGTAGCTCACGGTCGCCTGCCGTTGCTTCAGCAAGCTGTCTCCATTTATCCTCAGATACTGGTAGGTTTTTTTGTATGCAGTCCACATGAACCTGTACATCATGTTCCGTATTACTTGATCCTGTTTGGCTCAAAGATGCTCTGCTGAGTGCATCTGCCATTACCAGGTGCTTCCCTGGAGTGAACTCAAACTTCAAACTGTATTTCTGGAGACGGAGCATTAACCGTTGGATGCGAGGAGGAGCATCTCCTAGTGCCTTCGTTGAGATCGCAATCAGTGGTTTATGATCAGTTTCCAATACCACTTCTCTTCCATAAATGTATTCATGGAACTTTTCACATCCGAAAACTGCTCCTAATGTCTCTTTCTCTATTTGTGCATAGTTTCTTTCCGCCTCTGTCATCGTTCGTGATGCATATGCCACTGGAAACCATGCCAAGTCATGCTTTTGAAGCAGAACCGCTCCAAGTCCATCCTTTGAAGCATCAGTAGATACTTTCACTGGAAGCTCAGGATCAAAGTATTTCAGCACTGGTTCTTTAACTAGGCTGTTCTTGAGCATGTCCCATTCAGTCACATGTTCATGCTCCCATCGCCACTCCGTTCCGCTTTCCAGCAAACTGCGCAATGCCTTTGTGTTAGCCGACAGATTTGGAATAAATCTTCCCACATAGTTGACTAAGCCTAATGCACGTTGCAGCTCAGTCTTTTCTTTGGGTTGTGGCATTTCTTTTATTGCTCTTATCTTTTCAGGGTCTGGCTGTATCCCTGCAGCAGATAGTCTGTCTCCCAGATAAGTAATGTCTCTCACCCCAAACTGACACTTTTGTTTGTTCAGTTTCATTCCTGTTTTTCTTGCTCGTGCCATCACATTTCTTAGTCGCTCATCATGTTCTGCCCTTGTAGCACCCCATACGACTACATCATCCAGGAAAACTCCCACTCCTTCCATGCCATCGAACATTTGCTGTACAGTCCTGTGGAAAACCTCTGGAGCTGAAGCAATTCCAAAAGGCATGCGTAAGAAGCAATGTCTACCAAAGGGAGTGTTAAATGTGCACAATGTTGCTTTTTCCTCATCCAATTTAACTTGGTAGAACCCTGATGATGCATCAAGCTTGGAAAAGAATTGTGCTCCAGCCATTGCGCTTGTGATGTCTGATTTAGTTGGCAACCTATAGTGCTCTCTTTTGATCCATTTATTCAGATCTCTTGGATCGATACAAAGTCTCAGATCACCATTCTTTTTTTCCACAATGACGAGAGAATTCACCCAGTCTGTAGGTTCTTCAATTTTTTTCACTATCCCTTTGTCAATCAAGGATTTCAGTTCTTTTCTCAGTCTTTCTTTTAGGGCTATTGGCACTTTTCTTGCTGCATGGATAACTGGTTCTGCATTTTCTTTCAGACGTATTTTGTACTGAATAGGTAGGCAACCGATACCCTGGAATACATCCTTGTACTCCCTCACTATCTCTGTGGTAAAATCTGCACCTGTGTCCATTCGTTTGCTATGTGCTGCGCCCCTAGTGGTCACTAGAGCACTATCAATGACATGAACTCTCTTTATAAGCCCAAGTCCTTCACTTGCTTTCAAACCTAAAATTGGCTGCCTATCCTCTTCTACAAGAACAAACAGTGCTTTTATGGTGCGTCCTTCTCCTGAAAGACTCGCCCTGAAAACACCCTTATGTGGAATCGGCTGATCATTAAATGCCCTTAAGTCCAATTTCTTGGGTCTTACTTTTGGCTTAATGTTCATCATATTATAGTATTTCCTCGGCAGGACATTTACTTGTGCACCTGTGTCGATTTTCATTGGCACTGTCACACCATCCACCATCAAAGGTGCTATCCATTCATCATCATTACCGCCCATGTTAGTCAGAATTGCTGCGTCGACATACAGTGGTTCTTCGTCCTCACTGTCATTTTCCTCTTGTTTCTGTCCTACTACATGTACCTTTTTTTTTGTGAGACAGGACCTGGCAAAATGATTTTTACCTCCACACTTTCGACATTCTTTGCCATAAGCTGGACATTCTCTTGGAGCATGTTTACTTCCACATCTCTCACAGTCTTTGTCCTGTGGTTTCCATTTGGATTTCTGTGGCTGTCGCTTATCAAATCTCTTTTTGTGTTTTTGTACAATATCAACAGCAGCAGTTTCACTTTCGTTTTCAAACGACTTCAATTGTATCTTCGTACTTTCTGCAGCCTGACAAATACCAATTGCTTTCTCAATGGTAAGTTCTGTTTCTTTTAATAACAGCATCCTTACTCTCTTGTCCTGCACTCCTATTACAATTTGATCCCTTATCATGGAGTCGCACAGTGTGCCGAAATTGCAGGATTGACTCTTAAGGCGCAAGTCTGTCACATACTGTTCTATTGATTCAGTCTCTTTTTGCATTCTGTTCCTGAAAACATACCGTTCATATGTTTCGTTTTTTTCTCGGCGTGCAGTAATCCTCAAACTTGCTCAGTACCGCGGGCAGCGTGTCTCTTTCCTCATCCGAAAAGACGAACGTGTTGTATACATCCAGCGCAGCCCGTCCAGCAACAGTTAGCAACAGAGCTATCTTTCGTCGATCGGTTCCTTCGTCGAGTCCAATAGCTAACAAATAAAGCTCAAAACTTTGCCTAAACGCTTTCCAGTTAGCGTGGACGTTACCCGTCAACTTCAACTCGTCCGGTGGCCGTATATTATTCATTACACTCATGTTTTTTCGAGTTTACTCCTGGTACCATGTATTGACTGAACTCTCACACAGACTGCCATTCTCAAGAGTGCTTTATTGCTTAACCTCCGTTTACAAACAACCAAAAGCAACACAGCTAAACGGCGCCCTCTGTTGGTTAACTGTTACAACGGTCAGTATCAGTACAGAAGGGATAATTTGTTATTAAATTAGGGGCCGCTAAGACGACACCGTTCTCTCTACACAGACTTTAAACGCGAACCTGTGAGAAACGCTGATGGCGCTCACGTGCGCATCAATAATTAGTTATGTGTGTTTGAATATGTGCGCATGTTTGTAATTCTCTACAAACCAAGCCTATACAAACTACTTGTCCTACCTATAAATTTGATAGAGAATTTAATTTTATCACTACGGGGTAGATATACGTGAATTTTCCACAATGCTTTATCTGTAGAGTGGTAAAGGGATCCTCCATAGGGAGAGGCTAGTTCTCTTACGTAGACTTCTCTCGTACTGCGTCGAAAGAACGCTACGGGAAAGATATTTCTTTGTCGAGATTGAAGCCTAAAATTAATCCTTAATTTTGTAATATTGTAAAACGCTTTTCTGAAGCATACAACCTAGGCGGAGCAATACAGCTCACCCATTGGCTGCTCTGCCAGAAAAGCACAGCCTATGCGAGGCCAGAGACGCTGACCAATGAGGACGCTTCGCGCCCTTCTGCGTCACCTCCCGCCCAAACAGGCGTGGCCTAGGCCTATAAATACGAGCATAGCTGTCTAACACGCCGATTTTCTTAAATTCAACGAAGCTGCACGCATCGCTGGATTGATTCGAGCCGCCACAGCCGTTTGGATACAAGCACCTCAGCAGGACGAGCCCTTACCTGAAGCCGCTGGTCATCGCCGCCTTCAGCCGCCGTTCCCTGCTGCGCTTCTCCGGCGTGGAATATCCTTTACATTATGTGTGTGTGTTTTGTGTGTGTGTTCGCCGTCGCGTCACACAGTTTTTCCACACTAAAAGAGCCGAGCGTCTTTTTCAAGATGTCTCGCACCTCCTGTGGCTCGTGTAGAGCCCCGCTCAGCGACGGGGACCACGTGCTTGTGTTTCCTGCCTGTGAGTATCACGCAGCTTCAGCTCTCGTCGATGGCGGCTGCCATCACTGTGATTTGATGCCTACGGTGACTCTGCGGACTCGCCTGGCGTTCATTTACTGAAGCTGCACCTTTTCCGCCCGCTGTAGTGCCGCGCCGTGAAAAGCGCCGTGCTCAGCGGAGCCCGGAACCTCCCTTCACCACGAGGTGCTCGCCGCTGCTGCCGCTAGCTTCTCCGCCCGCTTCGCTCGACTCTCTGACCGACGGACAAGGGCCGCTGTGTGCCGCCGCGTCCGTCATGGATGAGGAAAATGAAGCCGTGTCTGTGAAGGACGACTGCTGTTCTCTCCTCGCTTCGGGTAGCGAGGGATGGGCGAGCTCCGAGGATCTCCCCTCCCCCGCCGCTCGTGAGCGTCGACGGAGAAAGACCAGCATCGATGCGCTTACCGGCTGGATGGCTGCTTTTCTGCAGAGGAACGTACGTTACCGTCCTCACGACCCGCGCCTTTTTCTTCCTGAATTCACGAAGAAATCGCGGAGTCCCGGAAAGCCCCGTTTTCAGCCAGGATGCGCATTTCTGCTTCGAGGAAAGCTACAGTGTTAAAATCCCGCCGCGGCCGGATTTCACTAAAATGTCTCGCTCGCACAGTCCCAACATTCGCGACCGTGCCAGTGTATTTTGCAGTCACCAAATCGGCATCAATGCCCGTTTGCCTGCACACAGACGCCGTTTTCACGACGCCCCAGGTAAATCTGAAAATGTATTTACTGGTGTCCCGGCCACGGCCGATGGTGTAATGTGTGTATCCGTAATGCCCACGACCTAGTGCCCATTCGTACACGCAAGCACAGCCCTACACAATACAGGGCTTGCACACATAAAATCGACTCATGTCGGTTTGTGCTTCACATGTAAGTTAGTGAACGTGCCCGCTTTTCAGTGCCCACAATCACTATACACTGCATGTCCCGTGGTTTCTGTAAAAACGAAACGAATGCACGGTCAGTCGGTTCTGATAGACAGTACTCTCTGTGCTACACGGTGTCCCGGCCACAGCCGATGATGTAATGTGTGTATCCGTAATGCCCACGACCTAGTGCCCATTCGTACACACAAGCACAGCCCTACACATACAGGGCTTGCACACATAAATCGACTCATTTCGATTGTGCATTATATGTAGTGAGCGTGCCCGTTTTCAAGCGCCCACAATCACTACAAGCTACATGTCACACGGTTTCTATGAAACGAAACCAATGCACGGTCAGTCAGTTCTAATAGACAGTACTTCCCAGTGCTATAAATGTACCCGCGTTCACGCACCCACATTTATTCTCAAACATGCCGAGCCGTACGGGGCTCGCACCGCGCGCTCTCTCTTTCAGCTGAGAGAGCTGAGAGCGCGCGCGGGCTGCCCGCTCGATTAAGCGCGCCCCCGCATCACGCTGCAATGGCGCCCATGTTACAGCACACGACTGCTCTCGTGTCGCCGCCATTTCGCGACCAGAGCCCGGTTTTTCAACCCGTGCAAGCACAGCCCTGAACAACACAGGGTCTGCACACATAAATCGGGTCATGCCGATTGTGTTTTACATGTAGTGAGCGTGACCCACTGCCAAGTGCCCACAACCACTACACACTGCACGTTCCGCGGTTTTCTGTAAAAACGAAACTAACGAACGGTCAGTCAGTACACAAAAACAGTGTTCCCGGTGTTATAAATGTGCCCGCCACCAAGCGCCCACGTTTATTCACAAACATAACGAGCCCTACGGGACTCGTCCCGCGCGCTCTCTCTCGACACAGAGAGCTGAGCGCGCGCGGGATGCATATTGTGTTAAACATGCCCCCCGCCTCACACGCCACGGCGTCCATGTCACAGCACACGGTTGCTCTCGTGTCGCTGCCATTTCGCGACCAGGGCCCAGATTACATTCAACCCCTAGTCACACGTGCAGATGCATGGGAATGACTTCCCGGGGTCTCAGAATGGGTGCTAGAGACTATAAAAAGAGGCTATTCGCTACAGTTTCATCGACGCCCTCCCCGTTTCACGGAGAAAGTCGAAACTACGGTGAAAACAGAAGTAGCACATCTACTTCGAGCCGAAATAGCGAAGCTATTGAGCAAAGGGGCCATAGAGCCTTTATCTCAAGCTCAGAGCGAAGGGGGTCTGTACAGCAGATATTTTCTGGAACCGAAAAAAGACGGGGGTCTCAGACCCATTTTAGATCTCAGGCATCTGAACAAAGCGCTGACAAAGCGAAAGTTCAGAATGCTCACGACCAGAGCTATCCTCGCGCAGATTCGCCGAGGAGACTGGTTTATGACAATAGATCTGAAAGACGCGTATTTTCATACAAATTGCGTCACGTCACAGGCGATTTTTGAGATTCGCCTTCGAGGGCCAGGCATATCAGTACACAGTCCTGCCATTCGGCCTGTCTCTAGCACCTCGTACATTTACAGTGTGCATGGACGCGGCGCTGGCACCCCTGAGACTCCGCGGCATTCGAATTCTGAATTATTTGGACGATTGGCTGATTCTAGCTCAATCACCTTCAGAACTCATCCGCCACAAGACCCTAATTCTCGATCACCTCGAGTGCTTAGGTCTGAGAGTCAATTGGGAGAAAAGTTCACTGTTTCCCAGTCAAAGGATCTCCTTTTTAGGACTGGATCTGAACTCACTGTCTATGACAGCACAGCTGTCATCACAGCGCAGGCGAAATACCCTGCAAATGGCGAAATCCTTCCGCAGCGGCCACATAGTGCCACTCAGGAGATTTCAGAAAATGCTGGGCCTCATGGCCTCAGCCTCAACAGTACTGCAGTTGGGCCTGCTGCGCATGCGCCCACTACAGTTCTGGTTGAGAGCGCGCGTACCGCGCCGAGCATGGCTACACGGTCGTTATCGCCTCAAGGTCACTCAGGAATGCATTTCAGCCCTGACACCATGGAGAGCGTCAGACTGGTACCGGTCAGGTGTAAGCCTGGGGACTTCCTCGAGCCTGAAGGTGGTGTCCACGGACGCGTCCACCTCAGGCTGGGGAGCACTGCTCGACGGCAGACCGCTCTTTGGCCAGTGGGCAGAGCGAGCCAAACTACCGCACATAAACTGCCTGGAAATGATGGCAGTGGACTTTGCGCTGAGGCGCTTCTGTCCCCGGATAAAAGGACACCACGTCCTGGTCCGCTCGGACAACATGTCGGTAGTAGCCTACATAAACCGCCAGGGTGGCGTGAGATCCCGGAACCTATTCAGGTTAGCGGAACGCATACTGGTGTGGGCCCAGCACAACCTGCGCTCGTTAAGAGCAATGCACGTGCCAGGCCACTTGAACGTAGGCCCGGACAGACTCTCACGGAACAACGTTCCTACGGGAGAGTGGTCCCTACACACACAGACAGTGCGTCTGCTGTGGAAAACGTTCGGCAGAGCGGAAATAGACCTGTCAAACCAGGAAAACGCTCACTGCCCAGAATTCTTTTCGAAGAGCGCGAACGCGCTGGCCAGAGTCTGGCCCCGCCGCCCGCTCTATGCTTTTCCTCCTGTCTCACTCCTGCCTCAAGTGCTGGAGCGTATCAAGGAGAGCGGATGCTCAGTACTGCTAGTTGCTCCATTCTGGACGAATCAGACCTGGTTCCCAGCTTTGATGCGACTGAAAAGTACTGCCCCGTGGCCGATTCCAGTGAGGAGAGACCTCCTCTCACAGGCCAAGGGCTCGATTCTGCATCCTCACCCCGAGCTTTGGTCCCTACACGTATGGGCCATAAACGGGTACCCGCTAACCTCCCAAGAGGAGTGTTAGACACGATCGAACAAGCTAGGGCTCCGTCTACTAGACGGCTTTACGCTTCCAAATGGTCGGTGTTCTCTGGATGGTGTTCAGATCAAGGTCTGTCACCACTTCAGTGCGGAGAACCGGAGATTCTCTCCTTCTTGCAAGAGCTATTGGATAAGGGAAGAACCCCATCCACGCTCAAAGTCTATGTGGCTGCCATATCAGCGTTCGTTAATCCAACGCTTGGCCGTTCACTAGGCAGGAACGACCTGGTGGTCCGCTTCCTGAGAGGCGCCAGGAGGTTAAACCCTCCAAGGCCTCCTTCAGTCCCCGTTTGGGACCTTTCTACAGTGTTGAACGCTATGAAAGGGGCCCCTTTCGAGCCTATTCACTCAGTTGACATGAAACACCTGTCTCTCAAGACCGTGTTTCTTTTGGCTCTCGCTTCAGTGAAGCGTGTGGGAGACTTGCAAGCGCTCTCAGTGAGAGCTTCTTGTATGGAGTTCGGGCCAAACGACTCTGTAGTCGTATTGAAACCGAAGCATGGGTACGTGCCTAAGTCCCTCAACACACCGTTCAGGGCTCAGGTCATCTCCCTGTCGGCCCTGCCGGCCTCAGAGGACGGAAATAGCTCCCTTTGCCCGGTCAGGGCATTAAGAGCTTACGTGTCCCGCTCCGCTGTTTTTCGACAGACGGAGCAGCTCTTTGTTTCGTTCAGCGGGCGCTCCAAGGGACGAGCCGCAACGAAACAGAGTCTGTCTCGATGGGTAGTGGACGCCATTGCGCTAGCCTACGCATCTAGAGGCTTGGAATGCCCTTTGGGCATCAGAGCACATTCCACGAGAGGCATGGCCTCTTCATGGGCTTGGTATAGCGGAATCTCGTTACAAGATATCTGTATGGCGGCAGGCTGGGCCTCCCCGTCTACATTTATTAGGTTCTATAACCTAGAGGTTCCTGCGTTGCAGGCTAAACTGCTCTCGGTCTAGAAGACTATGTATAAGTGTTCCTGCCCCGCGCTGCGGCCCAGGTCACTTCGATGTTAATATGTATAAGTGTTCCTGCCCCGCGCTGCGGCCCAGGTCACTTCAATGTTTTATATGTATAAGTGTTCCTGCCCCGCGCTGCGGCCCAGGTCACTTCAATGTTAATATGTATAAGTGTTCCTGCCCCGCGCTGCGGCCCAGGTCACTTCAATGTTTAAGCATCACTCACTGACAATGTGTCCCATGAGCATGCTATTACCCCTCATATATATCTATATTTACTAGGGGTGTGACGAGATCTCGTGCCACGAGATCTCGCGAGACTAAATTGTGACGAGATGTCTCGTCGACTGAAAAGCTGTCTCGCGATATCGCCATAATTAGAATAGAATATGCCACCGCTACATTCACATTACGGTGTACACCGCGTTTTGCTGTTGTAAACGTCTCCTCTGCTCATCCAGCACGAGTTGCAGTCGCACACAGACTGTGACAGTGCAGCAGGAATCAGTTCACTGATCGCGTTACGATGGCGGAGGATTTGTTGCGCAACAGAGTCGATCTGAGATGACTTAGGGCGGTTCACACAAAACCTTTTTTTCCATTCCAGTGCGGTACTTTTCCATTGTTTTTCTATGTAAACGCGCTAGACGGATGTGTAACCTTGCGCTCGCGTCTTGCATCTTTTGCAGCGTCTCGCGCATGACACAGCGTTCTAAAAATACGGCGCTCAAGTTAAAATCAGTTCTCCATTCTACGTAGTATCGCATTTTACAAAGCAAAAACGCACTGTGTGAATGGCCCCTTATCTTGTAGAACGCGCGTTCAGCACTGCCACTACGGAGTAAAAGTGAAAGTAAACACGATGCGCACAAATTAGACTGCATACAATAGCCCGTCTCCCAATATCAAACCTATCACTGGACGGTGTAGTCGTGGCTCTGGTCTCTGTTTTGGTCTCTGTTTGCACTTTGAATACAGAGAGAGTTGGCCTACTTTGATTATGGTTGCCCTTGCACTTAATTATCGTTTGCACTAATAAGAAAAACTGTTGTTTTATACTGTTTTTATTTCTATTTTCAATTTGTGGAAAGTAGTTTCATTTGGAGGTCACACACAGCCTCAGAAGTTCTGGAAGCTCATAATGTACAGTAAGGTCTGAAGAGACTCGTGTGAAATCATACTTGAGAGAAGCCAGTCAGTTGAGTTTGTGGTAAAACCTTTACAGTGCTTCTATATTGTTGTATTTCAATGTATTTGATAATTCATACTCATAAAGTAGAACTGAAATTACATTCATTACAAGATGATTTAGTTAAAACATTTCAAAATCCACCTGCAGACTATTTTTCCAGTCATGAATTTTGTCATTGAGGATTTCTATCAAATATTGTGCAAAAATCTCGTCTCGTCTCGTTCTTGTGAACCCAATCTCGTGTCTCGTCTTGTCTCGTGAGAAAAGGGTCTCGTCACACCCCTAATATTTACATATATATGCTATTATGCCTTAAGAGGCACTACTATATGGGATGATGCTATTTAGCCGCTCTCCCTATACTTCTTGGGGTAGGCGCTTGTATACCAGGGCGCGCGCGCCCTTAGGTGTCTGTGTCGATCCAAGAGCACGCACGGCGGTTTGCATAGGGTTCCCGTAGCATTCTTTCGACGCAGTACGAGAGAACTCTACGTAAGAGAACGTACTCGGTTACTAACGTAACCTCGGTTCTCTCTAGGAGAGGGAACGAGTACTGCGTCTCATGGCCGTGCGTGCCCACGCTGCGTCGCTTCATTGACGAAAATCGGCGTGTTAGACAGCTATGCTCGTATTTATAGGCCTAGGCCACGCCTGTTTGGGCGGGAGGTGACGCAGAAGGGCGCGAAGCGTCCTCATTGGTCAGCGTCTCTGGCCTCGCATAGGCTGTGCTTTTCTGGCAGAGCAGCCAATGGGTGAGCTGTATTGCTCCGCCTAGGTTGTATGCTTCAGAAAAGCGTTTTACAATATTACAAAATTAAGGATTAATTTTAGGCTTCAATCTCGACAAAGAAATATCTTTCCCGTAGCGTTCTTTCGACGCAGTACTCGTTCCCTCTCCTAGAGAGAACCGAGGTTACGTTAGTAACCGAGTACGTTTTAATAGGATCAAAAAGCAGTTGAAGGAGAATGAGCATTTAGTTATCTGACTTCAATATAAGTAATCTGACCCATTTAAAGTTATTATTGTTTTTTTTAACCTCAGGGTAATTTAAGGCTTTCTTGGATCTGAGAGTAAAACATAGAATTTAACCAGAATTAAGCAAGTTAAAATCACTTTAGCTTTTAACATTATCAGTAATAAGGGGGAATATTCTCCATGCCTTTAGTTTAAAGCAGGCAAAGTTGTTTATTACGTCATGTATAAATAAACAGACAGCACAATGGAGCAACATAGGCTACTATATAGAGAAACTGACTTTTATTCTTATACCCTGAGCAAGGCGTTGTTAAAGTGGAATACCAACACCAAAAACAACTGGCAGGGAACCAGAAGACCACAAACCTGAAGGCAGTATCTAGATTGTACATTAGGATACTTTAATATCTCTATTAAGTTCAGCACAATTCTGTTCAGTTTATAAGCAGTCAGATGAGACAAAACCTGTTGGAAACACACTAGATCTGTAGTATGTAGTGTGAAGATGTGTGTGTGTCCTGTGTGGCAAAGATGTGTGTTAGAGGTGTAAGAGACACATCAGTCCTCAATCTGCATAATGACGATTCCCTGCACACATTAGCATACTGTGATGATGAAGGCCATTGTCCCACGCTTAATTCACAAGTATACTTTTAAACTGATAACTGTTGTACTAGGGCAGTAAATAGTTCCACCCATTTCAAGCCAATAGTTCCTGTTTTCACCTCATTTATTATGCTGATGTCTTCAGACCTCCTGTAAATTGACACCTAAAGGTTCCACCTATTATGGAATTTTGGAAATGTACCTTTCATGTAGTGTGTAACATAGATCTAAGTGAAGAAAAACATCCTGCAAAGTTTGAAATATGAAAGTGCACCGTATATAAAGTTATTGTCTTTCAAAAGTAAGAGTCGACTCGGAGTCATTTTTATGAATCGTTAGAAGACCGAAGCTTTTTCTCTGACTAGATTATTTATTTATTAGTTTATTTAATAGGGACCATGCATATTCATGTACATTGTTGTATGAAAATACACCATGTAATTAAAGCTGCAAGCAGCGATGAAAGGGCCCTCGCACCCGTGCCAACCGCCACCCGTGCCAACCGCCACCCGGTGGCTTTAGGAAGACAGAGCACGGTGGGCAATGTGCATTTAAGTAGGTATTAAATAGGAGGAGTATGTCAAAGTCAGTTACAAAAATGTCCTTGATTATGGGGATAATAGCATGCGTTATAACTCAGATAAGTGTTGCTAGCATGTTTTAGCATGTTTCTAGCATGTTTAGAACTCAATGGCATATTAAATATGTCGCTAGCAATGCATCACAGTTTAAAATGTGTCACTTCCTGTCGACAGTAGGTGGCGCTATTACTTTAACTTAAAATTGTCATGTAGATGTGTTCAGGGCAGGACTCTTATCAAACGTGTGAAGTTTGGGGCAGATTGGACATTGCCTTCTTCAGTAACAACAACTTCCCGTTTCATTGCATTAGCATGCTTTAGCACTTAGCTAAGAATTGCTAGCATGTTTTAACATGTTTCTAACATGTATATAACTCAATGGCATATTTAATATGTTGCTAGTAATGAATCGCAGTGTTAAACATGTCACTTCCTGTTGCCAGTAGGTGGCGCTATTACTATAACTGAAAATTGTCATGTAGATGTGTTCAGGGCAGGACTCTTATCAAACGTGTGAAGTTTGGGGCAGATTGGACATTGCCTTCTTGAGTAACAACAACTTCCTCTTTCACTGCATTAGCATGCTTTAGCACTTAGCTAATAATTGCTAGCATGTTTTAACACGTTTCTAACATGTTTATTACTCAATGGCATATTTAATATGTTGCTAGTACTGCATCACAGTGTTATGTCACTTCCTGTTGCCAGTAGGTGGCGCTATTACTATTACTGAAAAGTGTCATGTAGATGTGTTCAGGGCAGGACTCTTATCAAACGTGTGAAGTTTGGGGCAGATTGGACATTGCCTACTTGAGTAACAACAACTTCCTGTTTCATTGCATTAGCATGCTTTAGCACTTAGCTAAGAATTGCTAGCATGTTTTAACAGGTTTCTAACATGTTTATAACTCAATGGTTTATTTAATATGTTGCTAGTACAACATCACAGTGTTAAACATGTCACTTCCTGTTGCCAGTAGGTGGCGCTATTACTATAACTGAATACTCTCATGTAAATGTGTTCAGGCCAGAACTCTTATCAAACGTGTGAAGTTTGGGGCAAATTGAACATTCAATGCCTGAGTTACAGCAAATTCCTATTTAATTGCAGTAATAGCATGCTTTAGCACTTAGCTAATGTTTGTTAGCATGTTTTAGCATGTTTCCCGTATGTTGTTAACATGTTTAGCACTTGCTGGCAATTTTTTATATGTTATTAGGAGTCCAAAATGGTGTTAAACATGTCACTTCCTTTTGCCAGCAGGTGGCGCTATTACTATAATTGAATATTCTCATGTAAATGTGTTCAGACCAGAACTCTTATCAAACGTGTGAAGTTTGGGGCAGATTGGGCATTCAATGTCTGAGTTACAGCAAATTCCTATTTAATTGCAGTAGTAGCATGCTTTAGCACTTAGCTAATGTTTGCTAGCATGTTTTAGCATGTTTCTAGTATGTTGTTAACATGTTTAGCACTTGCTGGCAATTTTGTATATGTTATTAGGAGTCCAAAACAGTGTTAAACATGTCACTTCCTGTTGCCAGCAGGTGGCGCTATGACTGTAACTGAATTTGAGCATGGTCATGTGTTCAGGACAGAACTCTTATCAAACGTGTGAAGTTTGGGGCAGATTGGACATTCAATGCCTGAGTTACAGCAACTTCCTGTTTCATGGCGAAACATCAAAATTTGTCAGGCCGCCGAGGACACGCCCTTCGACGAAAACTCTAGATCTTCGCAATTTAACGTCGCAAAGGCCTTAAGATTACACTCACCAAATTTGAAGATGATCAGATTAAAACTGTAGGAGGAGTTCGTTAAAGTACGAGGCCTGAAAATGGCAAAAACTGCACAAAAATCAGAGAGGAAGTTCAAAATGGCTGACTTCCTGTTGTGTTTAAGGCTATGCTCCAAGAGACTTTTTTGTAGGTATTGGGTCATTACATGTATGTACCGAATTTCGTACACGTACGTGAAACGTAGCGGGAGGCGCACTCCGTTGAACCTTTATAGGTGGCGCTATCGAGCCATTTTACCCTGTCCAATTCTGAAACGCATATCAGATGTCAATTTTCGCCAGTTCTGACGCGTGTGCAAATTTTCGTGAGTTTTCGTGCATGTTTAGGCCCTCAAAAATGCGATTAAATGCGGAAAATAATAATAATAATAATAATAATAATAAACAGAGCAATTCCAATAGTGTCCTCGCACCATCGGTGCTCGGGCCCTAAATATGCCAGAATTAGCAAAAAGATGCTACTTTTCCTCTGCAGTCCCTAGTAACATATTAGGTAACATAAAAACTAACAAAAAGGTAACCGACAATCAAACAACAATCATTCACTATGACAACAGTACACATAGATAAAAATAAACAATGACAATACAAACAAAAACAATAAATGTTACAGTTAAAAGTGAGTACATCTCTGGTTCTCTAAGAGCCACTGTTTTAATTGAGTTTTAAATGTGGTGAATGTAGGACACTCTCGTATCACAAGGGGCAAGCTATTCCAAAATTTACCGCCTATTATTGACAATATATTTTGTCCAAAGGTGGTACGTCTAAATGGTATCATACAGTCCCCTTTTACAGAGGCCCGTGTACTACCTCCGCTTGCAAGTTTTTGAAAAAAAGCATGCAGCGGAGGCGGAGCAAGATTATTGAACACCTTATAAACTAGATAAATATACTTGAAGCGTTTGAAATAGTCAAAACTTAAAAAATGATGTCTCTCTAAAATATTGCAATGGTGAAATGATAATGGCTTTTTATCAAAAGTTTTTATGGCTTTCTTAAATAAAGATTAAATAATTTGAAGACTCGATATGCTAGTTAATGACCAATTTATAAAACAAAACTCAATATGTGAAAAAATCATAGTATATAAGAACAACTTGGCTGCTTTGGTGTTAAGAAATGGCCTAACTTGTTTAAAATTCTGCAAACTGAATTTAACTTTATTTGCCACCTTTTTTACATGATTTTTGAATGTTAAGGTGGAGTCATATATAACTCCTAAATACTTAAATTCATTAACAATATCAAACTCCTGCCCTCTAAAGAACACATTAGAATGTGATATCTTCACACTTTTTTTGGTGAACGCCATACAGACTGTTTTTTTGGTATTTAAATGGAGACATGACTTAGTGAGCCAGTCATCAATGTGAGCCATTGCTGATCATGTAAGTGTGGATGCTATCTCTTAGTAGTTCTTACCATTTGTAAAGATTACAGCATCATCTGCATACATCTGGACATCAACATTTGTACATGCCTCTGGCAGATCATTAATAAAAAGTGTGAACAAGATCGGACCAAGTATGGAGCCTTGGGGGACCCCTACTGGACATTCACTAAATGGAGACTTTGAGTCATTAATACGAACACATTGTTTTCTACAGGACAAGTATGATTTTATCCAGTTGAGAGCTTGCTCAGAAAAATTTAAATATGTCAGTTTAGATAAAAGAACTTTGTGATTTACAGTATCAAAAGCTCGCTTTAGGTCTAAAAAGACAGCACCAACATAAGAACTCCTATCTAGGTAGCATTTAACTTTTTCTAAAAACAAACAATTAGCTGTTTCTGTTGAGTGATGGGCCCTAAATCCAAATTGCATGAGGTGGAGTGAATTATTGCTTTTATTGAGATGTTGAATCAGTAATTTTGCCACCCATTTTTCAAGGATTTTAGAAACAACAGGTAAAATACTGATTGGCCGATAATTGTCCATATCCGATCTTTCCCCTGATTTAAAAATGGGTGTGACCAGGGCCATCTTCCATGCTGATGGCACGATGGATTGACTTAAAGACTGATTAATCAGATGTGTAATAGGTTGTAGAAGGACCTCTTTGTGCCTTTTTAAAAAAATTGTATCAAGGCCATATATATCCATGGCCTTCGAATTTTTTAAGCTATTGATAATATCTAATACCTCTAGTTCAGTTATATGTTGTAGGTAAAAAATTGGCTGTGCACAACTAATAGAGCGAATAGAGTAGCTAGGTGAATTAAAAAGTTTAGTTATTTCATAGACAGAATCTAAAAAGAAAGTGTTTAGTTCAGTAGCTATGATAGTTGGATCTGTAACTAGTTCAGTGTTAATTTTCAACTCTAAAAGTTTATTGTTATAATTCTGTTTTCTGCCAATCAGCTTGTTGATGGTTTGCCATATCCTCTTCCCATTTCCTCCAGCCGCTTTGATGGTATCAATGAAAAAGTTAGCTTTAGCTTGTCTCAGCGTTTTTATTACTTTATTTCTTAATGAGGTACATTTTTGTCGTTCTGTTGTAAGACCTGATTTTAAAGATTGCCAGCTTTCCAGCGAGGGAAACATGCCGAAGCGTTGTGCGTATGGATTGTGCAAATCTGATACCCGGTATCCTAAAAGTTTGGACGGTGGGGTGGAGTTTTTTTCCTTCCCGAAACCTATAAGCCAAGTGGAGAAATGCCGGGCGTGGATCAAGCAGTGTGGGACGCCCCATTCACAACTAAATGTCGACAGGATTAACAAACACACCTAACCTTATATTGCTTGAAATAATGACGGTTCTTTGCTCATAATGCATATATTTGAACGTAAAATAAGACGATTAAAGGCAAGACGGAGGCTCACTGACATACTTTAAAATATATTTAAGCATTTTGTTAATTGACGGCTTACTACCCCTGAGTAACTTTAAAGGGGTCATGACATGGTTTTTTTTATTTTATTATTATGTTCCCTTAGGTGCAATTATAGTATTATTATAGTTTTTTTTACAAAAAACTTTTAAAATGTAGTGATTTATGACCTTTTCCCACCCTGTTTCTCATCCTCTGATTCAAACAGTCTGTTTTGGGGGTGTTTCCCCTTTAAGAGTTCAGTGTTAACGCCCACTGATATGATTGGCTAACGTCAGTGCCTATGCATCAATTATTAACGCCCCCAGCCAGAACATTTGCGGATTCGGCGCAACTGTTTATTAGCGGGTGATGCATGCGAAGCGATGGCTCTTGCAATGATAAAATGATTATGTTTGAGCCGGAATCAGAGGAAAATGAACCATCACCACAACAACGAAGACTGGATCAGCTCGTGTCCACATGGAAAGTGAAACTATTTTGAATTAATAAAAAAAAATTAACCCGAGACACTTGAAAACGGATTATTGTTGCATAATTATCCTATAGCTTAATTTGCTAACAGTTAAACATTATTTAACTAATCACATGTAGGCCTACTAGAAAGGCGACATATTTTCAAGATTCTCTTATACAAATCTGTTTATATTAGCCATGGTAAAAAGTAAGTTTGCGTCGTCGTTGTAAAGCCCAGAATAGTCGGCACGGACTTAAGTTATCTTTGAGCAACAGTTTTCTGGCAAAGCCAAGCATCATATTGGGATTTTTTTCCTCAAAACAGTCATCCTTAAATGTATAGAACAAACGCTTAAACTAACACTGCCGTGACTGGGACGTCCGCAAAAAATAAAGTGCATCCATTTTTCCCTGACGACTGGATCTTTCAGCGTATTTAAAAAGTAGTTTAAAGTTTTAAATACATTACTTACAGTTTGCGTCGTCGATGTTGAGCCCAGAATAGTCGGCACAGACTTATCTTTGAGCAACAGTTTTCTGGCAAAGCTCAAAACAGTCATCCTTCAAATGTACAGAACAAACGCTTAAACTAACACTGCCGTGACTGAGACGTCCGCAAAAAATAAAGTGCATCCATTTTTCCCTGACGACTGGATCCTTCGCAGCGTATTCAAAGATGTTGTTTGTCCACAGCCAGGAACAGCACATCTGCAGCATCGTAATTTCCCTGTACACAGACCCACTCGCTGTCCGGCGACTGAACACTTGTGAGGCGCGCAGCGCGCGGGCGCGACAACGATACGAAATGAGCGTAGTTGTCTTGCGCTTAAAGCGTAACTGTCTTCTGCTGGAGGCGGTCATTATGCAAACGCTGGTACGTCACTTCGTACCGTGACGTCACTTCTTACCATGGATCCAGAACGAGCTGTATTTAGAGCTTGATTAAATAAATGATTCGTTTATAATGGGGAGGACGTCTTAAGCTATGAAACTTGCAGGACGTTTAAATGGTACAAAGACCTCTTATATACCAAAAGATCAAGGCAAATTTGGTTTCTCATGTCATGACCCCTTTAAGGTTACGTTACCCCAATCCGATCGCGACTCTCCCGTTGTTAGTGTTATTCCACAAGATTTATGGATAAGCTGTTTGATTTATAATTATTAGATTATAATTTATTTTCACATTTCACTTACCCTGTGCCAGGCGTAGCAACAGTAACTAAGGAGGGCGGGGCTTAGCGAAGGGTCAATTCACTTCAACCTTTCCGACCTTCATGAAAGATTATTTTATAGAGTGTGTGTGTGTGTGTGTATGTGTGTGTGTGTGTGTGTGTGAGTTTGTGTGGGTGATATAAACGATATGCAATATAAACGATACAAAATTGGCCTACGATAGAGATTTTAATTATATTGCACTATCGTGATAATGCATGTTGATGACACAAGGTCCGCGAAATTTAGAGCCACGAGCTGCAATCGTCATCTTGAGTAAACATGGGTGAAAGCGAAACGGAGGAGCTGGTGAAAAAGATCGGTGCAACATCCATTATTTGGACTTGGTTCGGATTTAAGCCGTCCGACGAGCAGCAGCAAACTATAGAGAGTGCGTGGGGCAATAGTTCGGTAACACACACGACTAATCTGTTCTACCACCTCAAAACGAAACATGTCACTGAATATCAGCGCATATTCACAAAATAGTGGTGTAAACACAAAATCTCTGTGTGTGCCCGATTTTAAGATTCGTTGTTGTGTTGCTTTTTAACTGAGAAGACATCAGTTTTTCTGCTCTTTGCATCTTTTGTGTTCTTTAAAAAAAATAGCCAAACTAAAACTACATTTGGAGTGCCTTCTGTTTTGCACTTTTTACTGTCTATGGCATGGTACTACTGTAAATAAACTTTTATACTTGAACCTTTTTTTTAGTTGATGAATACAGGTGAAACTCGAAAAATTAGAATATCATGCAAAAGTAAAAGGTGAAACTAATATATTATATAGACTCATTACATGCAAAGTGAGATTTGTTGTAATTTTTATGATTATGGCTTACAGCTTTATGAAAACCATTTTGAATTTGGGGTTTCATAAGCTGCTAGCCATAATATAAACATTAGGGCTACTTAAAGACTCTACAGCTAGTGTACTTGAATTTGATTTATCTGCAACATTATGTAGTATAATTACAGTTTTGCACAATAAATGTTCTCAAAACTACATACACCATTTCTTTCTTTACAAAAAAAAAAAAAATACATTTAGCAGTTGTTTGGCTTTCCTTAGGGTCTGTGTAACCTGTTCTGAAATGGTTTTATTACAATTTATAGCCTATATCGTGATATATATCGTTATCGCAAGAGGCTGCAGTGTATATATCGCAATATGGATTTTAGGCCATATCGCCCATCCCTAGTTCAGAATCGATCCAGAATAGTTGGAGAGAGAATCGCGATGCATCCGAGTATTTTGATGAAGAAGCAGGATAATGTTCAGGTTAGTAATAAAAGAAGTTGTGAATTAGCATCAGTTACTTTACAATATACAGACAAACAGACATAAAGCTTAGATGTGATATTTAGTACAAAAACAAACTCACTAACTGATATATATTGTTTTTGTCAGATCAGCTCCTCCCACTACAATTCATCATCAGTGAAGCTCCTCCCACTACAATTCATCATCAGTGAAGCTCCTCCCACAACAATCACATCATCAGTGAAGCTCCTCCCACATAAATTATCCAATAAATGCTGTAAATTCCCGAGCATCAGAGCATCAGGAAGAGCTGAAATGTGCAGAGACTGAGTTTATTAAAGAGGACAGTGAGAACACGAGTGATCCAGAACCCTGCAGAATGAAACACACTGAAGATCCTGAAGAACAAAGAGGTTGGTGTTTATTCTTCATTCATTCATGATGCTGGACAACATTCGTGTTAGAAACATTCAAGCACTTCTTCATATTTGGATAAAAAGTTGAACTATGAAATGGTACAACATGTTCTTGTTTGTTTACAACGAAATGTCAGTAAAGGTCATAAATATTATTTTAGCTCTTTTTTTGTTACATTTATATCGGGTTCAACAATTTTTTGCAACAATGTTGCCAATATTTTAGAAAATGTTCAATATAGTTATCATTATAATTATTTTAGCAATAAACAGTTAACGCCAAACTGTATCAAGTGTATGAACTTTCCAGAATGGCTGACATGGTTGTAAACATAACTTAAGCAAACTCTGTCTGATTAATAGTTACTACGGTAATAAAGTTGTAGTTCTCATAAATTATAGAAGTTATTTATATTTTTTGAGATACATCTTCTTCAGTGGCGATTTCTTTAAGACTGCAAGGGAAGCTCGGCTTCCCCTATAATGTCAACAATTAATAGTCAAATATATGTACTACTTAGTTAACATTTTATTGACTAAAAATGCTTTAGAAGATTAGAACACGTTCATCTCGAAGACGAGTTCGTTCAGAATCAGCAGCTGGTCAGCTGACTCGATTTCCTTCTCATTCATTCCCGTAGCGTCACAGTGCATTTTTCTGTTGAAGCCGAGCGTCCATTGACTTCAATGGGGCTGCTTTGAACAGTTTTTTTCAGTGCTCCGAAACTAGACGTCATTGGATAAATGCTGCGATTATGTCCCGCCCACGGACGCTCAGCGTCTCTGGTGGGAATGGAGGAGTGGGCGGGCCCGGACTGCGGGCGTCTGCGTGGTGATTGGAGGGTCTGTCATCTCCTTTTGATTGACAGAATTTCTGCCAATAGCTGAAGCTATTCGAGCTCAGTGAAAAGTAAACTGAAAAACGCGTTTCTCACGCAGGGAAAAATCGCGAAGCAAAGAGGACACTGACAGACAACAAAGAGAAGGTTACTTTTGATTAGCAAATTCTCAGCTCTCCGATTCTGTAAATTGTATTACGAAATTCAAACAATAAATATCGCTTTAGCACTTGTAAATGTGATGTGACAGATCATCTCTCTCACTCTTTACAACTAGTAAATAATAAATAAACACGAATCAGCATGTTGAAAGATCCAGTACAACTTACCAAAATGTATATGCCTCATACTTAATATCGAGCAATCAGTGTTTTTCAACGCGGAAAGGTGTCAATAAAACAGCTGGAGAAAAATGTCACTACGTTTAGGTTTAACGTACGTTACCTCAGGATCAAGAAATCCATTTAATAACCATTGCACGTTAGTTGGCTAGAAAAATTAGCTACAATTAGCTAGAGTATTTTGCTAAATATGTGCACTGTATGACATATTTATATTATATTTGTATTATTTAATTTGAGTTGTTATTTAACCTTTAATAATAATACCAGCTGACAGGGCTCTCTGTATGTTTACAGCATTAGATGAGATTTCTTTTCTTGAAAAAAAAAATGAATGTAAGTTAGGCTACCTAATATTTATCCAAATGAATCGATATTGAATCAAGATCCGAATCAAATCAAAAGAATAAAATTGAATTGAAATGAAATCGTGTGTCAAGCAATAATAAAATTCTGTTTAATTACCTAATGTTTTGACAATCACGATACACATTTTGATGGAAGTTTTGGACCATTTTTATGATGTAGGCCGAAAATGAGCTTCCCCTCTTTGAAAGACCAGCAGTCGCCACTGATCTTCTTATAATAACCTTGGTAACCGGTCAATACAGTTTGTGTAAAAACTTAGACAATGGATTGAGATTATTTTCTTGTCCTCCCATCATGCTGTAGAAAGAGCCCAGATGATGTCACTTCCTGGGTGTCACATTTTAAAGAAATGCTCTGTTTTTGAAAGGAGGAGGAAAATCATGTCGGAAGTAACAGGGATGAGAGAAAGCATGAATGAATTTCTGGATCTTTATAAGGAAACATCCAAGCAACCAAAGCAATAGAAAAGTTATAACTTAACTTTTAACTTAAACTTAATCATTTATTGATTTCTAGGATGCTTTACATTTTTATTTCAAATTTGTAATGAGCAATTCATTTAGTTTTATTTTTGAAGCAGATTTGTTATGTGACAGTATTCATTTAAGTTTCTTAAGTTAACTGCATCTCCTGCGCAGCATCGAGCCATTCCCATAATATCTGTCACCGCTTAAATTAATGCACGGTAAGTAGCAGAGGAGGAAAGTTATCATCATTTAGTTGGGACAAAAAGATTCGAAAAGTTGGATTTTTGTTCTGTGAATAGAAAAAACTTTCATGAAATAAAGAGTAGGTTGAAACGCCATGGGCTGTTCATTTTGGTGTTGAAAATGACTGTAATTTTCGTGTTATTTTCAGTATTATTATCATACCTGCAAACTAGTCGCTTTTCGGCGAAAATCGCCGTTTTGAATCGGAAAATGTCATCCACGTGAATCGTGTAGATCCGAAGAGTTTAGATTTTTTTTTGGGGGGGGGTCATCACGCGAGTCATTTGGCCAATCACAGTCAAGATGACGGCAGCGCCTGCGCCCCTGGCTATTGACATTTTCGTCAACAAATAAACTAGACGAAAATGTTAGATAGTGGCGATCCATTCAGAACTGATGTCCTGCGTTGGTGGTAGATGCGCACAAACTGTAACGAGCTGATGTAATTTACCCAGTGGGACACGAGTTAGCATGCGCTGCATGTCTCATCATGTCTCATCTTTTTATGCGCACGTACGCACACACCCGACCCGAAGCGTGCAGCCATAGACACCTATACAGCGCGCGAGTACTGAATTGAGCTCTGTTTCGTGTCTGAATGGACAAATACACACAACATTATGTCTAAATGTCGGTTTTGGAGAGTATTCAGGTAAATTATGTCTGTTATATCTTAAACAGTTGTGAGTGTAGGCCTGTCGGATGTGAAATTCTGGATCCGCATGTCATTGGAAATGATCCGATGTCTTAAAGTGACAGTGGGTAATACGTTAAACCCAATGCGGTCTCGGTCTGTGTCCTTACTATTGATCAAGCAACAAAAGAAAAAGAAAAGCATTCACTGCTCTTTAACCCCCTGGGGTCGGCAATCACGCCGGCGTGATTTGCACGTTTTTTTTCACATACAGATGGTACTCAACCAGAATGAGACTTTTACCGCCGCCGTTCCCGCGGCGGTAAAATTGCGGGGGTGTATTTGCTGCCTTTGACCGCTAAGAGGCGCTACAATCGCAGACTTTGAAAAGTGTCAGTTTATTCTCTCTATTGCGTAATCTGCCGCCGCGCCGCGGCTCATTGAGAGTGTTTGAAATGTGGTAAAACAGATCAATTCAAGTTAAACATTTAGTTAAATGAATTCATATAATCACAAGACTGAAATTAAATGTAGGCCTAATACATTGAATAAATAATGAAAACATTTCAACACAAAACATTGCAATAGAAAAATATTAGGCTACATCAATGAGGCTTTGCAAGAGCAACGTCTTATCAGCGGGCCGACGGTAGCGCAGTGGACAACGCAACAGCACGAGCTTCACGGAGCTTCAAGCGATGCGAGATCGAATCTCACTAGCTTTGGCTGACAGTGTTAAATGTTTTACCATTCTTGATGCTTAGATAGGTAACTGTTTATTGAAGTCAAGCGTTTTGTTTAATTATCAATGGCACATTATAACATACATTTGCTAGATTCCAGTAGAGCCGCTGCACAGACGACAAAACTGATGAGGGAGATTATCAGCCGATCGCGTCAGAAAATGAAAATGACGAAGCTATCTTTAATCTGCTAAATTATTGTTTTGTGAATCATCCACGAAATTGAGATGACTGACAATTGATACCCGCCATAGCAAAGGAAGACATTTTTAAAAACAGATCCTGGACATTTCAAGGTTTAAATAAAGTGTCGGGGGCAGTTTATTTATTTAAAACAGGGTTGCATCGAGTTAGAGTTTATTAAGTAAGAAACAGAATCTTATTCTTGCGACATTTTAAATCTGTATTGCCAAATAAATTGCAGCTAAATAAACAATTAAAACAGTAAGCTAGTCTACAAAACGAAAATAGTTCAAAGCAACATAAATTAAGATTTTCTTTGCTTCTCTCGCGCTGGAACTCTTTTATTTTAGTTTATTTAGTCTCCCTGCACTGCGCGCGCCGGGTCTCTCTCGACATTAAACAAGATTTCAGGGTAAAACCCCATTATACAGCTGATAATAGGCTACTGATGTCATCCATACAAATCACGAAAAAAAAACTGTAACAAATGATTGAGTCTTGCTTCAAACAGAATGCCTGGTTGAATTCACCGTACAATAAAACGAGGTGGATCGCGAATAAGCGCTCTGCATCTGCTGCTCACTTGCATTCGTTTAGTTGGCAAGAACGCGTTTCGTCGATAGTTCATGTTTAGATAATGCCAGATTGTTGACAAACACACACTCAAACGTGTTAAAATTCTACAAAACCAGTTGAAACAAATGGGTTGAACACTTCAACTGAAAGTGTGTGTGAAACCTCTTTAAATACAATACATAAAACTACAATATTTATAATTTAAGGGCCTACATTTGGACACATCGAGAGATTTATCTTTAAAAGTATTTTGCCTTTGCCTGGTCATCAGGCTCACTCTCCATATGAAAGACGGAACATTCAACACCTCCTGAACCCCCAACCCCCACAGGCGATCTGAGTCTGAGACCGACTCAAAACAAAGAGAAGTCGGAATTCACACTAGACATTAGCATTAGGCTAGTAAAGTGTTGATAATGAAATAATTAAATTATTTAGGCTATGTAGGCTAATGTTTCTGTCATAAAAGTTTATTAATAAACATTTAATTATTTCAATAATTGAAGAAATAAAACACTACCTCGGTTTGGGCCAGCTTTTTCCAAGCAAACCTAAATACAAACGCATGTTCATTTGTTGTCATGAATACAATGTTCAACTCAATGTTAAATTCCACGGGGATCTTTGGATCCTTACAACCAGGGTGCGCGATTTGTGAATTAGCTATTTTTTTTTTTTATATATATAAATCTCGAACCACAGTGCTTGCTGCTGCTAAACTAAATAACATTTATATAATAATTATGAACTTAAATGAAACAATATCGCAACATTTCGACAAATAAATTATCTGATCTATTTTTACAATTTAATTCAAGGTGATTTAGCCTAGAGACTACATTTAATTATAGCGAGATTTTCACCCTTGTCCGTTCATCATTGGGAAGCACTCACAGCTAGTAGATCTTCTGCACCTCTCGGTTTCATACGGATTACCTAATCAGATAACATTTATTAAATATTTAGACATTTAAAGGCTTTAGACACAGCCGATTTCTTATCGTGACTGAGCGGAGGAAAGTGGCTTTCGGTTCATTTTTGTGACGCGCAGTTCCTGGAGACAGAGACGACAGATAAACTTTTGAATAAAAGTTTGAATATGAATAAAAGTTTACAGTTTTGAACGATGTAGGCTACTCTACTCTGATCTGAATGACTAAAAAACTACGGAGTAGCCTAAAGGGCCTAAGTTATTTTAGTTGTCTGTTATGAGAAAAATAAATCCAAATGAACGCGCAGCCGCGTCTGCCGAACACTACTTCAACATGCCAGAATAAAACCCGACTTTAGAACAATGGATAGCGCCACTCGGCGTGGTGTGCCAAAATACTTAATTATAAACTTCAATATTTCATTCAAAACAATCTCAAAACGCTTTGTGACATTTTGAAAGCCGTGCATGCATTAAGGCACTGGAACCATGAACTGAAACTGGTTCTGATTTTATTGTTTGTCGTTTAAACGTGCCTGTTGCATATCTTTACATTATATATTTTAAATGGTCTATTGGTGAAGTAATTTATAGCATTGATTACTGTGGAGGGAGGGGGGATTAAAATAATTCAGCAGAAGCAGGGATGTTTAGACCAGAAGGAAATCCCCGTTCCCCTGGCAAATCGCACCTTGCTTAAAACCATGTTTTACAAACTCTTTATAGAAACCAAAAAAAAAAGGCAATCCTGTATAAAAAAAATGTTTTGTTTGTTTGATTGTCTGCATTAATAACAGGCTATGACATGCATTAATATTCTAAAATGTACAATAGTCTATGTTTGTTCGGGATTCGAACCCGTGTCATCCAAATGACCGATACGTCAGTTCTATCACTCGGCCATGAATGTACTCATTTAGAAATGCCCGGTTTATCCAATCTGTTCCAGAGAAGCGCTCATCATTCGTCTTATTCCTCAATAGAGTAGCCTAGTAAACAAATAATCAGCTTCTTTGCACCTAATTTATTTTTGTTCGTTATTTTTGTTATTATTATTATTTTATCACGCTGCTCCCAACGGGCAATAGGCTTATGTCGCCCACCGACGTCTAGGCGTAGGCTACAATATGAAATAAAGGCTATATTGTTCTCGTCTCTATTTTTAAATTATGATTCTATTTTTCTGTCCTAAACAATGTTCTATAGTAGCCTATTTCATCTGTTAATTGACATTAACCCCGCTTACATTTCAAAATACGGCAATTGCTGTTTTGCACAATGTCCCTCTGCGCCACCTGGCGGTCATTTCGCGAATGACTTTGAAATGCGACTGGATTATTTTTACCGCGGTAGTTTTGCCGCGGTGCCTGTCGCGGCGGTAATAGGCATTCTGGTTGAGTACCATCTGTAGCAGCTGAATAAACTTAAAATACTCCGTCATATATGGTCATACAGACTTAATAAAAATTAAAAAAGAATCTGTGAGATGTCTACTTTTGTATGTGTCCACTTACAATCAAAACAAAACGTTGTGCTTTTGTAAAATAAAGAAATTAAACAGGGTGTGCATTCTGCCTCTCCGTCTCGTGAACTTTTTTTTTCTTGAGCACGTCTCTAAACATTTAAAAAACTCAGCGAATACTTGTCACACATTTGTGAGCTCTATATATTTATAATCATTTAAGTGTGTAGTTTTAAATTATCTGATTCAAAACGAAAACAAATATTCTCTGTTTAAGTAATTTGTATAAAACCAACAAGATATTCAGTTTCTCTAACCCTTCCTCATTAGTTTTAATGTGACCACACCCACACGCGCAAAACATATAGAGATGCAAATCGTCCATGTGTCGCGCGAACGCCCCCATTACCTCAACAACAAAGCGGCAAACTTTATCAGTCCTGCAGTCGTCGAGTTTGGAAGACATGCTGTGAGATTATAGGGTTTACATCTGAAGAAGAAGATCGCGATTTGAAGACAAGAACGATTTTAAGGTAAGAAATAATTCTGAATTATATTAGTTAGTGTTATTGTTGCATAAACTTCATATTGCCATTGAACTGTTGCTCGATGCTTCAGTGAATGTTCCCTGCACACGCTGTGAGTTTGAGTCATTCGCGCGACGTGCATTTGAAAAGCAAAACGCACCATGATTTTACTCCAATCTCATTTCATAACGTCATATCGATTGTAAACATTTGAAGTAACATATGATAATCAATATGTTTTTCTCTAGTGTAGTGTTACTGAAGTGTTCCTTTTTAACTATGCCTGCTATACTATTGTTCTTATTATTTGATTCAGCCCTGCAGGTATATGCCTACAAGGCACAACAAATGTATATATATATATATATATACATATATATATGTGTGTGTGTGTGTGTGTGTGTATTTTGTAAATTTTAAAAAGGAATTTTCACCAGAAATCTAAAATGTATTCCCACAATCATGCAGCCCTGGTTTCTTCTTGATATCAGCATGTTCACAGCTTTTTTATATATATATATTTATTTTAGGTAGCTACCCGTCCTGCTGACTTCAACATGAGCATGAGGAGGTAAAGTGAAAAATCAAACACCTTGGAAATGACAGGTAGGCTATGCACTATGTTTCAGGAAAGGAAAGGTGTGTGACTGGTTAAGTCTCTGTCTTTAGTTCAGTGTGTTAAATAATGTGCTTTTTGCCATTTGTTGTGTATCTTTGGATTATGTTGTGTTGTAAATAAATTCAAACAATCAAAAAGCCATTCTTTTTTAAATCTCCTCATTCTTTGTGCAAGGTAATGTAATGATAGTGCCTGAGAGCTCCTAATAGGGCCAGTATGGGGGGGGCCTTTGTCTTTTCTCAGGTGTGAAACACTCAATATTCATGGTAGTTTACGCCTCCTCGCATAAAGCTTTCTTACACAAAACATGTCATACAAATTTTAAATCAATATATTGTCTTATCTGAATGAGTATTCAGGATGATTTTCACATAGTTTTGGAGCAAATATTCTAGGCTACGTGATACAATTTTCAAAAGCCTTGCGACGAAATAATTAGTTTGTGTTTCATGACATTATTTCAGTGACTTTTTTTTGGGTCATTTTCACAAACCACGCATAAATGTTATTATCTCAAAACTACAAACTTTTACATACATGCTGCTGACATATTATTGTAGCAGAGTTTGTGCTGAATGCAGTGTAATAAGACCTTAGCCATGAAAATGTCACAAGTAACAGAAATAAGCACAAATGTTAGAGCATGTCAGAACACCTCCAGGACCCAGAAAACACCTCAGACCCCAGGGGGTTAATAGCTTTAAGGATTGATTATATTTAATTAATTTAAATATGTCTGCTTGAAAGAATAAAAATAATAAAAAGGGGGGGGGGGGGATGGATGTGTCACCTTTTTCAGACCTTCTGAGTTTGCAGGTATGATTATTTGTGTAATGTATTTTGTGAAGTCAGGGTGTGTCTGTCCTTTCACTTTATATTTCTCTCTTTGAATTATTATGTACTAAAAATTAAACTTCTTTTTTTTCTTCACATTTCATGTCAGACCCGATGGAAGAGAGCGAGGAGAGTGAAGAACTGAGTGAAGTGAAGGAAGAGAGTGAAGAACTGAGAGAAGTGGAGGAGGAACATCATGTCAAACCTGGAGAAAAACCTTTGAGTCGCTCAAAGACTAAAAATAAATGTTTAAAGAAAAGAAGAGCCAAGAAATCTTTCACCTGCACTCAGTGTGGAAAGAGTTTCACAAGTCATCTTGAGCGTCACATGAAGATCCACACCGGAGAGAAGCCGCATGAATGTGATCAGTGCGGGAAGAGCTTCACACGCAAAAAATATCTTGAGGAACACATGAAGATCCACACCGGAGAGAAGCCATACGCATGCCATCAGTGTGGAAAGACTTTAAAGGCCAAACGTAATCTTGATGATCACATGAAGATCCACACCGGAGAGAAGCCGCTCTCTTGTGATCAGTGTGGAAAAACATTTATTTGGTCATCAAACCTGAAGAGACACCTGACAGTTCATATGAAGGAGAAGCCACATTCATGTTCTGTGTGTGGAAAGAGTTTTTCACTGCTGCAATATTTACATACACATGAGAAAATACACACTGGTGTGAGAGAGTACATGTGCTTTGAGTGTGAGAAGACTTTTACTACAGCGCATATTTTAAAACTGCACCAGAGAATTCACACTGGAGAAAAACCTTACAAGTGTTCACACTGTGACAAGAGATTCAGTGTGTCATCATCTCTGAAAACACATGAGAGGATCCACACTGGAGAAAAACCTTACAAGTGTTCACACTGTGACAAGAGATTCAATCAGTCATCAGATCTAAAAACACACGAGAGGATCCACACTGAAGAAAAACCTTACAAGTGTTCACACTGTGACAAGAGATTCAGTGTGTCATCATCTCTGAAATCACATGAGAGGATTCACACTGGAGAAAAACCTTACAAGTGTTCACACTGTGACAAGAGATTCAGTCGATCAGAACATCTGAAATCACATGAGAGGATCCACAGCAGAGAGAAGCTGCACACGTGTGATCAGTGTGGAAAGAGTTTCTCTATTAAAAGTCACCTGAAGCTACACATGAAGATCCAGAAACCACATCACCACAGTCTGAGATCACAGTAAGTAGTTCATCTTTATGTGCTGAGAAACATAGGCTGTGTCCCAATTCAGTGGCTGCATCCTCCGAAGGCCGCATTTGAAGGCCGATTGCGTCACAGCTGCGCGACGAAGGCTGTCCCAATTCAAAGGATCCTTCTAATGCGGCCTACCGTCAGTGTTGCCAAGTCCAAGGTTTCCCGTGGAATTGGGCTTCTTTGTTGCCACAGTAAAAAAAAAACTTGTAAGTATGAATTAGGCACTCCAACAACCTCCAAAACGTCTCTCAGACCGCACAAATCAAGTGGAGAATTTGGCCGCCCAATGGATTTTTTGAGCTACTTTTGTTGCACAAACCTGGCAACCCTCCTACCGTCCTTCTTTCCCCGGGCTGCGAAGGACAGAACGAGGAACAGCAGCAGTCAAGAGGAACGAGGCCGAGAGGAGCTGATCGAGCTAGTTCGGGAGGACATGACGTTTCAGAGACAGAGGAGAGGAGATCACAGGGAGAGGATGAACAGATTGTTTTCTCTTCTTGACAGATTAAAAAACTTTTACTTATGTGAATTAAAATTAGTAAATGTAACACTATTCGTATACACTATTTTATGAGTTATAGTTTGTAAATGAAACAAAATTTCTGTGAATTGTTTATTTTTGTATTGCAAGTTATGACTTGTAAATCTAATAAAGAAATGATTCTGTAACTTTCTTGTCAATGAAAGTACATTTGATACTAAATAAATTGTTCTATACATTTTTACTTGCAGTACTTTTTACAACTTTTTACAAGATGAGAAAAACTAAATAAGAGTTTAAATTAACAGTATGTTAAAACAGATTGAAAAAAAAAAAATTCTGTAGAATTCTATTGAGCTGAGCTGGAGATCCGGGATGGGCTGCACAATAGAGACGCTGGTAAAGCCTCTGCCGGAGGGACATCATCTGGGATCAGTGCATATTTACACTGTCCACTAGCAGGTGACATGCCAAACATAGCGGCGCCATCCTCCCTCTGACCACTCTCTCATACGGTTTGACATCTGTGCTGTTCCTCCTGCATCCACGTCCACTGACCCCCATCATCGTCGCGTCATTACCTTATCTACAGTTGATGACTTTGTTGCTGCCTTCTCTGTTTCTGATCTCGCCTGCTGAGTTGGCACCGCCCCTATGTCCTGACCTTCTCCTCTCCTCCTTTCACACCATCTGCTCCCAGATTATGGACTCTTTTGCGCCCTACAAGGTAAAGTCGACCTAAGGTCCATTGGACCCCTGGTTCAATGATACAACTTGAGCCCTCAGGCATAAGTGTAGACAGGCTGAGCGAAAATGGAAGAAGGATAGACTGCAGGTGTCACTGGAGATGTTTAGAGACAGTCTTGCCACCTATCAGAGAGCAGTGAAGGAAGCTAAAGGACAGTATCTATCCAATCTCATCAATACCAACAGCCACCGCCCTGGAATCCTGTTTAGCACTATTAATTCTGTCATAAATCCGGTGTCTGTTGCTTTGAATGATGTATCTGAAAATACATGCAATGCATTCAAACAATATTTTTTGTACAAGGTTCTGTCTGTTAGGCAAACCATTACACAAGCCCCTGCTGTTGCCATGTCCTCCCGAGCGGCGCATTGTGTGCAGGAGAACTTTGAGGCAGTTACTCTTGCGGACCTTAAAGAAGCTGTCCATGAGTTGAAGCCAACCACTTGCCCTCTTGACGCTGTTCTTGCCAGGATTTTGAAGGAGGCTATTGACATTATAGGTCCCTTCCTTGTCTCGTTCATAAACAGCTGTCTTAGTTTGGGAACTGTTCCCACTGCTCTCAAATACGCCATTGTTAGACCGCTGCTCAAGAAACCCAACCTTGATTCTTCCATACTGTCCAACTTCCGCCCAATATCTCACCTGTCACTTCTGTCTAAGTTGATGGAGAAGCTTGTTTTGTCCCAGCTTCAGTCTCACCTCCAACTGCACGTCATTGGTGATAAATTTCAGTCCTGTTTCAGGTCTAGACATAGCACCGAATCAGCTTTACTGAGGGTCAATAATGACATTCTCGGAAGCCCTGGACAGTAAAAGCACTTGAATGAAGGAAAGACTGAGTACATCCTGTTCAGCCCGGACTCACCTAACAGCTCTCTCACTTTTGGTCCTCTAACACCTCAGTTTGCACCCACTGTGCGTAACCTGGGTGTTATTTTTGACAAAAGTGGCAAAATTTGGCAATATGACAAACATAAAAATAAAGAGCATCACAAACATACGTTAAATTTATTTGGCAGAGATACAGATCTTTGGGCTTTTAAAAAAAAAAACTTCACAGACTCAAAATACCTTTTAAAAGCTGCTTAAAAATTAGCATACTTGGGTTTTGAGTTACTCCATTTAGTTTGATGAATATACAATTTTTCTAATAACAAAAACAAATCGATAACATTTTTATTTTGGAAAAGTCATACTCATTTGTATGAAGTAAGATAGATGACAAATTTAACACAAGAAACGGGGGCATCCAAAAAACATTGAGAGATCGTCTCTTCCACCCACTTTAACACAAAGTTTAATTGCATATGTAACCCACCTAAAAAGGGTAACCAGTTAATTGTGTGTAATTATTATCATTATTTATCCATACTTTACGTTTATGAGTAATGGGGGGTTTATTTTGAAAAATATATTTTATTTTGTGGGAAACCGGAAGTAGCGCTAAGATACTTCCGTTGGCCCAACACGCTAAAGATGGAGCACTGCTTCGGGTTCCCCCGCGAGTTAAAATAAACTGAGAAGAAAAGGTATGAAAACCTGTCTATTTTTGTTAGCAGTTAAATATGATTCAGTTCATTATGTAAACATCTGTATACTTGCTTTAAAAGTTGGAGAGCCGTCCAGAAATCGCTTTTATCTGTCCTGGCTTCTCATACTGAGAATCCTCTCTTGGTAAGCTAAGTGTTTAATGATGGTGTGTGGAAAAAACCACGCTGTAGCCATGCTAGTTTCAATTAGTGATTATTCAAACATTTCTGTTGTTTTGAAGGAATGTAACATGATAAAAGACTATTTATTTCAAGGTTTAAGGAGAAATGTAAACTAATTTGGTATGTATTACTTTGTGATATATATGTGACTAAAGGTTAAAGTTACAGACAGGAGAATATAAAATGTCATTTTAAGTTAGTTAAAGTGGTGTTGTGGCAAAAATTCCTCAAACAAACATCACTGCGTAAGAGACACTCAGTCAAATTATAAAAAGAGAAGTATTTATTCTTGCAAGAATAGGAGCAGTCTAATACACAGTTGTTACCCTGTGCAGAAGAGTGACACACCCCCGGACAGACTCAACAAGCTTTTATCTTAGTTTCAAGGCCTTCTTTCCCCCAAGAGCCTTCCTCCCAGTAGTTTTCCATCCAGTAGTTTTCCATTTACAAGGAAGCCATAACACTAGTTAAGATTCGTCAGTAGTTGGCCCACTAAGCCCCCCTGCACCAAATGGCCTTCTGACATCTAGGTCAGAGGTCCTTGTTCGTCTGTTCTCTGGAGGGTCTCCCCCTTCTGCCTCCCCAGGTACATAAACAGAATCTTCTCTCACTACAAGTGAGAGACACACATGTGACATTCTTTGAATCATCTATATTTTACTAAAGATCAATGAATATCATAAAATTGCCACCACAGTGGTTAAATCAGCAAATGTAAATTCATATAAATGGGTTTTCAATTAAAACTGTATTTCAATTATTTTGATTTAAAATCTAACAAAATCCTACGTAAAAAGGGATTAAAAAGAGAGAAAACGTTCATTAGTATATTGATACAATTACAATTGTCCTATAATTACATTTCATTGTAATGACATAAGGTATATTCTGATTTAAATAGTTAAAATGGCTATTGTTTCTTCTTGTGAACTTTAAGAACTATTTGATATAATTGATTTTGGACTGAACCTGTTCTATATACAGGTCAGGTCTTTTTTTGATGAGGTGAGCAGAAATTTCAGAAGTTCCAGTCCTGGAATTATACCAGGTGAACCATTGACCCATAGATGGCGAGCCTGTGGTAGGATTGTGTCAGTTCAAATAACCGGCAGCAACGAGATTTTCCCTGACGAATATTTACTTCTTTCCCTTGACTAACTGACTCGAATTCTGGATTTAACTTTGGAATTCCTAAGGAAAATTTACAAGGAACATTTTCAACAAAGGAAGGACATTTTATTTTATTCTACATTTATTTTGGGCCAATAGGTATTGTGAACAAAATTGTTGTGAAGTGTTGAAACATTTTGTTGACCTAAAAGTTACACATGTCAAAACGTTACACTGGGGATGCTTGGAACCTAGGGTGTACATACTCTGAAGTGGGTTACACATATCTTCCTTAAAAAGAAAAAGACAAATTGTGTATTGATAATTGGCGCCATCTGTTAACTAAACAAGGATTATACATTTTTGGCCCTAATTTTAGCTAGAAGATTGAAAACTGTTTTGGATTCCATTATTGATTAATCACAATCTGAATTTATAAAAAAAAAAAAAATCGGCATATAACAAATAGTTTAAGTGTGGAAATTGCAGAAATTTGCAAGAGACAACTTCTCACGTTGAACACACAAGTGTGTGTGTCATTTGTTTAAAGAAGGAAAAAACACAGAAAACAAATGGCGCGGACAACTGTTCCGCGTCATCACGCATTCAGAACATTTAAAGGGAACGCGATCCTTGAACAGTCATGAAGAAACATGCTAGGAACAAAGTACTGCGTTTATAATCAACTGTGTATAGAACTACGCTTAACAACCGAGGTGAATTATGTATGTCAGATTCACTACACACGTCCCCCCAGAATTCATCATATCAGAAGAAGAACCAAACAGTCAACGGGGAGGTGGGCGTATCAACCGGATGAATGAAATACCAGAGGTCGAGGAGACCCCACTGCAGCCGGTGTCCCGTCCTGACACGGGTGTGGGGCATGGAAAAGGTGTTTGTTTATTATCAACATTTGGGCACCTCACTCTGGGGGATGCAAGCTAGTGGTGAGAGTTATCTTCTTTGGTTTCTGTGGGAAGATGCATATAAAACCTCTGGCAAAATTATGGAATCACCACATTTAGAGAATGCTCATCCATCTTTTTTACTTTATATCAAACAAACGAATCACAGATATGGCACAAAACATTTTTGTTCATTAGCTAAAGTGTAACTCTCACCAAAATGCAACCTAGCCGAAATGCAACCAAGCCGAAATGCAACCTAGGCTCTTTTTGTGAATGTACCCGAGTCAAACTTATGTTTAAAAGCATAATTGCTATCATATAAATGCCCCTAGCACTCCCACTCAAAAGGCCATTTGACTGAAGACGAAAATACGGCCAATCTTAAAAGTGCCGTTTCTGCCTGAATTATGCTTTTAAACATAAGTTTGACTCGGGTACATTCACAAAAAGAGCATAGGTTGCATTTTGGCGAGTTACGCTTTAACATTCTGGCTTCATGAAACATACCTCACAAAAATGCACTTTTTTTCTGATCAAGTACTGCTAGCCTAGCTTAGCACAAAGACTGGAAGTAAATGGCTCCAGCTAGCATACTCCTCCCAATAAGTGACAAAATAATGGCAACATTTTCCTATTTACATGGGAGCTGCATGCTAGCTGGAGCCATTTACTTCCCGTCTTTGTGCTAAGCTAGGCTAGCGGTGAGTGCGTCAGACAGAGGTACGGCACGCATGGAGATGAAAAGGGTATGTATGGACTTGTCTAACTCTGGGGTATACGGTGAATGCGCTAAAGTCCCAAAATGTTGCCCTGTTCTTTTAAGTATCTTCAGTTCATGATGCTCAATGAGGAGGATGAGGGGTTAGAGAAAGTGAGAATGGAAACCGATGTGGGCAATCAATAGTAAGGGGAGACTCTTCTGTCTCCACACAGTGGAGCAAGACTTCAGTGTTTCCTCACAGTGTGGTCGTAAATGTAACAAAATCAGAATCATTGTCTCGTTTTGGAGATTACCAAGTTATTTTTTGTTACTGACATTTAAATCAGGCTACTTGTCTGGTCGGCCAAGTAAAATTATTTCACTTGAACCTTCAAAAAAATCCACTTGTCCCAGACAAGCGATCATGGATTCAGCTGACTTTCAAAAGCGTCTGTCCACTGTGGATCTTCTCATGCATTTTCAGATTTGATGACTGACTGAATCTCTTGTCACAGTGTGAACACTCATAAGGTTTTTCTCCAGTGTGAATTCTCATGTGAATCTCAAGATATTGTTTGGATGAGAAACTTTTCCTGCATTGATCACATGTGTGCGGCTTCTCTCCAGTATGAACTCTCATGTGATTTTCAAGACTTAATTTATGTGTGAAACTCTTCCCACATTGACCACATGTGTGTGGCTTCTCTCCAGTGTGGATCATCATGTGTTCTTTAAGTGTTTTTAATCGCGTTAAACTCTTCCCACATTGATCACATGTGTGCGGCTTCTCTCCAGTATGAGCTCTCATGTGATTTTCAAGATTTACTTTTTGTGTGAAACTCTTCCCACATTGATCACATGTGTATGGCTTCTCTCCTGTATGAACTATCATGTGACGCTCAAGATTTTGTTTGCATGTGTAACTCTTCCCACATTGATCACATGTGTGTGGCTTCTCTCCAGTATGAACTATCATGTGACGCTCAAGATTTTGTTTGGTTCTGTAACTGTTTCCACACTGAGTGCAGGTGAAAGATTTCTTGGCTCTTCTTTTCTTTAAACATTTATTTTTAGTCTTTGAGCGACACAAAGGTTTTTCTCCAGGTTTGACATGATGTTCCTCCTTCACTTCTCTCAGTTCTTCCCTCTCCTCCTTCACTTCTCTCAGTTCTTCCCTCTCCTCCTTCACTTCTCTCAGTTCTTCACTCTCCTCCTTCACTTCTCTCAGTTCTTCACTCTCCTCCTTCACTTCTCTCAGTTCTTCACTCTCCTCCTTCACTTCCATCAGCTCTGAAATGAAAGAAAAAAAAAGTTTAATTGCATTTTCAGTACATTAAAATTCAAAGAGAGAAATATGATTATAAAGTGAAAGGACAAAGTTTTTATAAATTAATTATGCATGTCCCTGAAAATCTCCATGAATGAGGAACATAGATCTTCCAGTAGGGCTGGACAATAATTCAGTATCAATATATCGGGATATAATTTTTTTCAATAACGGTGATATGATTTTTAAACACATTTCCGATATTTCGATATACATTACAGGCGTGGGCTATGTTTACGTTTTCATTTTTACTCCGTGATAATGTAAGCAGCACGGCCTAACGGTTCATATGTTCATTGTCTGTAAATTGACAGTTCACAAAGACCCGCCCCTTTAGTTACTGTCGCTATGTCCAACATTACGCCGCTCTCACACCACACCATGTTCTCACGCAGTGAAAAATACATTGCGGGGTAGAGAGGACGCTGACAACGCGCCGACAGACAGGACAGATCAGGTTACTTTTGATATGAAACAAAGCCTCAACTTTCAAATTTGGCAATTTTGTCTAGAAATTTAAACAATAAATACCGTTTTGTGGCTCTTTAATGTGTCTGACTGATCGCTGTCGAGCCTCATCTCTTCCTTCTAGTTAATTTATAAGCATCAAATAAACATGAATGAATATAAGAAGAAATCTTGTTTTAACCGCGGAAAGACGTCAGTACACTCCGTTTTTCAAGTTCAAATCCTCCAACGTTAATCTACTAAATTAACTCCTGACTGCTTTGCCAGACAAAAATGGCGGATTCAGCGAATGGAGTTATTATGTGCGAACAGCTGGAAACTATATTTGTGCAGTGTGCGCATGTCAAAAAATCTATTCTGATTTTCAGCGTGTCATCAACACTCAAAATGTCCCTCAGCAACATACGCTTTTGTTGTTGCTCACTTTTTTTGGTTTGTTTTCTGCAGCAACTGAACAATTTTCATATTCTTTATCCTGGCTGAAGCACTTTTTTCAATCTATAAGAATAATATAATCAACCTATGTTAGCCTATAGCTTAAAGTTAAAGTATATCAATAAGTTGAGTTAACTTATGTTTATTTGACAATTATTTCACATTACTTGTATGAAGGCTAAATACAAATAAAATATTAACAATAATTTATTCATACCATTTTTATTTCTAAAATATTATATAGTTTTATAGGAGGAGGTTTCAGAGACTTGGGAAATAATTTTTTCAGAAGTTTGAAGGTACAGACATTAGTTGTGGGCGTTCTTGCCAGTTTTTCCTGAGGCTTTTATATTGTTCATATCGATATCGGAATTGTATCGTATCGACCGAAATTAAGAAATATATCGTGATATAAATTTTGGCCATATCGTCCAGCCCTATCTTCCAGTTATTACTTTTAAAACAGTAAATCACATGTTTCTGAAGAACTATTCAAATATTTGATCAATGACAGAATTATCTAATGTAATAAACACATTAAACATACAGTGCCATAACGTTTTCAATTCAAGAGCTATTTTTCTATTTCATCTTAACTGTTGTTTATCATAACAGCTTACACCACAAACAGCAGGAGATTTAACATACAAAATAATCTACTTTGAAATGAACAATGTTTTGTACTGTATATGTAAAAAAAAAAAAAAAAAAAAAAAGGTTTTAAAAATTTAATGAAAAAAGTTGTTAAAAATTGTGTTCATTGTTATGAAAAATGCACATAAATACAATTTTATATTTTTAGATGAAATATGGGTAACACCTCCAGTATGGTGAACACATTCACTATTAACTACAACTTTTGCCTCATTAAACTCCTAATTTACTGCGTATTAATAGTAAGGTAGGTGGATTTTTTTAGCGTTTAAGTTATGGCATGGGATTAAGGGATGTAGAATATGGCATTAATATGCATTTTCCAAAAAAACGAATTACTCTACTACCATGAATCTAAACAAGCAGTGCTCCAATGTTTAGGTTGATATCTCAAAATGAGCTTCCACTAGATGAAATGTGTCTCATTCATTTCCAATGCACTTATTTTTTTCAGGACCATTTAATCTTTTTTAATCATGTCCATAATTCGTGTGTGTTCACAAAGCAAATGGCCAAACCTTTACCAATTGAAGGATTGTTTGTTTCTAATTAACTTTAGTCAGATGTATTTGTAACCTTTATCAACTGGGTTAAGATTCTTTGAAGGCCGACATGCTAACATCGCTGCTGAAGAACTGCGCTACACTAGTACCTTCAATAAACTCTTCTCCCCACGAGAACTCTGGTCAACAGGGTTTTTCCTGCTTTTAAATTTAAAAAAAATTTGTCCCGCCAAAGTCTTATTTGATTGGTGAGTAATGTAGGCTAGATGAACTGCTACGCTTGTGACAGGGCGCATGTTTAACTAGTAAAAGTCGCTAGATTTGTTGCTATTGACAAAAAAAGTCGCCAGAAGGATGATTTGTTTGTGTTATAATAGTCCAACCACTTGCATTTCAACATGGGGGGAATTTTCCTGTAGCCTACTCGCCCCAGGAGTGTCCGCACCCCACCGGTTGAGAACCACTGCATTAATGTTAACAAATCAAACCATATTGTACAGTGTTTCAAACAAATAATTTACTCAGAACACCTCTTAAAATAAGAACGCATACCTGCTTTTTTAGTAAGAGTAGCCTACATGCTTAGCAAAATTTAGCCTTAATAAACTACAGTGTTTACAATTGAATTTTATTCGAGACTATTAGTTAAAATAAACTTTTTAATGCTACTTTTTTTTCTACTTTTTAATATTGATATGATTATATACCAAAATAATTATCAGAACTAGTAAAGAAGGATTTTATCTTACAAAGCTATGAAATCCAGAGGTAAAAAAATCACAGGTTTTTTTTTTAAAAGAGGGCAAGAAAGGATTACTGTGTCTGTGTCGACTACCACTGAAGACCATTTTTGACCCAAGAAAAACCCTGGTCAAGCTTACATCGGCGAACCCCCAAATAACCGCTTGACCACATATAAAGAAATCGAACACAAGTTTGGTGTCTAGTGATGGGGAGTTGCACTCCTCCTCACTGGAATGTGTTTGAAATCTGAGGGGAGACTCTTCAGGGCTCCAGACTAACTTTTCCACTGGTTGCACTGGTGCTACCAACTTTCTAACTTTCTGGTCGCACCAGCACATTATTTGGTTGCACCTTTTTTATTTTTTTTCTACAACAGATTAATCAGTGCATGCTGATGAATAGTTGTCGCAATCTATTCAATTTAATATGACTTATAGTCCATTAGGAATTCAGGAAATTTAGGAATTATGCACAGTTACTTCCTCGTTTTCAATAAGCCAGCTCGAGCATTTCTGGGGAACATTCGGTTTACTGTACATCCACACAAAACCATCAATTATGGTTGCCTTTTTAATGTTTTATTTATATTTTAATGCCATTATCACACTTGCCTAATTTGCCAATAAAGCATTTTTATTGATTGCAATAAAGACTTGAAGCTAATGTGAACGTTGGAATAAGAACGAGCCTGTAATTGGACACACTGTACGCAAAAAATGTTCAGCACTTCAAATGTTATTTTTAACGTGATAAACAAAAACTATAATTGTATACCAATAAATACTATAAAATCACTAGGTTTAAAAATAAACTGTCAAAGTGAAGTATCAGGTATTCACAAAAGTCTCATGAAAAACAATAACGGTCAGTCAGTGCAGCTGCCAGCACAAGCTCACTGATCTCAGCACACTTGAGAAAACTCTAGTTTTGCTCAAAAAATGTAACTAAAGTACTCACTAATCTTTTTAGTTCTCAAACGAAAGTGTGAATGATGATCGAATTTAGCTGAGGAACACGTCTTTTTTTATGTCGTCTTACATTTGAATAACTATGATAACTATTATAACTTACATTATAATAACTATAATTATGTTTACATCACTGTCAGCCATTCTGGGATTCTGGAAAGCTTATTTACTTAATACTGTTTATTAGGGCTGGGTAAAAAAAATATTGATTATGGCAAGAATCCCAAGAATCGATAAGTCTATTCTGTTTTTAGTTGATGAATGACCGGAACATTGTAGCGCACATCCCATCCAATAAATCGCAATAATCTTTATGCAGCCAATCTGGAAAGTTTATTTACTTAATACAGTTTACTGTTTATTAGGGCTGGGTAAAAAAATATGGATTTCTCGATTTTAATCGATTCTCATTTTTACGAACCGATATCGATTCTTAAATCCCAAGAATCGATTAGTCTATCCAATAAATCGCAAACATCTTTGTGCTTTTGATATGAAACAAAAAGTCTACAGTTTGAAATTACGTCCATTTTATTACAAAATAAAAAAATATATAAACCGTTTTGGCGCTGTTTAATGTGGCGTGACAGAAACACACGTGAACTGATCATCTCCTCTTTAATATCAGTTACAGCTCAAAATAAACATGAATGGACGTCTGACGGTATGTTAAAAGATACAGTAAAACTCATCTAAACATGTAACATGTCTCATGTAATCGCTTAGTGTTTCAACCACGGAAAGAAGACTTGTAAACAATGTCATGTAACATCACATCTACCTCAGAAAAACCATATTCCATCCCCCATCACACTCTAGGTGGATTGAAGACCATTTGCATTTCATCAAACTTAAAAAAAATAAAAAAAATAAAGACTTTCTCTTCACCGTACACAAATCAGTAAATTTTAACCTTCAATATTATAGTAATGTAATACAAACTGACTCCCATGTATAGTTTACAGCATTATTTGAGATATTTTCTTTCCTTGAGAACATTTGCCATGTACTTTATCTAATACAGTATATCCAAAACAATCAATATCGAATCACAAGCTTGTGAATAGAAATCTAATCAAAAATTGAGAAATGTCAAAATGTTTGGTAACATGGTTGCAAAAAAAATGTGAGCCAGTTATAAATGTAAAATAAAACAGCTCAAATATTTAGTTGGACCTGATGTTGACAATCAATATAACAGTTTCTCAAACCTCCCTTTACTGACCAAACAAACAAGAACACTTTGTACCATTTCCCATAGTTTAACTGGTTGTCTAAATGTGAAGAAGTGCTTGAATGTTTCTAACATGAATGTTCTCCAGCATCATGAATGAATGAAGAATAAACACCAACCTCTTTGTTCTTCAGGATCTTCAGTGTGTTTCATTCTGCAGGGTTCTGGATCACTCGTGTTCTCACTGTCCTCTTTAATAAACTCAGTCTCTGCAGATTTCAGCTCTTCCTGATGCTTTCCTGCTCGTCTTCACTTGTAGACTGATGGGGATATTCCAGCATTTATTGGAGAATTACAGTGGGAGGAGCTTCACTGATGACGTGATTGCTGTGGGAGGAGCTTCACTGATGACGTGATTGCTGTGGGAGGAGCTTCACTGATGATGTGATTGTTGTGGGAGGAGCTTCACTGATGACGTGATTGCTGTGGGAGGAGCTTCACTGATGATGTGATTGTTGTGGGAGGAGCTGATCTGCAAAAATCAAAGTTATCAGTTACTGAGTTTGTTTTAATACTAGGCTAAATGACACATCTAAGCATTTATGTCTTTATCTCTATATAGAAACCAACAATTAGCCTAGTCTATTGACACCAATGAAATGAGCTTTAAGTCAATTTACAGGAGATCTGAAGACATCAGCATAATAAATGAGGTGAAAACAGGAACTATTGTCATGAAATAAAGAGTGTTTTCAGCAGATCTGTTAATATTGATGAGCCTCAGACTATCAACACTCATTCAACAAGCCATTCAGGATCATCAGCAGATCATCTCACTTTATTCTGAGTGTTTGCTGTTAGAAACACATTATTTGACTCAGGATACATGATAAAAGCCTATAAAACTGCTATATTAAAAGATGATACTGTTATTTCTCTCAATATGACATGGATAAAACATCAATAATACAAAGACCAGCACTAATGGCGCTCATCTTCAACCACTACAGCTACATAACTATGAACTGAAACATGGTTTGATTTTATGATAAATACATTGTAATTAGATCTCTAACAGTTTTTATGTGCAGAAACTGACAATCATCATGATTTATCAAGGGACGACAATACTTTTTGTACGTAAAAAAAATAAGCAGCGCTTCTGTGTTGTGCGTCACACGCATCACGCATGACCAGCGTCGGCCAATAGTGAGCCTACGTACTGACGTACAACACAGAAGTGCTGCGCTGTTACACTACGTGAACTCACTCAGAGGCCCACACAGAGGAACATCGTCTCGGCTGTTACACTCAAGGGGGTAATAATCCATCCGCCGGAAACCGAAGCTTCCCCGGCGCCGCCATTGGCTATCAAGCCATCACCTGCTGTTAGCATTCCAGTGACTCCCATTCATTTTGGCGTCACTTTGACAGCGAATAACTTTACATCTGAGGCGTTTAAAGACTCCATTTGTCCATTATTTATTTCTAAAGAAACACGACAATGTATAAAAGGCTCCATTACCTTGTATCTTACGTTATGGCCCCGTAGAAGCAGTTTTTGTAAAAATAGGCTAACAATTGCGTCATAACCACTCGACTCACTGTCGCACAGTCGAGAAATTACCATATAGACCGGCGGAGAAGCTCGCAGGCAATCGGGGGGACGGGGGATTTTCCCTTAAAGGGGTCATGACATGGTTTTTTTTATTTTATTATTATGTTCCCTTAGGTGCAAAATAGTATTACTATAGTTTTTTTTACAAAAAACTTTTAAAATGTAGTGATTTATGACCTTTTCCCACCCTGTTTCTCATCCTCTGATTCAAACAGTCTGTTTTGGGGGTGTTTCCCCTTTAAGAGTTCAGTGCTAACCCCCACTGTTGTGATTGGCTAACGTCAGTGCCTATGCATCAATTGTTAACGCCCCCAGCCAGAACCTGTGCGGATTCAGCGTATTTAAAAAGTAGTTTAAAGTTTTAAATACATTACTTACAGTTTGCGTCGTCGTTGTTGAGCCCAGAATAGTCGGCACGGACTTATCTTTGAGCAACAGTTTTCTGGCAAAGCCAGCATCATTTCGGGATTTGTTCTCTACCACTGCCGTGACTGGGACAAATAAAGTGCATCCATTTTTCCCTGTCGTCTGGATCTTTCGCAGCGTATTCAAAGATGTTGTTTGTCCACAGCCAGTAACAGCACATCTGCGTGGCATCGTAATATCCATGTACACAGACCCACTCGCTGTCCGTCCGTCGACTGAACACTTGTGAGGCGCGCGGCGCGTGGGCGCGGGCGCGTCAATGATACGAAATGAGTTTGGAACGCTTAAAGCGTAGTTGTCTTGTGCCGGAGGCGGTCGTATGCAAACGCTGGTACGTCACTTCGTACCGTGACGTCACTTCTTACCATGAATCCAGAACGAGCTGTATTTAGAGCTTGATTAAATAAATGATTCGTTTATAATGGGGAGTAGGGGTGTGCGATATTACGATTTTTGATCGTGGACGATTAAAATGTCTCCACGATCTGCTTTTGAAGAAATATCGTAGGATCGTCCATTTTATCAGTTTGCATTTCTGGCGCCTCCGTCTCAACATACTGTACAGCGCGACGTATATCCACATGAAATGCAGAGGAACGGGACACTGTAGTTCATAAAAATGAATTATTTGCATGTGCTTTAAAGCCTTGCCGGTTAAACATGTCATTCGCTGCTGATGCGCTGTTCTAACGGGCGCTTTTCTGAGCGCAATAGACCCGACGCGCGCACATGCACTAAAAGCCTGTCTAACAGCACCCGTTACTGAACTAAGTCTTTCGAGTCTTATTGCGCTAATACTGTCAAATACACACAAGGTTTACATAAACAAAGTTGGTTATGTCTAAAGTGAAAGAACAATAGAAAAAATGAAGAAAAAATCTGCCTTGTCAAATGCGTGTGTATATTAGACTCGTTGCGCGCAGATCTTAAAGTGACAGTAGCCCTAATAGTAAACATGCTGCCGCTTGTCCTTAAAGGGACAGTTACCCAAAAATAAAAATTCTGTCATTATTTACTCACTCTCTAATGTTGTTCCAAACCTGTATTAATTTATTTCTTGTGCTGAACACAAAAGAAGATATTTTGAGGAGTGTGGCTAACGGTTGCTGGTCCACATTGATTACCATAGTAGGAAAAAACTATCATGGAAGTCAGTGGGGTACATCAACTGTTTGTTTACCCACATTCCTCCAAATAACTTTTATTTTCAACAGAAGAGGGAGACTTATTCGGGTTTAAAGCGGCTTGAGAGAATTTAAATTTTTGGGAGACCTATCCCTGTTAATAAAACAACAAAATACAAAGAGCATCTCACTCACTCTTGACTAAGAACTTTAATAGTAGCTTTAATAAGAATCAATGTAAAATTTATACAGTGAAGCCTATGTTGTGTTTTATTTTCATATTTGTTCATTTAATTACTTTCTTCAATGCTGTTAAATACACCTGTAGCTGGAAAAATAAAGCACTGTTTTTTTTATTTGTATATTAAGTTGTGTATGTGTATCTTTGTTCTTAATTTTTAATAACAAAGACAATGACAAAGATTTTTTTATCTTCGCCACTTTGGCCTAAATGTCTGCCATTCTTTTTTATTTTATATGTTGTTACCTAAGGCTTTGTTTTTAAAATAGAGACATTAGTTTGGCTGTGATGCTCAGTCACTTGCAAAATAGTAAAACCAACATGAAAAGGAATCGTGATAAAATCGTGAATCGTGATTTTCCTGAAAAAAATCGTGATATGATATTTTTGCCATATCGCCCACCCCTAATGGGGAGGACGTCTTAAGCTATGAAACTTGCAGGACGTTTTAATGGTACAAAGACCTCTTATATACCAAAAGATCAAGGCAAATTTGGTTTCTCATGTCATGACCCCTTTAAGTTCGCTGCAGAAAAATACCCTTAAGTGTTAGGCTATTTAACGTTTTTTTTAAGTGAAACGTCATAAACACTTAGAATTTCCCTTAAATGCTGTTTTTTCACTTAAGTAATCCCTTAAAAAGCGTTAAGTGTTGCATAAAACCCCTTAACGGTCATTTCCCTAAGTAGAAAAAAATAATTAATTGCACAGTTTAACCATCATAGAGTGAAAGTGTATCATTTGCATGTGTTTAACAATGTCAGTTTAACAGGGCGCGCTTGACAGGGCATAGGCTATATAAGAACAAGCAGAGAGAGAGAGAGCGCGCGGGCGCACTCACCCGAGCGCTGTCTGCTCTCTCTCTCCCTCACGCATATTAATCAAAATCAATTAATACGATGGTGTCGGAAAAAAAACTCTCCAGTGATGAAATGTTTTCTGTGTTGACAAATCTTGTGCGATATCCTAAACTGCCGAATGCATTGCTTGTTTTTTCTGTTTACATTTCATTGTGAATGCTGCTACGTCAGAGCGGCCAAAGCGTCAACAAGATTCCCCGTACTTTTTGACAAGCGTCCTTGACAGGGCGACCATAGATTTTCTGCAGCTCGAATCGGCGGCGTTGTGAACGTACAATCAGCCGCCAGCTGCAGACCAACGCACACTGCAGTGCTTCACGAAACTCCCTGCCAACTCCGAGAGGGCAAAAAAACAAAAACAACTCGGTCTATCGCTGCTTCATCGCCAGGTAGCTTAGGGGTACTATTTTTTCATTTTGAAAGAAGCACTTTATTTTCATAACTTGTTATTCTTTTAGTTACTGAGTCTGACTGAGAAATATAGATGTTTTGTGTCTTCACCGGTTGTGTTCTACATGATATTTGTGGTAAACTGCAACTTTCCTGGGAAATGCATCTATTTTCAACCATTTTGTATTATGAAGAAGCACTTTATTTTTGTTCCAACTTATTTTATAGCTAGCTACTAATGAGTAGCAATTGAGAACCAGACAATGTTTTTGATAAAAGGCACTTCCCTGAGAATTGAACTTAATAAATGTGAAAAAGACACTTTAATGTCTCCGTTTGTCATTCTGTATAGCAAAGCAGATGAGAGTAGATCATGATCAGAAACCCGATTAGAAATCATTATGGTTAAAATCGAATCGTTTTGAATCGAAAATCTTTTTGAATCGAAAATCGATTTTGAATCGAATCGTGGCCTCAAGAATCGGAATCGAATTGAATCGTGAGATGGTAAAAGATTCCCACCCCTACTAAGTATAACTTAAGGTTTGCAAAATCGTAACCTTAAGAGTAATTTTTTGCGAATACAGAGATGGTTTTATATTTTTTAAGGACTTCCTGAACCGTCCTCTTCACATCAAGATTCCTTGCATACATTTTTTCCGTTATTTCTTCCCACTGTTTCTGTTTTTTCGCCGCAGTTACATTGGGATTTAGTTTGCTTTTCAAAAGTGTTTTTCTTTTACCATATTCGTCAAGAAGAATACATTTCTCCTCCTCTGTCCAATTCACCTTTGGCTAAGCCACGCCCTAGAATGTAGATTGACCAATCACAGCGCAGCCAAGAACGAGCTCCCACAGAGGGTCCGACACTTTTTCACAGCGCTCCATTTACTTTAACACAGGCGTCTCATATTTTTGGTCTCGGCAGGCTATTACGTCGTCGTTTTATCAAACATATGGTTAAACGTTGTGCCTGGGGCATTTGTAACACAGATACACGTTTCCCAGAGAGGTTGGAGGGGGGTGTCCGTTTTTTCCCCTTTCCAAAACCGAAGTAAAATACTGCCAAGTGTCGTTTTTGGATTAAACTGTGTGGACGTCCTCAGTCAGCGAAACCCCTCAAGGATCAACAAGCACACTTTTGCTCTAAGATACATTTAGCTTTTAACCTTACTGTGAAGTTATACTAGTTACACAGTTTTATGCTGTTTAGGTCATGATTTCGGTTCTCTGCCCTAATTGTTGATACGCTAGCACACGCTGCTAATAAATACAACTTTATACTCGCGTAGTCCGTTTGCTTTGTAAATAATAACGATTATAGAAGTGAATAGAGACCTACCCAGCTTTGCATGAACAGTGTTTCTCCTGATATTGTGAGTCCCAGCCTCCGTCTCGATTAGGATATGCGCTGGGTCATGTTTTGCCTACTTCTATCGGACACTTTATTTGCTGCTTTATAAAAGTTTAATACAATTTCAGCAGGAAGAGCCGTCACAGCATAAGCCATGTTGATACCAAACCAGAGCCCAGATGAAGTTGTCGGAGGTAGCAACAGTAACTAAGGGGGGGGCGGGGCTTAGCCAAAGGTGAATTAGGCTTTCTTTGTTTGTTTTCTTTATCCATTCCGATAGCCTGTATACTTTATTTGATGAAACCGCTAGTGTTAGTGTTTTGCGCAACTATGGCAACAACAGACTTTTATAACGTGAATCCAGGATCGCTGTCGTGAAACACTTAAATGTTTCCCTTACCTAAGAGAATCGTTTAAGAGATTATATGCAACACCTTATTCTCTTAGGTAAGGGAAAATTGCCCCTTAAGTGTCATATTAAGGGAAAAACTTAAGGTGCTTTATGCAACCGGGCACGGGTCCTCTCTACCTACCTACTGCTTTCGCCCGAGTTTTACCATGCTGCAGTGCGGTGTCCCGTGTTGTTTAAATAGATCGGATTTAAAAAAAAGCAAGTGACATTCAACTGTCATTTTACCGTAGTCACTTCGAGCTACATCGAATGACGACAAAATGCTTTCCATGTGACGAGAAAGAGAAGAGGAAATGGCTGCAGTTGAAAAGGTAAGTTAAAAATCTTAAACGAATGAAGAAACTTTGACTGGCAAGGGTGCCTCACTAAAGAAAGACGTGATCGTAAATAAATTAACAGGTTCCGCTATTGTTATTGGATCTGGACGTGCGGTGGGCTTGGCCCCGGAAGAGGCTAAACGTCATGCGTGACGTCAGACTTAACGACCGAATAGAGAGTGATAAAGTTGCTCTGCGAGATTTGGAAGGGAATGATTCAGATTTCTCTCGGCACAGCCACAGCTACTAGAAGACTGACAGCTGTCAGACAGGTTGCTCACGTCACATCTACGTCGTCAAGCTCAGTTTGAGCCTGCGCAGTACGCCTGGCGACTTCACTTTTCTCCGTTGAAATCTATGGGGTCGCTGTGTCCCGTTTATATACTGTCTATGGTTACACTACGTGAACTCACTCAGAGGCTCACACTGAAGAAAATCAATAGTTGAAACTTATGGTTGAGTCACTGTAGTCACTTGGACTATTTTAAACTTTGTCTTTACTAACTTTCTGGGCCGGCAAGTTTCAATTAGGCTAACCTACAGATTTAATCAAAAATATCTTAATGTGTGTCCCGAAGATGAACGAAAGTCTTACGGGGCTGGAACAACACAATTACTGACAGCATTTACATTTGTGGGTGAAATAACCTTTTAATTGTTCAGTTGAGGTTTATTTGTGTACTCTATAGTATATATTTCACTACATTGAAGCTGCACTTGGTGTTTTTAAAGGACTACTTAGATTGAGTATAAGTTACTGTTGCACTTTTCGGCTAAATAATATATTAGTGTCAAATGTATGTCAGATAATACAAATACTCTAGTTCACTGTATGTATGTTCATGTTTTATCAAGGGATAAGTCTGAAACACGGCATAAAATACTTGTATCGTGGCTACAGGTAACGTTACATTAAACATGGTTATGTGTAAACATTTTCTTTACCGTGGTAAAACCATGGTGGTTAGTCTCGCAATGTGCTCATAGTTCTGACGACAGATATTTGGCGACATTCGTTTTGTAGTGTGTGTGTGTGTGTGTGTGTGTGTGTGTGTGTGTGTGTGTGTGTGTGTGTGTGTGTGTGTGTGTGTGTGTGTGAGAGAGAGAGTGTGAGTGTGTGTGTGTGCTGATCAATAAATCCCTTCGAGGATTGTAATATTGAGTTTAAACGATTGTATGAACTCAATTGTATTTGCGTGTACTCGACTGTATTTGCGTGTTGTAACATAAACAGTAGCATTAGCATAAACAGTAGCATTCACAAATAACAGCGTGTAAAAAGAATGAGACGTATATATACAAAAAAAAACATACCTTTCTGAAACGTCCTGTAACAGCCGTTCGTGCACAAATTCTGCTCTACTCCTCTCCACTAATATTCTCTGAGTCTGATTCGGGCTGAAATTGAAAAGGCAATATTGACGCCTGTGTTTACAATACACCGGAGCACGTGCAACTACTGTTATGGCAACGGGCAAGACGTTTCCGGACAGCGCGAACTAGGCGCTTAGCGAATCATAACACACTGCGCCAAGCTGACCAATCAGAGCCCATCGTGTATTTCTGAGGGCGAGGCTTCTTCTTATAACCAGGAAATCATCAGACCGTTTTACGAGAAGGGACACTCGTGTAGAATAAAGGTAAATTTATGAAAAATATATTTATATATTTTTTTAATGAAGCATGAACACATATTAGACTGCACCCCATAAACACAATCACACCTTCTAAAAAAGCTGATCAACCCTTTAACAGAGATGCAGAAAACGCTATATTTTCGAAGTCTTGAAGGCTTACAGTGCTATTTTGAACCAATAGTAGTCAAGTCAAGTCGAGTCATCTTCATTTATAAAGCGCTTTTAAAGTCAGCATGAAATCAAAATTGACCCTATTTACTTTGTTAGCGGGTATTACTAGTCATTTGGTGAACAATTAATCCGTGCAAGTTAATACACAGAAAAAAATTGTTTGCAGTGGTTATCTTTAATCAAAATCTGAAAAGTTACTTCCGGTCTGGAATGGTTCTTTTTCTGATGACATAACGTTAGGCTTGACGCATAGGGCTTGACGGCTTGGGTTGCTTAAACGCTTAATCACTCCCCTCAAACCGTTACTCTGCTATGGCGAGAGATGGAGAGGAGGAGCGCTGAAGTAAAACCCTCTGTTCAATATAGAGCATCACAGTCCCGCCCACAGCCGGTGCCGGAAGTAAAAATTCAATACAATTTCTCCATAGACATTTGGGGTATAAGCCATAAAAACGTAACCATACATGGTAGACTTAAACCCAGCAACGGCTGTACTAAGAGATTGTATATGCTCATATAAACGCCAAAAGTTCATGGGGCACTAACCTTGTTTTGAGATAAATGCCTTTTATTCGCGATGTCTTGGATAAGTACTTCCCCAGATAGCAAGGTGACATTGATTAAATGTTGAAATTCCATCAGAATCATCATTTTGGTTGAGGTCGAAAATTCAATGCTAAATAATATTGGATCAATGTTGAAAAATCAATGCTAAAATAATATTGGAACAATGTTGAAAATTCAATGTTAAAATAATATTGAATCAATGTTGATAATTCAATGTTTTTCAGTGTTGAAAAGACAAACATTGAATCAATGTTGATTTTGGGTCAGCTTAAATTTCTCCACTGGTTGCCAAGACAATCTTAACATTGGTTGCCAACCGCCAATCAGATCAAAGCGCGGCATAACAGATTTCTACACGACATAACAGATTTCAAGCGCGAAAAACAGACAGACAGACGAAGCATTCGGGCAACGACAGAGTGGTTTTTAGGTAAGTTAATCTTAAATCTCAATTTCATTTTGCATGTTTATGTATCTATATTTCTTACAACTTGTTTGTTTTTCCTGGGTGAGTCGGAATGAACTGCAATGTTAGATTTATTAGTCACATGAACGCGCGCCGTGCACAAACCAACGGCCCGGATTTTCCCTAATAATATAACTTATTGAATAAAACCAACAGTGGGTAAATTGTTAATTTTCATTTTAGGGTGAACTAACCCTTAAGTCAAAAAAGGCGCAATTAGAAGCGATCGAGAGTTCATATAACGTTAGTTGGGCACGTGAGACGACGGCAAAAATATAAATGTTGTAACGTTATTCCATAGCTAGCTATTTCTTTTAAAATCCATGATGATAGCGTTTCCACGACTTCCAAAAAGGGGTCAAAATATATAGAAAAAACAGCTGTAATTTGTAGGGTCAAAGACGAGACGTCCCTATAATCTGGTCAAATATAATTTACAAAAGTAACGTTAATTGCAGAGCTGCCAAGTTGTGCCAACTCTCACGCATTGGCCGTGAGACACGCATTTGGTTGGTTTCACACGCCACACCATCGATTTCTCACGCTGAAGTGTCAACCCGGTCGGTCAAATGCCTGAAAGATGAGTTTATCTATAGATCTACCTGTTGGGCCACTCGTGATCGACTAGTTATGCCAGACTGATGCCCGCAAATTAGTTACAATCTCCCTGAATCAGACTGTGCTCCAAACCGCGTAGCGCGCGCACGGCGTAGCCCAGAGTGCAGTCTGGACTATGGGGCGGGGTGACACAGGTTGCTCCGCCCACCCCCAATTTAATTGGCTTATTATACAGCAATCTTATTGGCCTAGACGATTCTTTATGTGCATGAAGTTACTATTTTTGTGAATGATTTGAAATATTAAATGTTAACTATGTTAATCTTATTATCGGTTTACCATGGTAGTTAAGATATATTGACTAATGTTTTATTGTTAAGACACAGAATAGACAAAGTTATTGTTTAAAAACGAATGCTTGGTGACAGCACCTCAGTGTAGGCCTACCTAATAGAGCTGTTTTAGCTACACTTGGCTTCTTCATATTTCCATCAGGGTCGGTGGATCAGCTCAAACTCGGTATTTTACGCAAATTATGATAAATCGCGGTATTAAAGGAAAGACATTGGACAAACCCGAACGCAAGCAGCTGATTTTAATTATTTTTATTTTTTTTACGAGATTTGTTCTCCAATGCTTGCATTTTTTGGCAAATAAAATGTTTAATGGCAAACTCATGTTTCCTTGTTGTTTACCTGTTAAAAAATAGTTTCAAATATTAACACTGGCATTAGCTATAGCCTAACTATAAAAAAAAACACCGCTGTAAATCTGTGCAATAGGCCTATAGCCTAACAGTAGCCTACTTCAAATAGTTACTTATTTATACCTACTTTTATTGAAGTTATACTTATACTTAAATTGAGGACATAAATAATAATATTTGCTATAGATCGACATATAAATATTTGTTTTAGTCACTTTTTTCCCACTTTTCAGCACTGCAGGTTTTTAAATTCCCATTGTACGCAAAAAAACCCAAAACAATGGCCAGGGCTTGTATTATTTGGTAGCCTATTATTGTCTTATTTGTCACTTTCGGAACTGTGTCTTACTGAAATACAGTGAATTATCATCATCTAGTGTAAAATCCCGAGTTTGTTTTTATTCACCAATCCTAATGGAAAAATTAAGAAGCATAAATAAATTAATGAAGTAAAATTACGGAGCCCTGCATGACATTCGGAAAATATTGTCTACTATCTCAGCCTAATCGGCTATCTCTCATTGCCATGCTAGTAATTTAATGCAGTCATGATCATTGCTCACTTAAAGTAGCATTGACTCATCTGCTGGGTAAATTAATAAATATAATTTAGCTAAATCTAAAACATTGTATCATTTATATCAGCAACATATTTCTTTATATCGCCCAGCTCTAAAACTACTCAATATTAAAGCTTGTAGGCCTATATTACTTTTATTTTGTTAAGTATTTAAATAACCAGGGGACTTTTGTCCCGAAAATGCAGTTTGTACGATGTAATACAGGGGTTTCACTACACGTCATCAATCATATCAGTGTATGACATCAAAGTACAGAAAGTACAGTACACCCGTGACCCGTCTGCTAAATCACTCTTGCTGTACTTTGATGTCATACATCCGTCTGAATTTAACTATTTGCTTCAAAAAATGATTCACTGTTTCGAAGTGTTCAAAACAGTCATGTGTATTTTTTTAATGATCTTTTTTTTGTCTCTTACAGTGTTCCAAAGCTGATTTCTCTTCTAGACTCCAGGTTCTCTTTGTAGTAAGCCTGCCATTTTTTTACTAAACAACGCATTGCTCGTGGAGGAAACCCCTGAGTTCATTACGGTATGGTATTCTACCCAAGCGTAGAGGTAAGTGCATTTGCCTAGCATTTGCCTATTAGAGCTGTCCCTTCTCTATCTACTTTCAATTCTTTTAAAAACCTACCTATTTTATTTAGTATATTGATTCTTTTCTTTGGTTGGTTTTATTAATTTATATCTGAGTTCTGATTTCTGTTTTGGTTCTCCTGTTTTATAGAACTCTTAGTTATGTTGCTCTTATTTTTGTTTTATTTTATAATGCATGTTATATCTTTTTTTATATATATAATGCATGTTATATCTTGTTTTATATATATAATGCATGTTATATCTTGTTTTATTTGTTAATGCATACGATATCTTTGTTCTTCTTTGTTCAACTATATGTTGTTCTTCTGTAAAGCACTTTGGTCTGTTGTAAATGTGCTACATAAATAAAATTGAACTTGAACTATTTATCAGAGTAATGTTTCATTCTTTCTTACCGTAGACCTCCGCTGTTTTTTGTCTTTGTCACCACGAAATTACACTTTTTTCTGAATGTGATATTTCCTGTTCAGTTTTGGGGGCATAAATAAATACATTTGCTTGTAAACTAAAGGATGTAGTTTACTTTGAATGACATTTTGATTAAAAACCATATTTAATTGCAACCCTGTCTGAAAGGAGTCATAGTCCAAAAATATTCAAGCATATTACAAGCCAAACTAGCATAGAATATTGCTGTACATAAAGCAATATTGATTTTATATTGTTTCTATGTTGATTCAATGTTAAATAAGCGATTTAATTATGGTTGAAATAATATTGATTTTATGACCATATTGATTGATTTTTCATCGTTGAAATAACATTATTTCAGGGTGCAAACCTGATGAAAAATCAATGTTAAATTTAAACATTGATTCAATGATCTTTTGGTTAATGCATTAACATTGATTCAATGTAGATTCAATGTTGGTCTGCTATCTGGGTCATTACCCACAATCCTAAACAATCCCACAGTGATGCATCTGATTGGTGGAAATCGTGTAAACCCCGCGAAGGTCCGTGGAAAAAACAGAGCGTTGCCATGGAAGCAGGATTCTAACAGAAGAGACGGAACGGACTGTTTTCTTTAACGGAAGCCATATAAATAGTTTTTAAATCAATACATTCCTTTTTTAATTAATATTTTGTGTCAAATTATTGATTTATTTGGTAGGTAGCCATGTAATAAGCGGGATAATGTATAGCGAGTTGGTTGTTATAGCGAATACAGGCTGATTCAAGACCCCTCCGGGCTCATAACGTTAATTAACGTTAGCCTTTCGGGAGTTGTATTCGCTATAACAACCGTCTCGCTTTACATTATCCCTTACTTATCGTTCACTTTAGATAGGCTACTGTAGCCGTCATATCAAGCATTTTATGACGCGACTGTCAAAACAATATTTAACCTAAGTTAGGCATAACGTTACCTCTTCATGCATTTACTGAACATTTGTATAATAATTCATGGCAAGTTAATAAACTGAATATGATGGTCCAAGAGCAGACCATGCATCAGACCGGTGGCGTTGTGCACTTTCTGGTTTGCTGACCATCACTTTTTAATTTACACTCGTTGTGGATATTAAGAAAATACATTAAATGTTATTACAATTAAGAATGAACTATAACTTCATGATAATGAGCATGGACCTCAACCTGTCCTGTCAGCAGAGTGTCCTGTGTCATAAAGGGCTTTGAAATAAACACACAAACTACACACTGACTGAACACACGTGTTGACGACTGAGACTGAGCGGTGATTTGCAGTCAGGTACAAAGCACTGCACCATGTTGCTAACGTTATCGTTAACCGCTTTCACACACGCACACAATATAAAATACACGATGATAAATATAAAATTCAATACACAATACCTATATAAAACACTATTATTTTTATTTACACGATTACTATTGAAATAACTGCTATTAACTACACATTCACTATATAAAATTCACTCAAAAGGCTCTTTCGCGGTTGGCTTCAGTCGACTTCAGTGAGGCGCGGTGGGTTATGGGACGAGTAGTTCCTTCGCTCGGAAATGAAAATATGTACACAGTCTTGTACCTTTGCCTTTTTTTGGATTTTCTCTTCGTTTTTTCACTCGAAATGATATGTTGTATGCTTATGAGTTCAGCCGTAGCTGGTTATCCTCAGACATGCTCTAAAACTCTTTAGATACAGATTTTTCCAAAAGTCAATGGGAGAAATGAATGGGAAATTTACTTCCGGCACCAGAGCTCTCTCGGGCTGTGGGCGGGACTGTGATGCTCTATTCCCTTTCACTCAGAAATGCGTCACAACACTTGAGAAAAGTCGTTTGCAAATTCCGGTTCACGCGGACTTTAACAATGTAGGCTAGATTGTTTCAAAGCTGCTTTACAGAGATAAACGTATAATTTAAGGTAACAGATTGTTTTGGCTTTATAGCGGTTCTTGAATAATATTATTTTCCAGCTAAAGTTAGTTTTGATTGATTCACTTCCATCGAAAGGATAATTTGTTATTAAATTAGAGGCCGCTAAGACGTCACCGTTCTCTCTACACAGACTTTAAACGTGAACCTGTGAGAAACGCTGATGGCGCTCACGTGCGCATCAAGAATTAATTCTATTGTTATGTGCGTTTGAATATATTTGTGCATGTTTGTAATTCTCTACAAACCAAGCCTAAACAAACTACTTGTCCTGCCTATAAATTTGATACAGAATTTAATTTTATCACTACGGGGGAGATACATGAATTTTCCACAATGCTTTAAATCTGTAGAGTGGTAAAGGGATCCTCCATAGGGAGAGGCTAGTTTTAATAGGATCAAAAAGCAGTTGAAGGAGAATGAGCATTTAGTTATCTGACTCCAATTTAAATCTGACCCATTTAAAGTTATTATTGTTTTTTAACCTCAAGGTAATTTAAGGCTTTCTTGGATCTGAGAGTAAAACATAGAATTTAACCAGAATTAAGCAAGTTAAAATCACTTTAGCTTTTAACATTATCAGTAATAAGGGGGAATATTCTCAATGCCTTTAGTTTAAAGCAGGCAAAGTTGTTTATTACGTCATGTTTAAATAAACAGACAGCACAATGGAACAACATAGGCTACTATATAGAAAAACTGACTTTTATTCTTATACCCTGAGCAAGGCGTTGTTAAAGTGGAATACCAACACCAAAAACAACTGGCAGGGAACCAGAAGACCACAAACCTGAAGGCAGTATCTAGATTGTACATTAGGATACTTTAATATCTCTATTAAGTTCAGCACAATTCTGTTCAGTTTATAAGCTGTCAGATGAGACAAAACCTGTTGGAACACACTAGATCTGTAGTATGTAGTGGGAATATGTGTGTGTGTCCTGTGTGGCAGAGATGTGTGTTAGAGGTGTAAGAGACACATCAGTCCTCAATCTACATAATGACGATTCCCTGCACACATTAGCATACTGTGATGATGAAGGCCATTGTCCCACGCTTAATTTACATGTATACTTTTAAACTGATAACTGTTGTACTAGGGCAGTAAATACTTCCACCCATTTCACGCCAATAGTTCCTGTTTTCACCTCATTTATTATGCTGATGTCTTCAGGCCTCCTGTAAATTGACAGTTAAAGCTCTTTTCACTCGTCTAAGACATAATATAAACATTAGGGCTACTTAAAGACTCTACAGCTAGTGTACTTGAATTTTATTTATCTGCAACATTATGTTGTATAATTACAGTTTTGCACAATATATGTTCTCAAAACTACATACACCGTTTCTTTCTTTAAAAAAAAAAATACATTTAGCAGTTGTTTGGCTTTCCTTAGGGTCTGTGTAACCTGTTCTGAAATGGTTTTATTATAATTTATAGCCTATATCGTGATATATATCGTTATCGCAAGAGGCTGCAGTGTATATCGCAATATGGATTTTAGGCCATATCGCCAATCCCTAGTTCAGAATCGATCCAGAATAGTTGGAGAGAGAATCGCGATGCATCCGAGTATTTTGATGAAGAAGCAGGATAATGTTCAGGTTAGTAATAAAAGTAGTTGTGAATTAGCATCAGTTACTTTAAAATATACAGACAAACATACATAAAGCTTAGATGTGATATTTAGTTCAAAAACAAACTCACTAACTGATTTTTTTTTTTTCAGATCAGCTCCTCCCACACTGGAATTCATCATCAGTGAAGCTCCTCCCACAACAATCACATCATCAGTGAAGCTCCTCCCACATAAATTCTCCAATAAATTCTGTAAATTCCCATCAGCTGCAAGTGAAGACGAGCATCAGGAAGAGCTGAAATCTGCAGAGACTGAGTTTATTAAAGAGGACAGTGAGAACACGAGTGATCCAGAACCCTGCAGAATGAAACACACTGAAGATCCTGAAGAACAAAGAGGTTGGTGTTTATTCTTCATTCATTCATGATGCTGAACAACATTCATGTTAGAAACATTCAAGCACTTCTTCACATTTGGATAAAAAGTTGAACTATGATATGGTACAAAATGTTCTTGTTTGTTTACAACAAATGGTCAGTAAAGGTCATAAATATTATTTCAGCTCTTTTTTTTGTTACATTTATATCGGGTTCAACAATTTTTTGCAATAATGTTGCCAATATTTTAGAAAATGTTCAATATAGTTATTATTATAATTATTTTAGCAATAAACAGTTAACGCCAAACTGTATCAAGTGTATGAACATTCCAGAATGGCTGACATGGTTGTAAACGGTCAGATGACCCAGTCATTTGTGATTGGTATACTCTCATATTGTATCTGTTGTGGCAAAAATTCATCAAACAAACATCACTGCGTAAGGGAGACTCAGAGTCAAATTATAAAATAGAAGTATATTCTTGCAAGAATAGGAGCAGTCTAATACACAGTTGTTACCCTGTGCAGAAGAGTGACACCCCCCAGACAGACTGAACCACCTTTTATCTATAAGTTTCAAGGCCTTCTCCGCAGAGCCTTCCTCCCACAGTAGTTTTCCATCCAGTGGTTTTCCATAGACAAGGAAGCCATAACACTAGTTTAGATTCGTCACTAAGCCCCCCCTGCATCAAATGGCCTTCTGACATCTAGGGGTGTACTCACACTAGCCAGTTTGAACCGTGCCCGAGTGCGTTTGACCACCAAAGCGCGGTTCGTTTGACTAGTGTTAACTATAGTTAACTAGCTCGATTAGCCGGCCCTGGCCCGCTTGGAAGAGGTGGGCCAGAGCACGGTTCAGTTGGACTCGGGCGCGGTTCGCATGCAGTGTGAGCGCTAACCGTGCTGGAGCACGGAACAGGACGTCACGGTTTAACAGGGCGCGCTTGACAGGGCATAGCAGAGAGAGAGAGAGAGAGAGAGAGAGAGAGAGAGAGAGAGAGAGAGAGAGAGAGCGAGAGAGCCCCGGCCGCACGCGCGCACTCACCCGAGCGCTGTCTGCTCCCTCTCTCCCTCGCGCATATTAATCAAAATCAATTAATACGATGGTGTCGAGAGAAAAAAAACTCCAGTGATTAAATGTTTTCTGTGTTGACAAATCTTGTGCGATATCCTAAACTGCCGAATTCATTGCTGGATTTTTCTGTTTACATTTCATGGTGTGACACTTCTCTTCATTATGCACCATAATGACGTCACGTAAGCGTGCTCCGGCACGAATGCTAAAACCCTATGTGAGTGCAGGCCAGAGGGGGAGTGGGGAGGGGGGACAATCGTACTCGGGCCCGGTTCATGGCAACCGTGCCTAGTGTGAGTACACCCTAGGTCAGAGGTCCTTGTTCGTCTGTTCTCTGGAGTGCCTCTCCCTTCTGCCTTCCCAGGTACATAAACAGAATCTTCTCACACTAACAAGTGAGAGTCACACATGTGACATTCTTTGAATCATCTATATTTTACTAAAGATCAGTGAATATCATAAAATCGCCACCACATATCCAATGTGTGTAAATGTTAGCAGTGTTTACAGAGATAATACTTATTGTTTAACACGGAGTACAATGATGCTTTTATCAATTAAATTGTGTTATAATAATGATTATAGTCCACTGCTTTGTAGTTTGTAGTAAAAAATAAAAAATATGATAAAGAATTTAATGTTATGTTAGCGAGCATAGCCCAGAGTTCATATTGTAAAAGCACAATCAGTCTTTGTTTGCGTTAGCCCGATGCATAAACATAACGTTTAAAAAAAAAAAAAATGCAGTTACGTTACTACGAGGTATTACTCTATTCTGTAAGACAACTCCGAAAACAACGACAAACACTTCACATATCTCAATACACTTGTAATTGAAGACCTAGAAGCTAAACGGTGCTTACACAACAAACAAAATTATTATGAAGCGTGCTACATAAAACATAAAAGCAACAATTATTAATAACACTTACAGGTTGTGATACGGAGGAGGAAGCTGATGCAAATACACTTGGAACTGAACCTTCCTTCAATATCATTCGGCTCGCGAATCCAAGTTTGATTGCATTTAAGTTGGTAAAGCAATCGTCTTCAAAATGGCACGAACAAAGCACACGGCTCGGACTATACTTCTGTGGTATAGTTGTATATATGAATTGTAGCCACTTAATCTTCAAATGCTCCTCCTTGGGCAGATGAAAAAGTTTGCTTTTGAGTCGCACTTCAGAACACAGCGTCTCGTCGCCATGATGTTAACAAGTTTTCCCTGGGCTTGGAGCGCAATAAGTGGGCGTATCATATTCAAAAAACTTGACAAGTTGACGTCATCTAGTCAGAGAAAAAGCTTCGGTCTTCTAACGATTCATAAAAATGACTCAGAGTCGACTCTTACTTTTGAAAGACAATAACTTTATATATGGTGCACTTTCATATTTCAAACTTTGCAGGATGTTTTTTGTTCACTTAGATCTATGTTACACACTACATGAAAGGTAAATTTCAAAATTCCATAATAGGTGCCCTTTAAGCAAACTCTGTCTGATTAATAGTTACTTCTGGGGCTGTAACGAGTCACCAAACCCACGATTCGGTTCGTATCACGATTTTTTACCCACGATTCGGTTTGTATCCCGATTTTTTTTTTTTTGGGATAAAAAAAAAAATCCATGTTTTCGGTGCTGATGCAGTGGTGACGCGTTTATGTTGTAAGGGTGGCGCTGCCAATAAAGCACCTAAAAGCTGTCAAAGAACCTGTAAAAGTAATGATTATGAATATGTCAAATATAGCAAGGGCACATTTTAATTGTTTATTAATAAACTAGTGTTTTCTGTGTCGGCTGCAAAGATGAAGGTGACGATGCTGACTCGCAATATTCGCAGTAGTGAACGCGCCATTTGCGCCAGAGAAATGCACATTTCGGATTACATAGTTTTCTTTCGTTTTGAATTATTCTGTTTAAAAGTATGATTTCAAGCGTTCTGTAGATAATATATTTATTTCTCAGATCTGTGAGGCAAGTAGGCTATGCAGAGTTTCTGTTCATTTATGAGAGCAGCGCCGGCGGCTCCGTGTCGTGATATCTAGTCTGCTTTACTTATTATTTATTAAATCCAGGCAATTGGTTGATGAAAAATTGATTAAAATTAAGATACAATTAATACAAAACAAAAATCACTTTAAAGAAAGGCTTTGTGCTTTCTGTTTGAGGTCTTTAAAGTTTTAAAGCAGTCCGAGAACTGTCACGTCCATAACATTGTTTTTTCCTCATAAATGCGAACACATAAAATAAAATGAATATTTTATGTTCTGTGGAGAGCATATAGCTTGGAGAGCTACATTAGTAGCCTAAGCTACAGGATAGTCTTTCAAAACATGACCTGCGTGAAAGAGAGAGAAAAATAATGCGTCATCGTAGGCCTACCCAGCACTTCTAAAAAAGCACTTCCGAATGCGTCTCTGTCCCCAGCACATTTCAAACCAAACTGACGCCCATGTCGACTACACGATTGCCATCCTTTATCTCCACCGGGTAGCCGAAATGTTGCCATACTGCTGACTTAAGTTGACAGCGCTGAGGGAGGTTCTCAGCGCTGAACTCTGGCGCTGTGGCAGACGGCTGCCTCTCCAGTAGCTCTACAGTTTTTAGCTCTTTTTATTCTCTTAAAATCTCTTTTCTTTTCCCCTATCTTCTTCGCGCGAATATAGTATGTTTCATATATCCCATGGATATTTCCAATCTTAAAATGCAACCAGGAGTCAGCTTTCTCACTCATTCAAGGGAGGAATTGCTGGCTCTGCGCATTAAGGGACGAGCCGGGATACAGCACTCTATTCCGGCGGAGCTGAGGAGGAGACCCAGGGGCTGCAAGGCCGGGGCTAAGCTAAAGGCCGAGTTAGCGGAGAAACGGAGGCGCTACAAGCCATCGATTCCCTCCGTAATCATGGGGAACGTGAATTCACTGCCGAATAAGATCGACGAGCTGTCCGCGCTGAACAACCAGCGGATTTACCGTGAGATCAGCTTGTTTATCTTCACGGAGACATGGTTAAACCACCTTGTACCAGATGCTAACGTGGACCTGCTTGGATTCACTGCCGCGAGAGCCGATAGAGACACACAGGCAAGTGGAAAAAGCAAAGGTGGAGGACTCATTATGTATGTCAACAATCGCTGGTGTAACCCAGGACATGTCTCCGTAAAGACAGCCTCATGTTGCCGGGACCTCGAGCTGTTAGCCGTTAGCCTGCGGCCATACTATCTGCCGAGGGAGTTCATTGTGTATTGGTGAGTACATAGAGGGGATGACACATTGTCTGACAGACTACCTGAACTTCTGTGCAGACATGGTCTCCCCCATCAAGACTGTCCGCTGTTACCCTAAATAACAAGCCATGGGTAACACGGGAGGTCAAGGCTGTCCTCAACAGGAAGAAGGCTGCCTTCAGGAGTATGGATAGGGAGGCAATGAAGGCAGCACAGCGGGAGGTGAAACACTGTGTGAGGGAAGCTAAGGACAACTACTGGAGAAAGGTGGAGGAGAAGCTGAGGGAGAACAACATGAGGGAAGTCTGGGATGGCGTGAGGCCCATCACAGGTCATAACACAAAGAACTACAGGTGGAACAAGTGAGATGGCCAATGAGCTGAATGGCTTTTTCAATAGGTTTAACCAGCCCTTGCCCTTGTCCCCCTCACCCACACCCCCATCCCCACTGCAGCAATGTCTACTTCCCCTGACAACACCATACCCCAGTCTACACACTCCCCCTCTGACTTCGCAATATCCCATTCTACACACTTTTCCCTCAACACCACATTAGCCCCCTCCTCCTCAATACAATCCCCGCCCCACATCACTACAGACCAGGTCAGAATACAGCTGAGGAGGCTCCGGCCCGGGAAGGCAGCGGGCCCGGATAAAGTGTGTCCGAGACTGCTGAAGACCTGCGCTGCAGAACTGGCAGAGCCGCTCCAACGGATCTTCAACCTTAGCCTTCGGCTAGGGAGAGTGCCCACCCTCTGGAAGACATCCTGCATCGTTCCAGTTCCCAAGAAAAAAAGGCCCAGCGAGCTGAATGACTTTCGACCAGTGGCACTCACTTCACATCTGATGAAGACGCTGGAGCGGCTCCTCCTCAGACCCCAGGTACAGCACGCCGAGGACCGCCTGCAGTTTGCGTACCAGCCAGATGTTGGTGTGGAGGATGCCATCCTCTACATGCTGCATCGGGTCCACTCCCATCTGGATAGGGGGAACGGCACAGTGAGGATACTTTTTTTGGACTTCTCCAGTGCCTTTAATACCATCCGGCCCCCTATACTCCAGGACAAACTGATTAGGATGGGAGTGGACCCCGTTCTGGTAGACTGGATCAGAGACTACCTCACGGACAGGCCACAGTATGTCAGGATGAAGGACATCATGTCTGACACTGTGGTCAGCAGCACTGGAGCCCCTCAGGGCACAGTGCTGGCCCCTATTCTCTTCAATCTGTACACCTCGGACTTCTGTTACAACTCGGAGCTGTGTCATATACAGAAGTACACGGATGACACAGCCATCGTTGGGTGTATTACGGGTGATAGGGAGGAGGAGTATCGGAGTCTGGTGGGGGACTTTGCTCTCTGGTGTCGCACTAACTGCTTACAGCTCAATACCTCTAAGACAAAGGAGCTGGTCGTTAACTTCGGGAGAACCAGATCAAGTCCGCGACCGGTATTGCTGGAGGAAATGGAGGCAGTCAAATCATACAAATACCTCGGAGTGTGGCTGGATAACAAACTGGACTGGACAATACACACAAGCCACCTGTACAGGAAGACACAGAGCAGGCTGTACTTCCTGAGGAGACTGCACTCATTTAACATCTGAAGCAAACTGCTGTGCATGTTTTACCAGTCTGTGGTCACCAGTGTCCTCTTCTACACTGTGGTGTGCTGGGGGGGCAGCATATCCAAGAAGGACACACACAGGCTGGATAAACTGATCAGGCGGGCCGGTTCTGTGATTGGTATGAAGCTGGACACACTGGTGATGGTGGCAGAAAGGAAGACACTGGACAAACTGTTGGACATTATTGACAATGCCCGCCACCCTCTGCACACCATCATCAGCACTCAGAGGAGCCGGTTCAGTGGAAGGCTGCTCCTTCCCAAGTGCCGGACTAACAGACTCAATGACTCCTTTGTCCCTCATGCAATCAGACTCTATAACTCCTCACTTGGGGGGAGGAGGAAATAGGGCAGAGAGGACAATACATATACATATGCATACACACACACACACATATATATACACACCTGGACTTTACATTATACCTGGTCACTATAACACTGGACTCAACACTGACACTTTTTAAAATAATTAATTTATTTATGGTTATGAAATGTTATATGTATGTAAATGTTATTTAGCTTTTTTACTTATCTTTCTTTTCTTCTCTACTACTTTCTTTCCTCATTGCAAAAACTGCAGCTGGAATTTATAATTTCCTTGCGGGAGTCATCCCAAAGGATTAATAAAGAGAAGTCTAAGTCTAAATGAGGAGGTAGGGTCCGCAATCTCTGGGTTAGTTGCCATGTTTCCTCGCGTTCTTCAACTAGCTCAACTTTTGCAGACAGGCATCACATGATTTGAAAGGTAGTCACGGGGCGTGTCGCGATTCTCCCTTATCACACCGCGACACAGGATCGTGGATCTGAGTGTCGCGATTTCGGTTTCATATCGCGTATCGTTACAGCCCTAGTTGCTACGGTAATAAAGTTGTAGGCCTATTTCTCATAAATTATAGAAGTTATTCATATTTTTTGAGATACATCTTCTTATAATAACCTTGGTAACCGGTCAACACTGTAAAGTTTGTGTAAAAAAATATTTTCTTGTCCTCCCATCATGCTGTAGAAAGAGCCCAGATGATGTCACTTCCTGGGTGTCAATGGGAATAGGAGCGGGCTTCACTCAGTGATTAAAATAAACTTTAAGAGTGCTGGCCTGAATAATTGGAATATTTAGAACAGGAGAGAGGCTGCACTATGCATAAATTATCTTTTTATTTGCACAAACGCGTTTCGGCGCGTGCCTTCTTCACGAAACGCGTTTGTGCAAATAAAAAGATAAGTTATGCACTTCCTGGGTGTCACAATTTAAAGAAATGCTGTTTTTGAAAGGAGGAGGAAAATCATGTAGGAAGAAACAGGGATGAGAGAAACATGTAGGACACAGATAATATTCTAATAAAAAATAAATAAATAAATGATAAATTAGAACAAGTTAAAGCCAGCCAAGTTAGTGCGATTGTCTGACGGCAACATAATGACATCATATAATAAAAAAGACACCTGACGAAAAGCATGAATACATTTCTGGATCTTTATAAGGAAACATCCAAGCAACCAAAGCAATAGAAAAGTTATAACTTAACTTTTAACCTATCTTAGATATCAATAAATGATTAAGTTTGTGTATAGGCTTTACATTTTTATTTCAAATTTGTAATGAGCAATTCATTTAATTGTATTTTTGAAGCAGATTTGTTACGTGACAGTATTCATTTAAGTTTCTTAAGTTAACTGCATCTCCTGCGCAGCATCAAGCCATTCCCATAATATTTGTCACCGCTTAAATTAATGCACGGTAAGTAGCAGAGGAGGAAAGTTATCATCATTTACTTGGGACAAAAAGATTCGAAAAGTTGGATTTTTGTCGTAAATAGAAAAAACTTTCATGAAATAAAGAGGTTGAAACGCCATGGGCTGTTCATTTTGGTGTTGAAAATGACTGTAAACCATTCTAGAGAACAGTGTTGCTTTCGTCAACGAAAATTATGACTAAATATCGTCGTCAACAAACCTTTATCACGTGACGAAAACGAGACGAGACGTAAATGCTGGTCATGTGACGATGACTATAACTAAATGTATAATGCAATATTGTTGACGAATAAAAATGAGACTAAAAGTGGTTTACAAAATAAAAACTATGCTAAAATGTCTCCTCATTTTCATTGACCAAAACGAGACAAATGTTAGTCTCCTTGCACTGGGATTCGAGCAGCTGCAGCTTGCTTAAGGTAATGGCAAAAAAAAACTTTTAGAACAGCGGCGAAAATGTAAAAGTAGGCTATATAACCTTTAATATATCCTTTTATTGAAACGGGTGCTTTGCTGTGCGGAGACACTTCGAAACATTTCAACCGCTGGTAATAGGCTACTTTCACTTTTGCCGCAGAGACAATTATGTCCTATAACGTGTCGCAGCTCAGTTTACGATACATACTGTTGAATGTTATTAATAACAAAACATGAATGAATGAGAAAGAAAATAGCAGGATGTGCTTTTTATATTGAAAATAAATATTAAAAGCCCGATAAGTCGCGAAAGAGAACTGAATTCTACTGATAGGATAGGAAGCTGCGCGCGCTTCAAGCGCAACACGCACACGCATATAGCTGTCTTCGGTTGCGCGCCTAAACGGCCAAATAAACACAGAAATATATTTTAAAAAATGCCAAGTCGAGTATTAAATGGGTTAAATATAACTGCATTGCATTACTAAAAAGAGACTAAAATACTATTTTCATTGACTAAAATTAGACTAAATGTCATTAGTTTTCGTCGACTAAAACTAGACTAAAATGCTCAGACTTTTCGTCGACTAAAAATAGACTAGACTAAAAAGAGTATGAATGTGACTAAAACTAATAAAAACTAAAATGACAGCTTGACACAAAGACTAGACTAAAACTAAAATTAAAACAGGCCACCAAAAACAACTATACTAGAGAAGTACGTACAAGCCACTATTGACACTGCAATGGTTGTTATATGTTTTTAAAATATTTTTACAAACATAAATTCAAGGTATAACCAGGGCCAGCACAAGCTCAACTGCCGCTCCAGGAAAAACATTGTTGAAGATTAAAATTGTATTGTTTTGTGTTATTTTCAGTATTATTATTTGTGTAATGTATTTTGTGAAGTCAGGGTGTGTCTGTCCTTTCACTTTATATTTCTCTCTTTGAATTATTATGTACTAAAAATTAAACTTATTTTTTTTCTTCACATTTCATGTCAGACCCGATGGAAGAGAGCGAGGAGAGTGAAGAACTGAGTGAAGTGGAGGAGGAACATCATGTCAAACCTGGAGAAAAACCTTTGAGTCGCTCAAAGACTAAAAATAAATGTTTAAAGAAAAGAAGAGCCAAGCAATCTTTCACCTGCACTCAGTGTGGACAGAGTTTCACAAAGAAAAGTAATCTTGAGCGTCACATGAAGATCCACACCGGAGAGAAGCCGCATGAATGTGATCAGTGCGGGAAGAGCTTCACACACAAAAAAAATCTTAAGGAACACATGAAGATCCACACCGGAGAGAAGCCGTACGCATGCCATCAGTGTGGAAAGACTTTAAAGGCCAAACGTAATCTTGATGATCACATGAGGATCCACACCGGAGAGAAGCCGCTCTCATGTGATCAGTGTGGAAAAACATTTATTAGTGCATCAAACCTGAAGGCACACCTGACAGTTCATATGAAGGAGAAGCCACATTCATGTTCTGTGTGTGGAAAGAGTTTTTCACGGCTGACATATTTACATAAACATCAGAAAACTCACACTGGTGTGAGAGAGTACATGTGCTTTGAGTGTGAGAAGACTTTTACTACAGCGAACTGTTTAAAAGTGCACCAGAGAATTCACAGTGGAGAAAAACCTTACAAGTGTTCACACTGTGACAAGAGATTCAGTGATTCATCATCTCTGAAAAAACATGAGAGGATCCACACTGGAGAAAAACCTTACAAGTGTTCACACTGTGACAAAAGATTCAGTCGATCATCATCTCTGAAAACACATGAGATGATCCACACTGGAGAAAAACCTTACAAGTGTTCACACTGTGACAAGAGATTCAATCAGTCACAACATCTGAAAAAACATGAGATGATCCACACTGAAGAAAAACCTTACAAGTGTTCACACTGTGACAAGAGATTCAATCAGTCATCAGATCTAAAAACGCATGAGAGGATCCACACTGAAGAAAAACCTTACAAGTGTTCACACTGTGACAAGAGATTCAGTCAGTCAGGAAATCTGAAAACACATGAGAAGATCCACAGCAGAGAGAAGCTGCACACTTGTGATCAGTGTGGAAAGAGTTTCTCTATTAAAAGTCACCTGAAGATACACATGAAGATCCATGCAGTGGAGAAAACACATCACCACAGTCTTAGATCACAGTAAGAAGTTCATCTTTATGTGTTGAGAAACATAGGCTGTGTCCCAATTCAGGGGCTGCATCCTCCGAAGGCCGCATTTGAAGGCCGATTGCGTCACAGCGGCGCGACGAAGGCTGTCCCAATTCAAAGGATCCTTCGAATGCGGCCTACCATCAGTGTTGCCAAGTCCGAGGTTTCCCGTGGAATTGGGCTACTTTGTTGCCACAGAAAAAAAAAAAAAATCCACGGGTTGATTTCCACCCTTGTAAGTATGAATTCGGCACTCCAACAACCTCCAAAACATCCCTCAGACCGCACAAATCCAGTGGAGAATTTGGCCGCCCAATGGATTTTTTGAGCTACTTTTGTTGCACAAACCTGGCAACCCTCCTACCGTCCTTCTTTCCCCGGGCCGCGAAGGACAGAACGAGGAACGAGGCCGAGAGGAGCTGATCGAGAGGACGAGGATTGTTCGGGAGAACATGACGTTTCAGAGACAGGAGAGGAGATCACAGGGAGAGGATGAACAGATTGTTTTCTCTTCTTGCCAGATTAAATAAACTTTTGCTTATGTGAATTAAAATTAGTAAATGTAACACTATTCGTATACACTATTTTTATGCGAGTTATAGTTTGTAAATGAAACTAAATAATTTCTGTGAATTGTTTATTTTTGTATTGCAAGTTATGACTTGTAAATCTAATAAAGAAATGATTCTGTAATTTTCTTGTCAATGAATTTGTACATTTGATACAAAATAAATTGTTCAATACATTTTTACTTACAGTACTTTTTTACAACTATTTAACGAAATAAGAGTTTAAATTAACAGTATGTTAAAACAGATTGAAAAAAAAAAATCTGTAGACTTCTATTGAGCTGAGCTGGAGATCCGGGATGGGCTGCACAATAGAGGCGATGGTAAAGCCTCTGCCGGTGGGACATCATCTGGGATCAGTGCATATTTACACTGTCCACTAGCAGGTTTGCAGGGCTGACCCAGTCGACGGCTGCCAGTCACTGAGATGTTCTCATAAAGAGGAGGAATAAAATGAATGAACTCATAATCAAAAATCAAACCATTAAATATTTAAACATATCATAGCAAAACTGTCTTATGAGCTAAACTCTGCAGGACAGCAGCCCTCCAGGACTGATCCCTGATCTATACAACATATTTTTTGTGTTTCTATTATATACTGTTCATATTTTTTTAAACAATATGTAAAATCATAATCTAATATCCATGTGTAAAAGACATTTTGTTTTCAGATTGTAATGTTGCAATGTTAGAATGTAATGTGATTTGACCAAACAATCACACATGTAACCCGCCTCTCCGACCGCGTCTTCTGCGGCGCTTACTGCCTGGTAGCAGACAGACAGGGCATCTCAGGAAAGGAGGAATTGATGTCAACAGTGGTGGTTTAAAGGACTGGGCATTTAGGAGGTGATTAGCTATAAAACGAAATTCCAGCAGCGTAGTGCGATCATAAACAATAATTGGCGGGACGGTAGCAAAAACAAATATGAAAAAACAGAGGAGCAAGTGGTATGCCAAACACAGCGGCGCCATCCTCCCTCTGACCACTCTCTCATACGGTTTGACATCTGTGCTGTTCCTCCTGCTGTTCTGTCCTGACCTTCTCCTCTCCTCCTTCCACACCATCTGCTCCAAGATTATGGACTCTGTTGCGCCCTACAAGGTAAAGTTGACCAAAGGTCCATTGGACCCCTGGCTCAATGATACAACTTGAGCCCTCAGGCGTAAGTGTAGACAGGCTGAGCGAAAATGGAAGAAGGATAGACTGCAGGTGTCACTGGAGATGTTTAGAGACAGTCTTGCCACCTATCAGAGAGCAGTGAAGGAAGCTAAAGGACAGTATCTATCCAATCTCATCAATACCAACAGCCACTGCCCTGGAATCCTGTTTAGCACTATTAATTCTGTCATAAATCCGGTGTCTGTTGCTTTGAATGATGTATCTGAAAATACATGCAATGCATTCCAACAATACTTTTTGGACAAGGTTCTGTCTGTTAGGCAAACCATTACACAAGCCCCTGCTGTTGCCATGTCCTCCCGAGCGGCGCATTGTGTTCTGGAGAACTTTGAGGCAGTTACTCTTGCGGACCTTAAAGAAGCTGTCCATGAGTTGAAGCCAACCACTTGCCCTCTTGACGCTGTTCTTGCCAGGATTTTGAAGGAGGCTATTGACATTATAGGTCCCTTCCTTGTCTCGTTCATAAACAGCTGTCTTAGTTTGGGAACTGTTCCCACTGCTCTCAAATACGCCATTGTTAGACCGCTGCTCAAGAAACCCAACCTTGATTCCTCCATACTGTCCAACTTCCGCCCAATATCTCACCTGTCACTTCTGTCTAAGTTGATGGAGAAGCTTGTTTTGTCCCAGCTTCAGTCTCACCTCCAACTGCACGTCATTGGTGATAAATTTCAGTCCGGTTTCAGGTCTAGACATAGCACCGAATCAGCGTTACTGAGGGTCAATAATGACATTCTTGGAGCCCTGGACAGTAAAAGCATTTGAATGAAGGAAAGACTGAGTACATCCTGTTCAGCCCGGACTCACCTAACAGCTCTCTCACTTTTGGTCCTCTAACACCTCAGTTTGCACCCACTGTGCGTAACCTGGGTGTTATTTTTGACAAAAGTGGCAAAATTTGGCAATATGACAAACATAAAAATAAAGGGCATCACAAACATACGTTAAATTCATTTGGCAGAGATACAGATCTTTGGGCTTTTAAAAAAAAAAACTTCACAGACTCAAAATACCTTTTAAAAGCTGCTTAAAAATTAGCATACTTGGGTTTTGAGTTACTCCATTTAGTTTGATGAATATACAATTTTTCTAATAACAAAAACAAATCGATAACATTTTTATTTTGGAAAAGTCATACTCATTTGTATGAAGTAAGATAGATGACAAATTTAACACAAGAAACGGGGGCATCCAAAAAACATTGAGAGATCGTCTCTTCCACCCACTTTAACACAAAGTTTAATTGCTTATGTAACCCACCTAAAAAGGGTAACCAGTTAATTGTGTGTAATTATTATCATTATTTATCCATACTTTACGTTTATGAGTAATGGGGGGTTTATTTTGAAAAATATATTTTATTTTGTGGGAAACCGGAAGTAGCGCTAAGATACTTCCGTTGGCCCAACACGCTAAAGATGGAGCACTGCTTCGGGTTCCCCCGCGAGTTAAAATAAACTGAGAAGAAAAGGTATGAAAACCTGTCTATTTTTGTTAGCAGTTAAATATGATTCAGTTCATTATGTAAACATCTGTATACTTGCTTTAAAAGTTGGAGAGCCGTCCAGAAATCGCTTTTATCTGTCCTGGCTTCTCATACTGAGAATCCTCTCTTGGTAAGCTAAGTGTTTAATGATGGTGTGTGGAAAAAACCACGCTGTAGCCATGCTAGTTTCAATTAGTGATTATTCAAACATTTCTGTTGTTTTGAAGGAATGTAACATGATAAAAGACTATTTATTTCAAGGTTTAAGGAGAAATGTAAACTAATTTGGTATGTATTACTTTGTGATATATATGTGACTAAAGGTTAAAGTTACAGACAGGAGAATATAAAATGTCATTTTAAGTTAGTTAAAGTGGTGTTGTGGCAAAAATTCCTCAAACAAACATCACTGCGTAAGAGACACTCAGTCAAATTATAAAAAGAGAAGTATTTATTCTTGCAAGAATAGGAGCAGTCTAATACACAGTTGTTACCCTGTGCAGAAGAGTGACACACCCCCGGACAGACTCAACAAGCTTTTATCTTAGTTTCAAGGCCTTCTTTCCCCCAAGAGCCTTCCTCCCAGTAGTTTTCCATCCAGTAGTTTTCCATTTACAAGGAAGCCATAACACTAGTTAAGATTCGTCAGTAGTTGGCCCACTAAGCTCCCCTGCACCAAATGGCCTTCTGACATCTAGGTCAGAGGTCCTTGTTCGTCTGTTCTCTGGAGGGTCTCCCCCTTCTGCCTCCCCAGGTACATAAACAGAATCTTCTCTCACTACAAGTGAGAGACACACATGTGACATTCTTTGAATCATCTATATTTTACTAAAGATCAATGAATATCATAAAATTGCCACCACAGTGGTTAAATCAGCAAATGTAAATTCATATAAATGGGTTTTCAATTAAAACTGTATTTCAATTATTTTGATTTAAAATCGAACAAAATCCTACGTAAAAAGAGAGAAAACGTTCATTAGTATATTTATACAATTACAATTGTCCTATAATTACATTTCATTGTAATGACATAAGGTATATTCTGATTTAAATAGTTAAAATAGCTATTGTTTCTTCATGTGAACTTTAAGAACTATTTGATATAAATGATTTTGGACTGAACCTGTTCTATATACAGGTCAGGTCTTTTTTTGATGAGGTGAGCAGAAATTTCAGAAGTTCCAGTCCTGGAATTATACCAGGTGAACCATTGACCCATAGATGGCGAGCCTGTGGTAGGATTGTGTCAGTTCAAATAACCGGCACCAACGAGATTTTCCCTGACGAATATTTACTTATTTCCCTTGACTAACTGACTCGAATTCTGGATTTAACTTTGGAATTCCTAAGGAAAATTTACAAGGAACATTTTCAACAAAGGAAGGACATTTTATTTTATTCTAAATTTATTTTGGGCCAATAGGTATTGTGAACAAAATTGTTGTGAAGTGTTGAAACATTTTGTTGACCTAAAAGTTACACATGTCAAAACGTTACACTGGGGATGCTTGGAACCTAGGGTGTACATACTCTGAAGTGGGTTACACATATCTTCCTTAAAAAGAAAAAGACAAATTGTGTATTGATAATTGGCGCCATCTGTTAACTAAACAAGGATTATACATTTTTGGCCCTAATTTTAGCTAGAAGATTGAAAACTGTTTTGGATTCCATTATTGATGAATCACAATCTGAATTCATATTTAAAAAAAAAATAATAAAAAAAATCGGCATATAACAAATAGTTTAAGTGTGGAAATTGCAGAAATTTGCAAGAGACAACTTCTCACGTTGAACACACAAGTGTGTGTGTCATTTGTTTAAAGAAGGAAAAAACACAGAAAACAAATGGCGCGGACAACTGTTCCGCGTCATCACGCATTCAGAACATTTAAAGGGAACGCGATCCTTGAACAGTCATGAAGAAACATGCTAGGAACAAAGTACTGCGTTTATAATCAACTGTGTATAGAACTACGCTTAACAACCGAGGTGAATTATGTATGTCAGATTCACTACACACGTCCCCCCAGAATTCATCATATCAGAAGAAGAACCAAACAGTCAACGGGGAGGTGGGCGTATCAACCGGATGAATGAAATACCAGAGGTCGAGGAGACCCCACTGCAGCCGGTGTCCCGTCCTGACACGGGTGTGGGGCATGGAAAAGGTGTTTGTTTATTATCAACATTTGGGCACCTCACTCTGGGGGATGCAAGCTAGTGGTGAGAGTTATCTTCTTTGGTTTCTGTGGGAAGATGCATATAAAACCTCTGGCAAAATTATGGAATCACCACATTTAGAGAATGCTCATCCATCTTTTTTACTTTATATCAAACAAACGAATCACAGATATGGCACAAAACATTTTTGTTCATTAGCTAAAGTGTAACTCTCACCAAAATGCAACCTAGCCGAAATGCAACCTAGGCTCTTTTTGTGAATGTACCCGAGTCAAACTTATGTTTAAAAGCATAATTGCTATCATATAAATGCCCCTAGCACTCCCACTCAAAAGGCCATTTGACTGAAGACGAAAATACGGCCAATCTTAAAAGTGCCGTTTCTGCCTGAATTATGCTTTTAAACATAAGTTTGACTCGGGTACATTCACAAAAAGAGCATAGGTTGCATTTTGGCGAGTTACGCTTTAACATTCTGGCTTCATGAAACATACCTCACAAAAATGCACTTTTTTTCTGATCAAGTACTGCTAGCCTAGCTTAGCACAAAGACTGGAAGTAAATGGCTCCAGCTAGCATACTCCTCCCAATAAGTGACAAAATAATGGCAACATTTTCCTATTTACATGGGAGCTGCATGCTAGCTGGAGCCATTTACTTCCCGTCTTTGTGCTAAGCTAGGCTAGCGGTGAGTGCGTCAGACAGAGGTACGGCACGCATGGAGATGAAAAGGGTATGTATGGACTTGTCTAACTCTGGGGTATACGGTGAATGCGCTAAAGTCCCAAAATGTTGCCCTGTTCTTTTAAGTATCTTCAGTTCATGATGCTCAATGAGGAGGATGAGGGGTTAGAGAAAGTGAGAATGGAAACCGATGTGGGCAATCAATAGTAAGGGGAGACTCTTCTGTCTCCACACAGTGGAGCAAGACTTCAGTGTTTCCTCACAGTGTGGTCGTAAATGTAACAAAATCAGAATCATTGTCTCGTTTTGGAGATTACCAAGTTATTTTTTGTTACTGACATTTAAATCAGGCTACTTGTCTGGTCGGCCAAGTAAAATTATTTCACTTGAACCTTCAAAAAAATCCACTTGTCCCAGACAAGCGATCATGGATTCAGCTGACTTTCAAAAGCGTCTGTCCACTGTGGATCTTCTCATGCATTTTCAGATTTGATGACTGACTGAATCTCTTGTCACAGTGTGAACACTCATAAGGTTTTTCTCCAGTGTGAATTCTCATGTGAATCTCAAGATATTGTTTGGATGAGAAACTTTTCCTGCATTGATCACATTTGAACAGCTTCTCTCCAGTATGAACTCTCATGTGAATTTCAAGACTTCCTTTGTGTGTGAAACTCTTCCCACATTGACCACATGTGTGTGGCTTCTCTCCAGTGTGGATCATCCTGTGTTCTTTAAGTGTTTTTAATTGCGTGAAACTCTTCCCACATTGATCACATGTGTGCGGCTTCTCTCCAGTATGAACTCTCATGTGATTTTCAATACTTACTTTGTGTGTGAAACTCTTCCCACATTGATCACATGTGTGTGGCTTCTCTCCAGTGTGGATCATCATGTGTTCTTTAAGTGTTTTTAATTGCGTGAAACTCTTCCCACATTGATCACATGTGTGCGGCTTCTCTCCAGTATGAACTCTCATGTGATTTTCAAGACTTAATTTATGTGTGAAACTCTTCCCACATTGACCACATGTGTGTGGCTTCTCTCCAGTGTGGATCATCATGTGTTCTTTAAGTGTTTTTAATCGCGTTAAACTCTTCCCACATTGATCACATGTGTGCGGCTTCTCTCCAGTATGAGCTCTCATGTGATTTTCAAGATTTACTTTTTGTGTGAAACTCTTCCCACATTGATCACATGTGTATGGCTTCTCTCCTGTATGAACTATCATGTGACGCTCAAGATTTTGTTTGCATGTGAAACTCTTCCCACATTGATCACATGTGTGTGGCTTCTCTCCAGTATGAACTATCATGTGACGCTCAAGATTTTGTTTGGTTCTGTAACTGTTTCCACACTGAGTGCAGGTGAAAGATTTCTTGGCTCTTCTTTTCTTTAAACATTTATTTTTAGTCTTTGAGCGACACAAAGGTTTTTCTCCAGGTTTGACATGATGTTCCTCCTTCACTTCTCTCAGTTCTTCCCTCTCCTCCTTCACTTCTCTCAGTTCTTCCCTCTCCTCCTTCACTTCTCTCAGTTCTTCACTCTCCTCCTTCACTTCTCTCAGTTCTTCACTCTCCTCCTTCACTTCTCTCAGTTCTTCACTCTCCTCCTTCACTTCTCTCAGTTCTTCACTCTCCTCCTTCACTTCTCTCAGTTCTTCACTCTCCTCCTTCACTTCCATCAGCTCTGAAATGAAAGAAAAAAAAAGTTTAATTGCATTTTCAGTACATTAAAATTCAAAGAGAGAAATATGATTATAAAGTGAAAGGACATAAAGTTTTTATAAATTAATTATGCATGTTCCTGAAAATCTCCATGAATGAGGAACATAGATCTTCCAGTAGGGCTGGACAATAATTCAGTATCAATATATCGGGATATAATTTTTTTCAATAACGGTGATATGATTTTTAAACACATTTCCGATATTTCGATATACATTACAGGCGTGGGCTATGTTTACGTTTTCATTTTTACTCCGTGATAATGTAAGCAGCACGGCCCAACGGTTCATATGTTCATTGTCTGTAAATTGACAGTTCGCAAAGACCCCCCCCTTTAGTTACTGTCGCTATGTCCAACATTACGCCGCTCTCACACCACACCATGTTCTCACGCAGTGAAAAATACATTGCGGGGCAGAGAGGACGCTGACAACGCGCCGACAGACAGGACAGATCAGGTTACTTTTGATATGAAACAAAGCCTCAACTTTCAAATTTGGCAATTTTGTCTAGAAATTTAAACAATAAATACCGTTTTGTGGCTCTTTAATGTGTCTGACAGATCGCTGTCGAGCCTCATCTCTTCCTTCTAGTTAATTTATAAGCATCAAATAAACATGAATGAATATAAGAAGAAATCTTGTTTTAACCGCGGAAAGACGTCAGTACACTCCGTTTTTCAAGTTCAAATCCTCCAACGTTAATCTACTAAATTAACTCCTGACTGCTTTGCCAGACAAAAATGGCGGATTCAGCGAATGGAGTTATTATGTGCGAACAGCTGGAAACTATATTTGTGCAGTGTGCGCATGTCAAAAAATCTATTCTGATTTTCAGCGTGTCATCAACACTCAAAATGTCCCTCAGCAACATACGCTTTTGTTGTTGCTTACTTTTTTGGTTTGTTTTCTGCAGCAACTGAGCAATTTTCATATTCTTTATCCTGGCTGAAGCACTTTTTTCAATCTATAAGAATAATATAATCAACCTATGTTAGCCTATAGCTTAAAGTTAAAGTATATCAATAAGTTGAGTTAACTTATGTTTATTTGACAATGATTTCACATTACTTGTATGAAGGCTAAATACAAATAAAATATTAACAATAATTTATTCGTACCATTTTTATTTCTAAAATATGATATAGTTTTATAGGAGGAGGTTTCAGAGACTTGGGAAATAAATTTTTCAGAAGTTTGAAGGTACAGACATTAGTTGTGGGCGTTCTTGCCAGTTTTTCCTTAGGCTCTTATATTGTTCATATCGATATCGGAATTATATCGTATCGACCGAAATTAAGAAATATATCGTGATATAAATTTTGGCCATATCGTCCAGCCCTATCTTCCAGTTATTACTTTTAAAACAGTATATGTACAAATCCCATGTTTCTGAAGAACTATTCAAATATTTGATCAATGACAGAATTATCTAATGTAATAAACACATTAAACATACAGTGCCATAACGTTTTCAATTCAAGAGCTATTTTTCTATTTCATCTTAACTGTTGTTTTATCATAACAGCTTACACCACAAACAGCAGGAGATTTAATAGGCTATAAATAATCTACTTTGAAATGAACAATGTTTTGTACTGTATATGTAAAAAAAAAAAAAAAGGTTTTAAAAATTGAATGAAAAAAGTTGTTAAAAATTGTGTTCATTGTTATGAAAAATGCACATAAATACAATTTTATATTTTTAGATGAAATATGGGTAACACCTCCAGTATGGTGAACACATTCACTATTAACTACAACTTTTGCCTCATTAAACTCCTAATTTACTGCGTATTAATAGTAAGGTAGGTGGATTTTTTTAGCGTTTAAGTTATGGCATGGGATTAAGGGATGTAGAATATGGCATTAATATGCATTTTCCAAAAAACGAATTACTCTACTACCATGAATCTAAACAAGCAGTGCTCCAATGTTTAGGTTGATATCTCAAAAATGAGCTTCCACTAGATGAAATGTGTCTCATTCATTTCCAATGCACTTATTTTTTTCAGAACCATTTAATCTTTTTTAATCATGTCCATAATTTGTGTGTGTTCACAAAGCAAATGGCCAAACCTTTACCAATTGAAGGATTGTTTGTTTCTAATTAACTTTAGTCAGATGTATTTGTAACCTTTATCAACTGGGTTAAGATTCTTTGAAGGCCGACATGCTAACATCGCTGCTGAAGAACTGCGCTACACTAGTACCTTCAATAAACTCTTCTCCCCACGAGAACTCTGGTCAACAGGGTTTTTCCTGCTTTTAAATGTAAAAAAAATTTGTCCCGCCAAAGTCTTATTTGATTGGTGAGTAATGTAGGCTAGATGAACTGCTACGCTTGTGACAGGGCGCATGTTTAACTAGTAAAAGTCGCTAGATTTATTGCTATTGACAAAAAAAGTCGCCAGGAGGATGATTTGTTTGTGTTATAATAGTCCAACCACTTGCATTTCAACATGGGGGGAATTTTCCTGTAGCCTACTCGCCCCAGGAGTGTCCGCGCCCCACCGGTTGAGAACCACTGCATTAATGTTAACAAATCAAACCATATTGTAAAGTGTTTCAAACAAATAATTTACTCAGAACACCTCTTAAAATAAGAAACCATACCTGCTTTTTTAGTAAGAGTAGCCTACATGCTTAGCAAGTTTTAGCCTTAATAAACTACAGTGTTTACAATTGAATTTTATTTGAGACTATTAGTTAAAATAAACTTTTTAATGCTACTTTTTTTTCTACTTTTTAATATTGATATGATTATATACCAAAATAATTATCAGAACTAGTAAAGAAGGATTTTATCTTACAAAGCTATGAAATCCAGAGGTAAAAATCACAGGGTTTTTTTTAAAAGAGGGCAAGAAAGGATTACTGTGTCTGTGTCGACTACCACTGAAGACCATTTTTGACCCAAGAAAAACCCTGGTCAAGCTTACATCGGCGAACCCCCAAATAACCGCTTGACCACATATAAAGAAATCGAACACAAGTTTGGTGTCTAGTGATGGGGAGTTGCACTCCTCCTCACTGGAATGTGTTTGAAATCTGAGGGGAGACTCTTCAGGGCTCCAGACTAACTTTTCCACTGGTTGCACTGGTGCTACCAACTTTCTAACTTTCTGGTCGCACCAGCACATTATTTGGTTGCACCTAGGGATGCAAACGATTAATCGATTATCGATTAATTGTCGATAATACATTAATCGATCAAACTTATCGATCATCGATTAAGCAGGTTCATGCGCGTGCGTGCTGCTCAACCGCGAAACACAAGCGAGCGCGCCGGAGTTATGTTTGGGACTGTTTTACACCTTCATCATGACTATAAGTTTGCGTGTGCATTCGCAGCCTTTTGTTTTGTGCAAATGTAAGTTGTAATAGTTTATTATGTGTACGTTTATTATGTGTATTATGTGTATCTATATCTGATTTATCTCATAGCCTATATTGGATGCATTTGGTTAAGAATTGTTGAAGCGTGATCTTTAGCGCGCACAGCTCAAACGGCAATGCACGACTAATAATGACTATTGGGACTGTCATATTACATAACATTATAAAGAGAACAATAGTGTAACGTAATAAAACATTGTGAAGTATTTGGGTTTAGTTGCCGTGTCGCGTTGTTCCAGGAAGAGCGCGTCCACAACATGAGTCATTCTGAATGGCACGTAACTCAAATTCACTTGTGCATTCACGTCATTTTGTGCAGATATACTAATTTGTAATATTATGTTTATTTTGTATATATCTGACTAATCTCATATAGATTGCGCTTCTTTGAGATAAATAACGCGCTAGCAAAGTGCTCAACGGTTATTCATTCAGCGCGCGCCGCTCAAGCAGCATTAATGCACGACTAATAATAACGATGAATAATTTGGGACTGTCATATTACATAACATCAGAACACAATTTTATTAAATCGTTGTGAATTCATTGGGTTTAGTTGCCGTTTTCAGTGCGTTTCAGTGCACGTCTAACGTAACACACTGCAAGCACGCATCTGAGGCGGCGTTGACACGTTGTATTATTAGTCGTTATATTTGATTATTAAATAATTAATTTAATTTAATTATCATTCACATCGAAACATTTTACAATCCTACTAGCCCTTCATTTGGATTACAAAACATTCTCATTCATTTGGTATATTTGAGTAACATAGCGTTTTTGAGCAAACCCTGTCATGCTGGCCATATGCACTGCAGCAGACGCATAATTGATCATTAATTTAAATTACGATCGATCATGGGAATTTGTGAAAATTGACATCCCTTCAGTTCTATATTTGAAGTTTCCAGGTCTAGTAATCTTACTGTTACCTTTCTCAGACCAAGCATCAATAAGTGCTGCTGCTAATGTTTCAAGTTTTTCAAGTTTACCAGATGGATTATTATGTAGACTTAATATAGTTTAGGCTAAGCCTACCCATATAGATTTTTATTTAACATTTATTTTATGTTGCTTAATGTTTGCAACAGGTGAGCCAGTGCACAATTATTTTTTATGTATTTTAATTTTCTGTGCATAATTTATTTTGTTAAACTACATAAATGCCATTCTGTACCGTATCCCAACTGTTACAATAAAACATCATTTGAGCAATATAACATGCATTTTTGTTCAGTATATAAGCAATATTTTGCTTTTTATGTTAAAGACACTATTGATACCGTGAGAAATGTACATTCTCAGGAAAATAGCCGCTTATCAGTTAATCGTTAATCGATCGATAAGGTCAATCAATTAATGATTAATGAATTAATTGATAATTTGCATCCCTAGTTGCACCTTTTTTTTTTCTACAACAGATTAATCAGTGCATGCTGATGAATAGTTGTCTCAATCTATTCAATTTAATATGACTTATAGTCCATTAGGAATTCAGGAAATTTAGGAATTATGCACAGTTACTTCCTGGTTTTCAATAAGCCAGCTCGAGCATTTCTGGGGAACATTCTGTTTACTGTACATCCACACAAAACCATCAATTATGGTTGCCTTTTTAATGTTGTTATATTTTAATGCCGTTATCACACTTACCTAATTTGCCAATAAAGCAGTTTTATTGATTGCAATAAAGACTTGAAGCTAATGTGAACGTTGGAATAAGAACGAGCCTGTAATTGGACACGCTGTACGCAAAAAAATTTCAGCACTTCAAATGTTATTTTTAACGTGATGAACAAAAACTATAATTGTATACCAATAAATATTATAAAATCACTAGGTTTAAAAATAAACTGTCAAAGTGAAGTATCAGGTATTCACAAAAGTCTCATGAAAAACAATAACGGTCAGTCAGTGCAGCTGCCAGCACAAGCTCACTGATCTCAGCACACTTGAGAAAACTCTAGTTTTGCTCAATAAATTTAACTAAAGTACTCACTGATCTTTTTAGTTTTCAAACGAAAGTGTGAATGATGATTTAATTTATCTGAGGAACACGTCTTTTTTATGTCGTCTTACATTTGAATAACTATGATAACTATTATAACTTACATTATAATAATTATAATTATGTTTACATCACTGTCAGCCATTCTGGGATTCTGGAAAGCTTATTTACTTAATACTGTTCATTAGGGCTGGGTAAAAAATATTGCTTATCGCAAGAATCCCAAGAATCGATAAGTCTATCCTGTTTTTAGTTGATGAATGACCGGAACATTGTAGCGCACATCCCATCCAATAAATCGCAATAATCTTTATGCAGCCAATCTGGAAAGTTTATTTACTTAATAATGTTTATTAGGGCTGGGTAAAAAAATATGGATTTCTCGATTTTAATCGATTCTCATTTTTACGAACCGATATCGATTCTTAAATCCCAAGAATTGATTAGTCTATCCAATAAATCGCAAACATCTTTGTGCTTTTGATATGAAACAAAAAGTCTACAGTTTGAAATTACGTCCATTTTATTACAAAATAAAAAAATATATAAACCGTTTTGGCGCTGTTTAATGTGGCGTGACAGAAACACACGTGAACTGATCATCTCCTCTTTAATATCAGTTACACCTCAAAATAAACATGAATGGACGTCTGACGGTATGTTAAAAGATACAGTAAAACTCATCTAAACATGTAACATGTTTCATGTAATCGCTTAATTAGGGTGTATTCACACCAGGAAAGTCTGATAGTTCACTTGCTTTGGTCCGGACCAAATAATTTTTTTCGTTTTTTAGTTTGGTACGGTTCGCTTTCACACTGCTCTTTTTGCAAGTGAACCAAAATGTGTAAACAAAACCACACGTGTGCTAAGGTCGTCCATTCATTGGACAAGGATTCTCAAGTAGAGAAATCAGGAAGTGCAAAAAAAAAGAGGCTCGGAGATATAAATAAAATAGATAAAAATTATAAATAAAATAAATAAAATAAAACATAAATTTGGAGATATTTCGTACTGCAATATTTGTTCTTTTACTGTTTTTGTGTTATTCTCTACAAACGCAATATGAAGAAACTAATGAGTATCATACGACACAATGTCATCTATACGATGTTATAATTCGGATTTTGAGAAGACGACGATGTGCTGCAAGAGGTTCCGGCGGAGAGAACATCATGCTCTCATGTGCGCACCATGGGATGCTGACAGTGGGTATAAAGTATAAAGTTTAGATTCATAGAGAGGGGCTATGTTCACACATTCAAATAATGAGATTCTTATTGTATATACTGCTAACAAGTGCTGTCAACGTTAACGCTTGCGATTAAGTTTGACCAGTTTAACGTAAATTAACGCAGCACCCCCCCACACCCACCATCCCTGTATTGTAACTATCGTTACATTATGAACTCGCTCGTATTCATGCAAATGCTTTTTATTAATAAACAAGTGTTTTCTCTAAAAGTGTCGACTCGGCTGCAAAGATGAAGTTAACGATCGCCATCTCCGTGTGAACGCGCTTATAGAGAGAAATGCACATAAGCCTAATAATGGATTACATAATCAGAGAGTAGCCTTTTTCTTTTTTCGTTTTGAATTATTTCGTTTAAAGACATTTCAAGCTTTGTGTATTTGATGTATTTGTCATGTCTGTGTGAGGCATACACTGAGTTTCGTTAAGTTAGGATGTGCTCTAGTTCACGTGCAATGCAAGTGAGCGCGCGGGCGCCTCCGTTATATTTGTTTCGTCGGCCTATTCATTAAATACAGGCAATTGGTTGATGAAAAATTTATTAAAATTAAGATAAAATTTATACAAAACGAAATTCACTTTAAAGAAAGGCTTTCTATTACAACTTCAACTTCAACGGTCAAAATCATGTCTGACCCGCTGTGCATCCTATCTCGGTCGTGCTGTTCACTTTTCATAAATCAACATAAATGGGGAAAAAAATAACATTATAATATTTTAACAAATATGAAACGCGCTTTTTTAAATGGCTACAACAGTATAGTAGGCCTACATATCCTACTCTCTATTTGTACAAATTTCTGCACATTAATTTAATTCTGAATTTTGCACACACAGTTGAAAGGCATTTGTTCAAATCAAGTTCACGGATAATTGTGCGTGCATTTATTAGCCTAATCATTATGATACTAAAATCCTAACAAATAGGCTATGCTATGTACAAAAAATCAGATGAGTTCTCTCGAAAAATCTCTTGTTCACGTTCATTGTATGAAAAGTGATTCGTTAAATTCAGCGTTCGGCGAAAATATGAACGCGTTCATGCACAACACTGCCAATGATGCACACACGACGCGCAACAGTATCGTGTGGCCAGACAGCGCGCCGGAATGGAATTCTCTTTCGCACTTGAACGAACAATATTGGGTCGATATTGATATTGGGCCGATACTGGGTCGGTTCATGTTCACATCGTAAACGAACCGTACCAGAGTTCGTTTGGAACCGTACCGAGACCACCTCTTCAGCTGGGTCTCGGTTCGATTGTTTGGTCCGCACCAGAGTTCGATTGCTGTATTCACACCTGCCCAAAAGGTCCGCACCAAGGGGGGAAACGAACTAGAGTTCGATTCAATCGAACCAAACAAGGCAGGTGTGAATACACCCTTAGTGTTTCAACCACGGAAAGAAGACTTGTAAACAATGTCATGTAACATCACATCTACCTCAGAAAAAACATATTCCATCCCCCATCACACTCTAGGTGGATTGAAGACCATTTGCATTTCATCAAACTTAAAAAAATAAAAAAAAATAAAGACTTTCTCTTCACCGTACACAAATCAGTAAATTTTAACCTTCAATATTATAGTAATGTAGTACAAACTGACTCCCATGTATAGTTTACAGCATTATTTGAGAGATTTTCTTTCCTTGAGAACATTTGCCATGTACTTTATCTGATATATACAGTATATCCAAAACAATCCATATAGAATCACAAGCTTGTGAATAGAAATCTAATCAAAAATTGAGAAATGTCAAAATGTTTGGTAACATGGTTGCAAAAACAATGTGAGCCAGTTATAAATGTAAAATAAAACAGCTAAAATATTTAGTTGGACCTGATGTTGACAATCAATATAACAGTTTCTCAAACCTCACTTTACTGACCAAACAAACAAGAACACTTTGTACCATTTCCCATAGTTTAACTGGTTGTCTAAATGTGAAAAAGTGCTTGAATCTTTCTAACATGAATGTTCTCCAGCATCATGAATGAATGAATAATAAACACCAACCTCTTTGTTCTTCAGGATCTTCAGTGTGTTTCATTCTGCAGGGTTCTGGATCACTCGTGTTCTCACTGTCCTCTTTAATAAACTCAGTCTCTGCAGATTTCAGCTCTTCCTGATGCTTTCCTGCTCGTCTTCACTTGTAGACTGATGGGGATATTCCAGCATTTATTGGAAAATTACAGTGGGAGGAGCTTCACTGATGATGTGACTAATGTGGGAGGAGCTTCACTGATGACGTGATTGCTGTGGGAGGAGCTTCACTGATGATGTGATTGTTGTGGGAGGAGCTGATCTGCAAAAATCAAAGTTATCAGTTACTGAGTTTGTTTTAATACTAGGCTAAATGACACATCTAAGCATTTATGTCTTTATCTCTATATAGAAACCAACAATTAGTCTATTGACACCAATGAAATGAGCTTTAAGTCAATTTACAGGAGATCTGAAGACATCAGCATAATAAATGAGGTGAAAACAGGAACTATTGTCATGAAATAAAGAGTGTTTTCAGCAGATCTGTTATTGATGAGCCTCAGACTATCAACACTCATTCAACAAGCCATTCAGGATCATCAGCAGATCATCTCACTTTAGTCTGAGTGTTTGCTGTTAGAAACACATTATTTGACTCAGGATACATGATAAAAGCCTATAAAACTGCTATATTAAAAGATGATACTGTTATTTCTCTCAATATGACATGGATAAAACATCAATAATACAAAGACCAGCACTAATGGTGCTCATCTTCAACCACAACAGCTACATAACTATGAACTGAAACATGGTTTGATTTTATGATAAATACATTGTAATTAGATCTCTAACAGTTTTTATGTGCAGAAACTGACAATCATCATGATTTATCAAGGGACGACAATACTTTTTGTACGTAAAAAAAATAAGCAGCGCTTCTGTGTTGTGCGTCACACGCATCACACATGACCAGCGTCGGCCAATAGTGAGCCTACGTACTGACGTACAACACAGAAGTGCTGCGCTGTTACACTACGTGAACTCACTCAGAGGCCCACACAGAGGAACATCGTCTCGGCTGTTACACTCAAGGGGGTAATAATCCATCCGCCGGAAACCGAAGCTTCCCCGGCGCCGCCATTGGCTATCAAGCCATCACCTGCTGTTAGCATTCCAGTGACTCCCATTCATTTTGGCGTCACTTTGACAGCGAATAACTTTACATCTGAGGCGTTTAAAGACTCCATTTGTCCATTATTTATTTCTAAAGAAACACAACAATGTATAAAAGGCTCCATTACCTTGTATCTTACGTTATGGCCCCGTAGAAGCAGTTTTTGTAAAAATAGGCTAACAATTGCGTCATAACCACTCGACTCACTGTCGCACAGTCGAGAAATTACCATATAGACCGGCGGAGAAGCTCGCAGGCAATCGGAGGGACGGGGGGATTTTCCCTTAAAGGGGTCATGACATGGGCTTTTTTATTTTATTATTATGTTCCCTTAGGTGCAATTATAGTATTACTATAGTTTTTTTTACAAAAAACTTTTAAAATGTAGTGATTTATGACCTTTTCCCACCCTGTTTCTCATCCTCTGATTCAAACAGTCTGTTTTGGGGGTGTTTCCCCTTTAAGAGTTCAGTGCTAACCCCCACTGTTGTGATTGGCTAACGTCAGTGCCTATGCATCAATTATTAACGCCCCCAGCCAGAACCTGTGCGAATTCAGCGTATTTAAAAAGTAGTTTAAAGTTTTAAATACATTACTTACAGTTTGCGTCGTCGTTGTTGAGCCCAGAATAGTCGGCACGGACTTATCTTTGAGCAAGATGTTGTTTGTCCACAGCCAGTAACAGCACATCTGCGTGGCATCGTAATATCCATGTACACGGACCCACTCGCTGTCCGTCCGTCGACTGAACACTTGTGAGGCGCGCGGCGCGTGGGCGCGGGCGCGTCAATGATAAGAAATGAGTTTGGAACGCTTAAAGCGTAGTTGTCTTGTGCCGGAGGCGGTCGTATGCAAATGCTGGTACGTCACTTCGTACCGTGACGTCACTTCTTACCATGAATCCAGAACGAGCTGTATTTAGAGCTTGATTAAATAAATGATTCGTTTATAATGGGGAGGACGTCTTAAGCTATGAAACTTGCAGGACGTTTTAATGGTACAAAGACCTCTTATATACCAAAAGATAAAGGCAAATTTGGTTTCTCATGTCATGACCCCTTTAAGTTCGCTGCAGAAAAATACCCTTAAGTGTTAGGCTATTTAACGTTTTTTTAAGTGAAACGTCATAAACACTTAGAATTTCCCTTAAATGCTGTTTTTTCACTTAAGTAATCCCTTAAAAAGCGTTAAGTGTTGCATAAAACCCCTTAACGGTCATTTCCCTAAGTATTAGGGGTGTGCCAAAAAATCGATTCACAGAAGAATCTAGATTCTCATTTGCAACGATTCAGAATCGATCTGAAATGTCCAAGAATCGATTTAATAAATAAATAAAATCAGCTGGCTGTTCGCCTCCATTTTTGTAACTAGCCTATACGGGACGTCACCACGCAGCCGGTTTTTGTACGTGAGCGGCAAATCACTAAAGCAAAGAGGAAGCAAATATGGATGAGAGGGAGATCTTTCGTTCCTACCTAGGGTTGCCACCCGTCCCTTAAAATACGGAATCATCCCGTATTTACAAGTAAGATGATGTGTCCCGTATCAAATCAATAAGGGACGCGATTTGTCCCGTATTTTACATTAGGCCCACATATAGTTGAATAAAAACATAAGGATTTTGCAGTATGGATAATACTAATAGCAAATATAAAGAAATCAATTTCGTAGTAGAGAAGCTCATTGCGTGATTGCATTTTAGCGTCTTTGTTTCTATAGCGACTGAGTCTCGTGAACATGCGCTGTAAACCTGCACGTTTTTAACCCCTCGTGCGCTGTTCGGGTCTCTGACCCCAAATGACGTTTGCTGAAATAAATAAAACATTATCTTTGTCCAAATGGCGTGAGACTTTGCACGGTTGACAACACTTTCTAGATCTACAAAAGAAATGTAAATAAATTTGAGTAATATCTGTTTTTTATGTTAGTGTGGGGGGGGGGGGGGGGGGGGACGTCACACTTGTGTTGTTTCAACAAAATGTCATTTTGAAACAACATTATAGTTTTTATGGGGGGGAATTTATAGTTTTAGCAGGATTTATTATATATATTTTTAATTTAGGCTATACAAATAAATACATATTTTTATACAAAAACAGTTTAAAAAAAATTCACTTTATAAAAGACCCACATTTCTAACGTTCATGGATATAGATAATTTGACATGGTTTAGTGTAAGATTTTTGCCCATCTTTTGGAAAATGCCATTTTAAAAGTAAAGAAATGATCACTTTAGTAGATGGCTGCAGAGCTACACCATTTGCTATTTGACTAAAATATATATTTTCACTAGTTTTTAGTTGGATTCATATCTGCATATTATGAAATCACAATTATAACAATAAAAATGACTTTGTCAAAGTTGAGCATTTTTTGTACTGACAAAAATCTGTTTTTCAATAATGTTACATTATGATTAGAATCAAATTACATCAAGGTCGGACCCTGTTTAGAAGATTGACAAAATTCATCCTCAAAATCAGAAACAACGCAAAACACACATAAACAGTAAGTGGCAAACTACAGATGATATGAAAAAACAGATGTTTGAAATTGGAAAAAGTCGAAAAGCTCTATGGGCGGGGCGGGGTGGTGGGGGTAGGGGTGTGTGAATGGGTGTCCCTTATTTTGCCACACTGAAGGTGGCAACCCTATTCCTACCAAAACATTAGTTCCGAGAAAAAAATAATGAATTGCACAGTTTAACCATCATAGAGTGAAAGTGTATCATTTGCATGTGTTTAACAATGTCAGTTTAACAGGGCGCGCTTGACAGGGCATATATAAGAACAAGCAGAGAGAGAGAGAGCGCGCGGGCGCACTCACCCGAGCACTGTCTGCTCTCTCTCTCCCTCACGCATATTAATCAAAATCAATTAATACGATGGTGTCGGAAAAAAAAAACTCTCCAGTGATGAAATGTTTTCTGTGTTGACAAATCTTGTGCGATATCCTAAACTGCCGAATGCATTGCTTGTTTTTTCTGTTTACATTTCATTGTGAATGCTGCTACGTCAGAGCGGCCAAAGCGTTAACAAGATTCCCCGTACTTTTTGACAAGCGTCCTTGACAGGGCGGCTATAGCTTTTTTGCAGCTCGAATCGGCGGCGTTGTGAACGTACAATCAGCCGCCAGCTGCAGACCAACGCACACTGCAGTGCTTCACGAAACTCCCTGCCAACTCCGAGAGGGCAAAAAAAACAAAAAAACTCGGTCTATCGCCTGCTTCATCGCCAGGTAGCTTAGGGGTAGGACTATTATTCATTTTGAAAGAAGCACTTTATTTTCATAACTTGTTATTCTTTTAGTTACTGAGTCTGACTGAGAAATATAGATGTTTTGTGTCTTCACCGGTTGTGTTCTACATGATATTTGTAGTAAACTGCAACTTTCCTGGGAAATGCATCTATTTTCAACTATTTTGTATTATGAAGAAGCACTTTATTTTTGTTCCAACTTATTTTATAGCTAGCTACTAATGAGTAGCAATTGAGAACCAGACAATGTTTTTGATAAAAGGCACTTCCCAGAGAATTGAACTTAATAAATGTGAAAAAGACACTTTAATGTCTCCGTTTGTCATTCTGTATAGCAAAGCAGATGAGAGTAGATCATGATCAGAAACCCGATTAGAAATCATTATGGTTAAAATCGAATCGTTTTGAATCGAAAATCTTTTTGAATCGAAAATCAATTTTGAGTCGAATCGTGGCCTCAAGAATCGGAATCGAATTGAATCGTGAGATGGTAAAAGATTCCCACCCCTACTAAGTATAACTTAAGGTTTGCAAAATCGTAACCTTAAGAGTAATTTTTTGCGAATACAGAGATGGTTTTATATTTTTTAAGGACTTCCTGAACCGTCCTCTTCACATCAAGATTCCTTGCATACATTTTTTCCGTTATTTCTTCCCACTGTTTCTGTTTTTTCGCCGCAGTTACATTGGGATTTAGTTTGCTTTTCAAAAGTGTTTTTCTTTTACCATATTCGTCAAGAAGAATACATTTCTCCTCCTCTGTCCAATTCACCTTTGGCTAAGCCACGCCCTAGAATGTAGATTGACCAATCACAGCGCAGCCAAGAACGAGCTCCCACAGAGGGTCCGACACTTTTTCACAGCGCTCCATTTACTTTAACACAGGCGTCTCATATTTTTGGTCTCGGCAGGCTATTACGTCGTCGTTTTATCAAACATATGGTTAAACGTTGTGCCTGGGGCATTTGTAACACAGATATAGAGGTCGACCGATAGTGGATTTTACCGATAACGATAGCTAGGTTGAAAACCGATGAATCGGTCGACCTCTACACAGATACACGTTTCCCAGAGAGGTTGGAGGGGGGTGTCCGTTTTTTCCCCTTCCCAAAACCGAAGTAAAATACTGACAAGTGTCGTTTTTGGATTAAACTGTGTGGACGTCCTCACAGTCAGCGAAACCCCTCAAGGATCAACAAGCTCACTTTTGTGCTCTAAGATACATTTAGCTTTTAACCTTACTGTGAAGTTATACTAGTTACACAGTTTTATGCTGTTTAGGTCATGATTTCGGTTCTCTGCCCTAATTGTTGATACGCTAGCACACGCTGCTAATAAATACAACTTTATACTCGCGTAGTCCGTTTGCTTTGTAAATAATAACGATTATAGAAGTGAAGAGACCTACCCAGCTTTGCATGAACAGTGTTTCTCCTGATATTGTTAGTCCCAGCCTCCGTCTCGATTAGGATATGCGCTGGGTCATGTTTTGCCTACTTCTATCGGACACTTTATTTGCTGCTTTATAAAAGTTTGATAAAATTTCAGCAGGAAGAGCCGTCACAGCATAAGCCATGTTGATACCAAACCAGAGCCCAGATGAAGTTGTCGGAGGTAGCAACAGTAACTAAGGGGGGGGCGGGGCTTAGCCAAAGGTGAATTAGGCTTTCTTTGTTTGTTTTCTTTATCCATTCCGATAGCCTGTATACTTTATTTGATGAAACCGCTAGTGTTAGTGTTTTGCGCATCTATGGCAACAACAGACTTTTATAACGTGAATCCAGGATCGCTGTCCTGAAACACTTAAATGTTTCCCTTACCTAAGAGAATCGTTTAAGAGATTATATGCAACACCTTATTCTCTTAGGTAAGGGAAAATTGCCCCTTAAGTGTCATATTAAGGGAAAAACTTAAGGTGCTTTATGCAACCGGGCACGGGTCCTCTCTACCTACCTACTGCTTTCGCCCGAGTTTTACCATGCTGCAGTGCGGTGTCCCGTGTTGTTTAAATAGATCGGATTTTAAAAAAGCAAGTGACATTCAACTGTCATTTTACCGTAGTCACTTCGAGCTACATCGAATGACGACAAAATGCTTTCCATGTGACGAGAAAGAGAAGAGGAAATGGCTGCAGTTGAAAAGGTAAGTTAAAAATCTTAAACGAATGAAGAAACTTTGACTGGGAATGGTGCCTCACTAAAGAAAGACGTGATCGTAAATAAATTAACAGGTTCCGCTATTGTTATTGGATCTGGACCATAGACAGTATATAAACTGGACACAGCGACCCCATAGGTTTCAACGGAGAGAAATGAAGTCAATTAGAAGCACTCACTTCCTGATCGCAAGGCGAACTGCGCAGACTCAAACTGAGCTTGACGACGTAGATGTGACGTGAGCAACCTGTAGGTCTTCTAGTAGCTGTGCCGAGAGAAATCTGAATCATTCCCTTCCGAATCTCGCAGAGACGGAGAGCGTGGGTATTAGCTGTACATGAGCTAGCAACAGGAGCAACTTTATCACTCTCTATGGGCTTCTCCCTTGACTTTATGCCTCCACGTCCTCCCGATTGCTTGCGAGCTTCTCTGCCTGTCCATACGGTAATTTTTCGACTTGTGCGACAGAGTCGCGCGGGTATGACGCAATCGTTAGCCTATTTTTACAAAAACTGCTTCTACGGGGCCATAACGTAAGATACAAGGTAATGGAGCCTTTTATACATTTTCGTGTTTCTTTAGAAATAAACAATGGACAAACGGTGTCTTTAAACACCTCAGATGTAAAGTTATTCGCTGTCAAAGTGACGCCAAAATGAATGGGAGTCAATGGAATGCTAACAGCAGGTGGGGGTCCGCTAGCCAATGGCGGCGCCCAGGTCGGCTTCAATATTTTTCGGAACACTGCCCCCCTGATCTGGACGTGCGGTGGGCTTGGACCCGGAAGAGGCTAAACGTCATGCGTGACGTCAGACTTAACGACCGGATAGAGAGTGATAAAGTTGCTCTGCGAGATTCGGAAGAGAATGATTCAGATTTATCTCGGCACAGCTAGAAGACTGACAGCTGTCAGACAGGTTGCTCACGTCACATCTACGTCGTCAAGCTCAGTTTGAGCCTGCGCAGTACGCCTGGCGACTTCACTTTTCTCCGTTGAAATCTATGGGGTCGCTGTGTCCCGTTTATATACTGTCTATGGTTACACTAACGTTACGTGAACTCACTCAGAGGCTCACACTGAAGAAAATCAATAGTTGAAACTTATGGTTGAGTCACTGTAGTCACTTGGACTATTTTAAACTTTGTCTTTACTAACTTTCTGGGCCGGCAAGTTTCAATTAGGCTAACCTACAGATTTAATCAAAAATATCTTAATGTGTGTCCCGAAGATGAACGAAAGTCTTACGGGGCTGGAACAACACAATTACTGACAGCATTTACATTTGTGGGTGAAATAACCTTTTAATTGTTCAGTTGAGGTTTATTTGTGTACTCTATAGTATATATTTCACTACATTGAAGCTGCACTTGGTGTTTTTAAAGGACTACTTAGATTGAGTATAAGTTACTGTTGCACTTTTTCAGCTAAATAATATATTAGTGTCAAATGTATGTCAGATAATACAAATACTCTAGTTCACTGTATGTATTTGTTCATGTTTTATCAAGGGATAAGTCTGAAACACGGCATAAAATACTTGTATCGTGGCTACAGGTAACGTTACATTAAACATGGTTCTGTGTAACATTTTCTTTACTGTGGTAAAACCATGGTGGTTAGTCTCGCAATGTGCTCATAGTTCTGACGACAGATATTTGGCGACATTCGTTTTGTTGTGTGTGTGTGTGTGTGTGTGTGTGTGTGTGTGTGTGTGTGTGTGTGTGTGTGTGTGTGTGTGTGTGTGTGTGTGAGAGAGAGAGTGTGAGTGTGTGTGTGTGCTGATCAATAAATCCCTTCGAGGATTGTAATATTGAGTTTAAACGATTGTATGAACTCAATTGTATTTGCGTGTACTCGACTGTATTTGCGTGTTGTAACATAAACAGTAGCATTAGCATAAACAGTAACATTTACAAATAACAGCGTGTAAAAAGAATGAGACGTATATATACAAAAAAAAACATACCTTTCTGAAACGTCCTGTAACAGCCGTTCGTGCACAAATTCTGCTCGATTCCTCTCCACTAATATTCTCTGAGTCTGATTCGGGCTGAATTTGATAATGCAATATTGACGCCTGTGTTTACAATACACCGGAGCACATGCAACTACTGTTATGGCAACGGGCAAGACGTTTCCGGACAGCGCGAACTAGGCGCTTAGCGAATCATAACACACTGCGCCAAGCTGACCAATCAGAGCCCATCGTGTATTTCTGAGGGAGAGGCTTCTTCTTATAACCAGGAAATCATCAGACCGTTACGAGAAGGGACACTCGTGTAGAATAAAGGTAAATTTATGAAAAATATATTTATATTTTTTTTTAATGAAGCATGAACACATATTAGACTGCACCCCATAAACACAATCACACCTTCTAAAAAAGCTGATCAACCCTTTAACAGAGATGCAGAAAACGCTATATTTTCGAAGTCTTGAAGGCTTACAGTGCTATTTTGAACCAATAGTAGTCAAGTCAAGTCGAGTCATCTTCATTTATAAAGCGCTTTTAAAGTCAGCATGAAATCAAAATTGACCCTATTTACTTTGTTAGCGGGTATTACTAGTCATTTGGTGAACAATTAATCCGTGCAAGTTAATACACAGAAAAAATTTGTTTGCAGTGGTTATCTTTAATCAAAATCTGAAAAGTTACTTCCGGTCTGGAATGGTTCTTTTTCTGATGACATAACGTTAGGCTTGACGGCTTGGGTTGCTTAAACGCTTAATCACTCCCCTCAAACCGTTACTCTGCTATGGCGAGAGATGGAGAGGAGGAGCGCTGAAGTAAAACCCTCTGTTCAATATTCCCTTTCACTCAGAAATGCGTCACAACACTTGAGAAAAGTCCTTTGCAAATTCCGGTTCACGCAGACTTTAACAATGTAGGCTAGATTGTTTCAAAGCTGCTTTACAGAGATAAACGTATAATTTAAGGTAACAGATTGTTTTGGCTTTATAGCGGTTCTTGAATAATATTATTTTCCAGCTAAAGTTAGTTTTGATTGATTCACTTCCGTCGAAAGGATAATTTGTTATTAAATTAGGGGCCGCTAAGACGACACCGTTCTCTCTACACAGACTTTAAACGCAAACCTGTGAGAAACGCTGATGGCGCTCACGTGCGCATCAGGAATTAATTCTATAGTTATGTGCGTTTGAATATATTTGTGCATGTTTGTAATTCTCTACAAGCCAAGCCTAAACAAACTACTTGTCCTGCCTATAAATTTGATACAGAATTTAATTGTATCACTACGGGGGAGATACGTGAATTTTCCACAATGCTTTAAATCTGTACAAAGGGATCCTTCATAGGGAGAGGCTAGTTTTAATAGGATCAAAAAGCAGTTGAAGGAGAATGAGCATTTAGTTATCTGACTCCAATTTAAATCTGACCCATTTAAAGTTATTATTGTTTTTTAACCTCAAGGTAATTTAAGGCTTTCTTGGATCTGAGAGTAAAACATAGAATTTAACCAGAATTAAGCAAGTTAAAATCACTTTAGCTTTTAACATTATCAGTAATAAGGGGGAATATTCTCAATGCCTTTAGTTTAAAGCAGGCAAAGTTGTTTATTACGTCATGTTTAAATAAACAAACAGCACAATGGAACAACATAGGCTACTATATAGAAAAACTGACTTTTCTTCTTATACCCTGAGCAAGGCGTTGTTAAAGTGGAATACCAACACCAAAACCAACTGGCAGGGAACCAGAAGACCACAAACCTGAAGGCAGTATCTAGATTGTACATTAGGATACTTTAATATCTCTATTAAGTTCAGCGCAATTCTGTTCAGTTTCTAAGCTGTCAGATGAGACAAAACCTGTTGGAACACACTAGATCTGTAGTATGTAGTGTGAATATTTGTGTGTGTCCTGTGTGGCAGAGATGTGTGTTAGAGGTGTAAGAGACACATCAGTCCTCAATCTACATAATGACGATTCCCTGCACACATTAGCATACTGTGATGATGAAGGCCATTGTCCCACGCTTAATTTACATGTATACTTTTAAACTGATAACTGTTGTACTAGGGCAGTAAATACTTCCACCCATTTCACGACAATAGTTGTTTTCACCTCATTTATTATGCTGATGTCTTCAGGCCTCCTGTAAATTGACAGTTAAAGCTCTTTTCACTCGTCTAAGACATAATATAAACATTAGGGCTACTTAAAGACTCTACAGCTAGTGTACTTGAATTTTATTTATCTGCAACATTATGTTGTATAATTACAGTTTTGCACAATATATGTTCTCAAAACTACATACACCGTTTCTTTCTTTAAAAAAAAAAATACATTTAGCAGTTGTTTGGCTTTCCTTAGGGTCTGTGTAACCTGTTCTGAAATGGTTTTATTATAATTTATAGCCTATATCGTGATATATATCGTTATCGCAAGAGGCTGCAGTGTATATCGCAATATGGATTTTAGGCCATATCGCCAATCCCTAGTTCAGAATCGATCCAGAATAGTTGGAGAGAGAATCGCGATGCATCCGAGTATTTTGATGAAGAAGCAGGATAATGTTCAGGTTAGTAATAAAAGTAGTTGTGAATTAGCATCAGTTACTTTAAAATATACAGACAAACATACATAAAGCTTAGATGTGATATTTAGTTCAAAAACAAACTCACTAACTGATTTTTTTTTTTTCAGATCACCTCCTCCCACTACAATTCATCATCAGTGAAGCTCCTCCCACAACAATCACATCATCAGTGAAGCTCCTCCCACATAAATTCTCCAATAAATTCTGTAAATTCCCATCAGCTGCAAGTGAAGACGAGCATCAGGAAGAGCTGAAATCTGCAGAGACTGAGTTTATTAAAGAGGACAGTGAGAACACGAGTGATCCAGAACCCTGCAGAATGAAACACACTGAAGATCCTGAAGAACAAAGAGGTTGGTGTTTATTCTTCATTCATTCATGATGCTGAACAACATTCATGTTAGAAACATTCAAGCACTTCTTCACATTTGGATAAAAAGTTGAACTATGATATGGTACAAAATGTTCTTGTTTGTTTACAACAAATGGTCAGTAAAGGTCATAAATATTATTTCAGCTCTTTTTTTTGTTACATTTATATCGGGTTCAACAATTTTTTGCAATAATGTTGCCAATATTTTAGAAAATGTTCAATATAGTTATTATTATAATTATTTTAGCAATAAACAGTTAACGCCAAACTGTATCAAGTGTATGAACATTCCAGAATGGCTGACATGGTTGTAAACGGTCAGATGACCCAGTCATTTGTGATTGGTATACTCTCATATTGTATCTGTTGTGGCAAAAATTCATCAAACAAACATCACTGCGTAAGGGAGACTCAGAGTCAAATTATAAAATAGAAGTATATTCTTGCAAGAATAGGAGCAGTCTAATACACAGTTGTTACCCTGTGCAGAAGAGTGACACCCCCCAGACAGACTGAACCACCTTTTATCTATAAGTTTCAAGGCCTTCTCCGCAGAGCCTTCCTCCCACAGTAGTTTTCCATCCAGTGGTTTTCCATAGACAAGGAAGCCATAACACTAGTTTAGATTCGTCACTAAGCCCCCCCTGCATCAAATGGCCTTCTGACATCTAGGGGTGTACTCACACTAGCCAGTTTGAACCGTGCCCGAGTGCGTTTGACCACCAAAGCGCGGTTCGTTTGACTAGTGTTAACTATAGTTAACTAGCTCGATTAGCCGGCCCTGGCCCGCTTGGAAGAGGTGGGCCAGAGCACGGTTCAGTTGGACTCGGGCGCGGTTCGCATGCAGTGTGAGCGCTAACCGTGCTGGAGCACGGAACAGGACGTCACGGTTTAACAGGGCGCGCTTGACAGGGCATAGCAGAGAGAGAGAGAGAGAGAGAGAGAGAGAGAGAGAGAGAGCCCCGGCCGCACGCGCGCACTCACCCGAGCGCTGTCTGCTCCCTCTCTCCCTCGCGCATATTAATCAAAATCAATTAATACGATGGTGTCGAGAGAAAAAAAACTCCAGTGATTAAATGTTTTCTGTGTTGACAAATCTTGTGCGATATCCTAAACTGCCGAATTCATTGCTGGATTTTTCTGTTTACATTTCATGGTGTGACACTTCTCTTCATTATGCACCATAATGACGTCACGTAAGCGTGCTCCGGCACGAATGCTAAAACCCTATGTGAGTGCAGGCCAGAGGGGGAGTGGGGAGGGGGGACAATCGTACTCGGGCCCGGTTCATGGCAACCGTGCCTAGTGTGAGTACACCCTAGGTCAGAGGTCCTTGTTCGTCTGTTCTCTGGAGTGCCTCTCCCTTCTGCCTCCCCAGGTACATAAACAGAATCTTCTCACACTAACAAGTGAGAGTCACACATGTGACATTCTTTGAATCATCTATATTTTACTAAAGATCAGTGAATATCATAAAATCGCCACCACATATCCAATGTGTGTAAATGTTAGCAGTGTTTACAGAGATAATACTTATTGTTTAACACGGAGTACAATGATGCTTTTATCAATTAAATTGTGTTATAATAATGATTATAGTCCACTGATTTGTAGTTTGTAGTAAAAGATTAAAAATATGATAAAGAATTTAATGTTATGTTAGCGAGCATAGCCCAGAGTTCATATTGTAAAAGCACAATCAGTCTTTGTTTGCGTTAGCCCGATGCATAAACATAACGTTAAAAAAAAAAAAAAATGCAGTTACGTTACTACGAGGTATTACTCTATTCTGTAAGACAACTCCGAAAACAACGACAAACACTTCACATATCTCAATACACTTGTAATTGAAGACCTAGAAGCTAAACGGTGCTTACACAACAAACAAAATAATTATTAAGCATGCTACATAAAACATAAAAGCAACAATTATTAATAACACTTACAGGTTGTGATACGGAGGAGGAAGCTGATGCAAATACACTTGGAACTGAACCTTCCTTCAATATCATCCGGCTCGCGAATCCAAGTTTGATTGCATTTAAGTTGGTAAAGCAATCGTCTTCAAAATGGCGCGAACAAAGCACAAGGCTCGGACTATACTTCTGTGGTATAGTTGTATATATGAATTGTAGCCACTTAGTCTTCAAATGCTCCTCCTTGGGCAGATGAAAAAGTTTGCTTTTGAGTCGCACTTCAGGACACAGCGTCTCGTCGCCATGATGTTTACAAGTTTTCCCTGGGCTTGGAGCGCAATAAGTGGGCGTATCATATTCAAATAACTTGACAAGTTGACGTCATCTAGTCAGAGAAAAAGCTTCGGTCTTCTAACGATTCATAAAAATGACTCAGAGTCGACTCTTACTTTTGAAAGACAATAACTTTATATACGGTGCACTTTCATATTTCAAACTTTGCAGGATGTTTTTGTTCACTTAGATCTATGTTACACACTACATGAAAGGTAAATTTCAAAATTCCATAATAGGTGCCCTTTAAGCAAACTCTGTCTGATTAATAGTTACTACTGGGGCTGTAACGAGTCACCAAACCCACGATTCGGTTCGTATCACGATTTTTTACCCACGATTTGGTTTGTATCACGATTTTTTTTTTTTTGGGATAAAAAAAAAAAATCCATGTTTTCGGTGCTGATGCAGTGGTGACGCGTTTATGTTGTAAGGGTGGCGCTGCCAATAAAGCACCTAAAAGCTGTCAAAGAACCTGTAAAAGTAATAATTATGAATATGTCAAATATAGCAAGGGGACATTTTAATTGTTTATTAATAAACTAGTGTTTTCTGTGTTGGCTGCAAAGATGAAGGTGACGATGCTGACTCGCAATATTCGCAGTAGTGAACGCGCCATTTGCGCCAGAGAAATGCACATTTCGGATTACATAGTTTTCTTTCGTTTTGAATTATTCTGTTTAAAAGTATGATTTCAAGCGTTCTGTAGATAATATATTTATTTCTCAGATCTGTGAGGCAAGTAGGCTATGCATAGTTTCTGTTCATTTATGAGAGCAGCGCCGGCGGCTCCGTGTCGTGATATCTAGTCTGCTTTACTTATTATTTATTAAATCCAGGCAATTGGTTGATGAAAAATTGATTAAAATTAAGATACAATTAATACAAAACGAAAATCACTTTAAAGAAAGGCTTTGTGTTTTTTGTTTGAAGTCTTTAAAGTTTTAAAGCAGTCCGAGAACTGTTACGTCCATAACATTGTTTTTTCCTCATAAATGCGAACACATAAAATAAAATGAATATTTTATGTTCTGTGGAGAGCATATAGCTTGGAGAGCTACATTAGTAGCCTAAGCTACAGGATAGTCTTTCAAAACATGACCTGCGTGAAAGAGAGAGAAAAATAATGCGTCATCGTAGGCCTACCCAGCACTTCTAAAAAAGCACTTCCGAATGCGTCTCTGTCCCCAGCACATTTCAAACCAAACTGACGCCCATGTCGACTACACGATTGCCATCCTTTATCTCCACCGGGTAGCCGAAATGTTGCCATACTGCTGACTTAAATTGACAGCACAGAGGGAGGTTCTCAGCGCTGAACTCTGGCGCTGTGGCAGACGGCTGCCTCTCCAGTAGCTCTACAGTTTTTAGCTCTTTTTATTCTCTTAAAATCTCTTTTCTTTTCCCCTATCTTCTTCGCGCGAATATAGTATGTTTCATATATCCCATGGATATTTCCAATCTTAAAATGCAACCAGGAGTTAGCTTTCTCACTCATTCAAGGGAGGAATTGCTGGCTCTGCGCATTAAGGGACGAGCCGGGATACGGCACTCTATTCCGGCGGAGCTGAGGAGGAGACCCAGGGGCTGCAAGGCCGGGGCTAAGCTAAAGGCCGAGTTAGCAGGGAAACGGAGGCGCTACAAGCCATCGATTCCCTCCGTAATCATGGGGAACGTGAATTCACTGCCGAATAAGATCGACGAGCTGTCCGCGCTGAACAACCAGCAGATTTACCGTGAGATCAGCTTGTTTATCTTCACGGAGACATGGTTAAACCACCTTGTACCAGATGCTAACGTGGACCTGCTTGGATTCACTGCCGCGAGAGCCGATAGAGACACACAGGCAAGTGGAAAAAGCAAAGGTGGAGGACTCATTATGTATGTCAACAATCGCTGGTGTAACCCAGGACATGTCTCCGGAAAGACAGCCTCATGTTGCCGGGACCTCGAGCTGTTAGCCGTTAGCCTGCGGCCATACTATCTGCCGAGGGAGTTCAGTCATGTGATCACGCTCTGTGTTTACATCCCTCCGAGAGCGGACGCAGACGCTGCATGTGAGAAGATCCACTCCGTCACAGCAGCGCTGCAGACACAGCACCCTGAGGCCTTTATGATCATCTCGGGGGATTTTAATCATGTAACTCTAGACTCTACTTTGGCCGTTTTTCACCAGGTTGTAGATTGTCCTACAAGAAACAACAGGACAATCGATCTCCTGTATGCTAATGTGAGGGATGCATACAGAGCGACTCCCCTCCCCCCACTGGGGAAATCTGATCACAACCTGGTTCACCTACAGCCACGGTACACTCCTCTGGTCCAAAAACAACCGGTGACAATTCGCACCAGCAGGAGGTGGTCCCCTGAGATGGAAAGTGCCCTGAGAGACTGCTATAACACCACAGTCTGGGATGTGCTGATTGACCCGCATGGTGAGTACATAGAGGGGATGACACATTGTCTGACGGACTACCTGAACTTCTGTGCAGACATGGTCTCCCCCATCAAGACTGTCCGCTTTTACCCTAAATAACAAGCCATGGGTAACACGGGAGGTCAAGGCTGTCCTCAACAGGAAGAAGGCTGCCTTCAGGAGTATGGATAGGGAGGCCATGAAGGCAGCACAGCGGGAGGTGAAACACTGTGTGAGGGAAGCTAAGGACAACTACAGGAGAAAGGTGGAGGAGAAGCTGAGGGAGAACAACATGAGGGAAGTCTGGGATGGCGTGAGGACCATCACAGGTCATAACACAAAGAACTACAGGTGGAGCAAGTGAGATGGCCAATGAGCTGAATGGCTTTTTCAATAGGTTTAACCAGCCCTTGCCCTTGTCCCCCTCACCCACACTCCCATCCCCACTGCAGCAATGTCTACTTCCCCCCACACACCTCCCCCCTGACAACACCATACCCCAGTCTACACACTCCCCCTCTGACTTCGCAATATCCCATTCTACACACTTTTCCCTCAACACCACATTAGCCCCCTCCTCCTCAATACAATCCCCGCCCCACATCACTACAGACCAGGTCAGAATACAGCTGAGGAGGCTCCGGCCTGGGAAGGCAGCGGGCCCGGATAAAGTGTGTCCGAGACTGCTGAAGACCTGCGCTGCAGAACTGGCAGAGCCGCTCCAACGGATCTTCAACCTTAGCCTTCGGCTAGGGAGAGTGTCCACCCTCTGGAAGACATCCTGCATCGTTCCAGTTCCCAAGAAAAAAAGGCCCAGCGAGCTGAATGACTTTCGACCAGTGGCACTCACTTCACATCTGATGAAGACGCTGGAGCGGCTCCTCCTCAGCCTCCTCAGACCCCAGGTACAGCACGCCGAGGACCGCCTGCAGTTTGCGTACCAGCCAGATGTTGGTGTGGAGGATGCCATCCTCTACATGCTGCATCGGGTCCACTCCCATCTGGATAGGGTGAACGGCACAGTGAGGATACTTTTTTTGGACTTCTCCAGTGCCTTTAATACCATCCGGCCCCCTATACTCCAGGACAAACTGATTAGGATGGGAGTGGACCCCGTTCTGGTAGACTGGATCAGAGACTACCTCACGGACAGGCCACAGTATGTCAGGATGAAGGACATCATGTCTGACACTGTGGTCAGCAGCACTGGAGCCCCTCAGGGCACAGTGCTGGCCCCTATTCTCTTCAACCTGTACACCTCGGACTTCTGTTACAACTCGGAGCTGTGTCATATACAGAAGTACACGGATGACACAGCCATCGTTGGGTGTATTACGGGTGATAGGGAGGAGGAGTATCGGAGTCTGGTGGGGGACTTTGCTCTCTGGTGTCGCACTAACTGCTTACAGCTCAATACCTCTAAGACAAAGGAGCTGGTCGTTAACTTTGGGAGAACCAGATCAAGTCCGCGACCGGTATTGCTGGAGGAAATGGAGGTGGAGGCAGTCAAATCATACAAATACCTCGGAGTGTGGCTGGATAACAAACTGGACTGGACAATACACACAAGCCACCTGTACAGGAAGACACAGAGCAGGCTGTACTTCCTGAGGAGACTGCACTCTTTTAACATCTGAAGCAAACTGCTGTGCATGTTTTACCAGTCTGTGGTCACCAGTGTCCTCGTCTACACTGTGGTGTGCTGGGGGGGGCAGCATATCCAAGAAGGACACACACAGGCTGGATAAACTGATCAGGCGGGCCGGTTCTGTGATTGGTATGAAGCTGGACACACTGGTGATGGTGGCAGAAAGGAAGACACTGGACAAACTGTTGGACATTATTGACAATGCCCGCCACCCTCTGCACACCATCATCAGCACTCAGAGGAGCCGATTCAGTGGAAGGCTGCTCCTTCCCAAGTGCCGGACTAACAGACTCAAGGACTCCTTTGTCCCTCATGCAATCAGACTCTATAACTCCTCACTTGGGGGGAGGAGGAAATAGGGCAGAGAGGACAATACATATACATATGCATACACACACACACATATATATACACACCTGGACTTTACATTATACCTGGTCACTATAACACTGGACTCAACACTGACACTTTTTAAAATAATTTATTTATTTATGGTTATGAAATGTTATATGTATGTAAATGTTATTTTGCTTTTTTACTTATCTTTCTTTTCTTCTCTACTATTTTCTTTCCTCATTGCAAAAACTGCAGCTGGAATTTATAATTTCCTTGCGGGAGTCATCCCAAAGGATTAATAAAGAGAAGTCTAAGTCTAAATGAGGAGGTAGGGTCCGCAATCTCTGGGTTAGTTGCCATGTTTCCTCGCGTTCTTCAACTAGCTCAACTTTTGCAGACAGGCATCACATGATTTGAAAGGTAGTCACGGGGCGTGTCGCGATTCTCCCTTATCACACCGCGACACAGGATCGTGGATCTGAGTGTCACGATTTCGGTTTCATATCGCGTATCGTTACAGCCCTAGTTGCTACGGTAATAAAGTTGTAGGCCTATTTCTCATAAATTATAGAAGTTATTCATATTTTTTGAGATACATCTTCTTATAATAACCTTGGTAACCGGTCAACACTGTAAAGTTTGTGTAAAAAAATATTTTCTTGTCCTCCCATCATGCTGTAGAAAGAGCCCAGATTATGTCACTTCCTGGGTGTCAATGGGAATAGGAGCGGGCTTCACTCAGTGATTAAAATAAACTTTAAGAGTGCTGGCCTGAATAATTGGAATATTTAGAACAGGAGAGAGGCCGCACTATGCATAAATTATCTTTTTATTTGCACAAACGCGTTTTGGCGCGTGCCTTCTTGAAGCGCGTTTGTGCAAATAAAAAGATAATTTATGCACTTCCTGGGTGTCACAATTTAAAGAAATGCTCTGTTTTTGAATGGAGGAGGAAAATCATGTAGGAAGAAACAGGGATGAGAGAAACATGTAGGACACAGATAATATTCTAATAAAAAATAAATAAATAAATGATAAATTAGAACAAGTTAAAGCCAGCCAAGTTAGTGCGATTGTCTGACGGCAACATAATGACATCATATAATAAAAAAGACACCTGACGAAAAGCATGAATAAATTTCTGGATCTTTATAAGGAAACATCCAAGCAACCAAAGCAATAGAAACGTTATAACTTAACTTTTAACCCATCTTAGAAATCAATAAATGATTAAGTTTGTGTATAGGCTTTACATTTTTATTTCAAATTTGTAATGAGCAATTCATTTAATTGTATTTTTGAAGCAGATTTGTTATGTGACAGTATTCATTTAAGTTTCTTAAGCTAACTGCATCTCCTGCGCAGCCTCAAGCCATTCCCATAATATTTGTCACCGCTTAAATTTATGCACGGTAAGTAGCAGAGGAGGAAAGTTATCATCATTTACTTGGGACAAAAAGATTCGAAAAGTTGGATTTTTGTCGTAAATAGAAAAAACTTTCATGAAATAAAGAGGTTGAAACGCCATGGCCTGTTCATTTTGGTGTTGAAAATGACTGTAAACCATTCTAGAGAACAGTGTTGCTTTCGTCAACGAAAATTATGACTAAATATCGTCATCAACAAACCTTTATCACGTGACGAAAACGAGACGAGACGTAAATGCTGGTCATGTGACGATGACTATAACTAAATGTATAATGCAATATTGTTGACGAATAAAAACGAGACTAAAAGTGGTTTACAAAATAAAAACTATGCTAAAATGTCTCCTCATTTTCATTGACCAAAACGAGACAAATGTTAGTCTCCTTGCACTGGGATTCGAGCAGCTGCAGCTTGCTTAAGGTAATGGCAAAAAAAAACTTTTAGAACAGCGGCGAAAATGTAATAGTAGGCTATATAACCTTTAATATATCCTTTTATTGAAACGGGTGCTTTGCTGTGCAGAGACACTTCGAAACATTTCAACCGCTGGTAATAGGCTACTTTCACTTTTGCCGCAGAGACAATTATGTCCTATAACGTGTCGCAGCTCAGTTTACGATACATACTGTTGAATGTTATTAATAACAAAACATGAATGAATGAGAAAGAAAATAGCAGGATGTGCTTTTTATATTGAAAATAAATATTAAAAGCCCGATAAGTCGCGAAAGAGAACTGAATTCTACTGATAGGATAGGAAGCTGCCTGCGCGCGCTTCAAGCGCAACACGCACAGTAGCCTGTCTTCGGTTGCGCGCCTAAACGGCCAAATAAACACAGAAATATATTTTAAAAAATGCCAAGTCGAGTATTAAATGGGTTAAATTGAACTGCATTGCATTACTAAAAAGAGACTAAAATACTATTTTCATTGACTAAAATTAGACTAAATGTCATTAGTTTTCGTCGACTAAAACTAGACTAAAATGCTCAGACTTTTCGTCGACTAAAAATAGACTAGACTAAAAAGAGTATGAATGTGACAAAAACTAATAAAAACTAAAATGACAGCTTGACACAAAGACTAGACTAAAACTAAAATTAAAACAGGCCGCCAAAAACAACTATACTAGAGAAGTACGTACAAGCCACTATTGACACTGCAATGGTTGTTATGTTTTTAAAATATTTTTACAAACATAAATTCAAGGTATAACCAGGGCCAGCACAAGCTCAACTGCCGCTCCAGGCAAAACATTGTTGAAGATTAAAATTGTATTGTTTTGTGTTATTTTCAGTATTATTATTTGTGTAATGTATTTTGTGAAGTCAGGGTGTGTCTGTCCTTTCACTTTATATTTCTCTCTTTGAATTATTATGTACTAAAAATTAAACTTATTTTTTTTCTTCACATTTCATGTCAGACCCGATGGAAGAGAGTGAGGAGAGTGAAGAACTGAGTGAAGTGGAGGAGGAACATTATGTCAAACCTGGAGAAAAACCTTTGAGTCGCTCAAAGACTAAAAATAAATGTTTAAAGAAAAGAAGAGCCAAGCAATCTTTCACCTGCACTCAGTGTGGAAAGAGTTTCACAAAGAAAAGTCATCTTGAGCGTCACATGAAGATCCACACCGGAGAGAAACCGCATGAATGTGATCAGTGCGGGAAGAGCATCACACACAAAAAAAATCTTAAGGAACACATGAAGATCCACACCGGAGAGAAGCCGCATGAATGTGATCAGTGCGGGAAGAGCTTCACACACAAAAAAAATCTTAAGGAACACATGAAGATCCACACCGGAGAGAAGCCGTACGCATGCCATCAGTGTGGAAAGACTTTAAAGGCCAAACGTAATCTTGATGATCACATGAAGATCCACACCGGAGAGAAGCCGCTCTCATGTGATCAGTGTGGAAAAACATTTATTAGTGCATCAAACCTGAAGGCACACCTGACAGTTCATATGAAGGAGAAGCCACATTCATGTTCTGTGTGTGGAAAGAGTTTTTCACGGCTGACATATTTACATAAACATCAGAAAACTCACACTGGTGTGAGAGAGTACATGTGCTTTGAGTGTGAGAAGACTTTTACTACAGCGTATATTTTAAAACTGCACCAGAGTATTCACACTGGAGAAAAACCTTACAAGTGTTCACACTGTGACAAGAGATTCAGTGATTCATCATCTCTGAAAACACATGAGAGGATCCACACTGAAGAAAAACCTTACAAGTGTTCACATTGTGACAAGAGATTCAGTGATTCATCATCTCTGAAAAAACATGAGAGGATCCACACTGGAGAAAAACCTTACAAGTGTTCACACTGTGACAAGAGGTTCAGTCAGTTATCACATCTGAAAACACATGAGAGGATCCACACTGGAGAAAAACCTTACAAGTGTTCACACTGTGACAAAAGATTCAGTCGATCATCATCTCTGAAAACACATGAGATGATCCACACTGGAGAAAAACCTTACAAGTGTTCACACTGTGACAAGAGATTCAGTGATTCATCATCTCTGAAAAAACATGAGAGGATCCACACTGGAGAAAAACCTTAAGAGTGTTCACACTGTGACAAGAGATTCAGTGATTCATCATCTCTGAAAAAACATGAGAGGATCCACACTGGAGAAAAACCTTAAGAGTGTTCACACTGTGACAAGAGATTCAATCAGTCATCAGATCTAAAAACACATGAGAGGATCCACACTGAAGAAAAACCTTACAAGTGTTCACACTGTGACAAGAGATTCAGTGATTCATCATCTCTGAAAACACATGAGAGGATCCACACTGAAGAAAAAACTTACAAGTGTTCACACTGTGACAAGAGATTCAGTGTGTCATCATCTCTGAAATCACATGAGATGATCCACACTGGAGAAAAACCTTACAAGTGTTCACACTGTGACAAGAGATTCAGTGATTCATCATCTCTGAAAAAACATGAGAGGATCCACACTGGAGAAAAACCTTAAGAGTGTTCACACTGTGACAAGAGATTCAATCAGTCATCAGATCTAAAAACACATGAGAGGATCCACACTGAAGAAAAACCTTACAAGTGTTCACACTGTGACAAGAGATTCAGTGATTCATCATCTCTGAAAACACATGAGAGGATCCACACTGAAGAAAAAACTTACAAGTGTTCACACTGTGACAAGAGATTCAGTGTGTCATCATCTCTGAAATCACATGAGAGGATCCACACTGAAGAAAAAAACTTACAAGTGTTCACACTGTGACAAGAGATTCAGTGTGTCATCATCTCTGAAAACACATGAGAGGATCCACAGCAGAGAGAAGCTGCACACGTGTGATCAGTGTGGAAAGAGTTTCTCTATTAAAAGTCACCTGAAGATACACATGAAGATCCATGCAGTGGAGAAAACACATCACCACAGTCTGAGATTACAGTAAGTAGTTCATCTTTATGTGCTGAGAAACATAGGCTGTGTCCCAATTCAGTGGCTGCATCCTCCGAAGGCCGCATTTGAAGGCCGATTGCGTCACAGCGGCACGACGAAGGCTGTCCCAATTCAAAGGATCCTTCTAATGCGGCCTACCGTCAGTGTTGCCAAGTCCGAGGTTTCCCGTGGAATTGGGCTACTTTTAAGTTGTTGCCACAGTAAAAAACAAAATCCACGGGTTGATTTCCACCCTTGTAAGTATGAATTCGGCACTCCAACCTCCAAAACATCCCTCAGACCGCACAAATCAAGTGGAGAATTTGGACAATGGATTTTTTGAGCTACTTTTGTTGCACAAACCTGGCAACAGGGAGAGGATGAACAGATTGTTTTCTCTTCTTGCCAGATTAAATAAACTTTTGCTTATGTGAATTAAAATTAGTAAATGTAACACTATTCGTATACACTATTTTTATGCGAGTTATAGTTTGTAAATGAAACTAAATAATTTCTGTGAATTGTTTATTTTTGTATTGCAAGTTATGACTTGTAAATCTAATAAAGAAATGATTCTGTAATTTTCTTGTCAATGAATTTGTACATTTGATACAAAATAAATTGTTCTATACATTTTTACTTACAGTACTTTTTTACAACTATTTACAAGATGAGAAAAACTAAATAAGAGTTTAAATTAACAGTATGTTAAAACAGATTGAAAAAAATAAAATCTGTAGACTTCTATTGAGCTGAGCTGGAGATCCGGGATGGGCTGCACAATAGAGACGCTGGTAAAGCCTCTGTCGGTGGGACATCATCTGGGATCAGTGCATATTTACACTGTCCACTAGCAGGTTTGCAGGGCTGACTCAGTCGACGGCTGCCAGTCACTGAGATGTTCTCATAAAGAGGAGGAATAAAATGAATGAAGTCATAATCAAAAATCAAACCTATCCAGGACCGATCCCTGATCTATACGACATATTTTTAGTGTTTCTATTATATACTGTTCATATTTTTTCAAACAATATGTAAAATCATAATCTAATATCCATGTGTAAAATACATTTTGTTTTCAGATTGTAATGTTGCAATGTTAGAATGTAATGTGATTTGACCAAACAATCACACATGTAACCCGCCTCTCCAACCGCGTCTTCTGCGGCGCTTACTGCCTGGTAGCAGACAGACAGGGCATCTCAGGAAAGGAGGAATTGATGTCAACAGTGGTGGTTTAAAGGACTGGGCATTTAGGAGGTGATTAGCTATAAAACGAAATTCCAGCAGCGTAGTGCGATCATAAACGATAATTGGCGGGACGGTAGCAAAAACAAATATGAAAAAACAGATGAGCAAGTGACATGCCAAACATAGCGGCGCCATCCTCCCTCTGACCACTCTCTCATACGGTTTGACATCTGTGCTGTTCCTCCTGCATCCACGTCCACTGCCCCCCATCGGTGTCGCATCATTACCTTATCTACAGTTGATGACTTTGTTGATGCCTTCTCTGTTTCTGATCTCGCCTCTACTGCTGAGTTGGCACCGCCCCTATGTCCTGACCTTCTCCTCTCTTTCTTCCACACCATCTGCTCCCAGATTATGGACTCTGTTGCGCCCTATAAGGTAAAGTCGACCAAAGGACCATTGGACCCCTGGCTCAATGATACAACTTGAGCCCTCAGGCGTAAGTGTAGACAGGCTGAGCGAAAATGGAAGAAGGATAGACTGCAGGTGTCACTGGAGATGTTTAGAGACAGTCTTGCCACCTATCAGAGAGCAGTGAAGGAAGCTAAAGGACAGTATCTATCCAATTTCATCAATACCAACAGCCACCGCCAGGGGCGGACTGGCCATCTGTGTGATCTGGAGAATCACAGAACGGCCGGTACTCCAGGACGGCCGGCGGGCCGGCCCACCACCCGCCACGCACGCAGTCATCACCTGTTTTTTCCGTTAACGCGCCCGCGGGTAAAAAACGGAAAGAAAAGGGCGGGGCTGAGAAGGCGAGATAAAAAATGTTTTGCGGCATTTAGATGCTGAAGCCGCTAAATGTCGCAAACTTACTGAAATATTTAGCAGCACAGCCAGCAGCAGCACCTCACAGTTAAATATTAGCAACAGTGAAGAAGTGAGCCAGACAGCTGTGCAGCAACATGCCACCAGTGATGATGAGGGACAGAAAGATGAGCTGTTCCACAGGTAGATCCAGGGCAAGTAAGTATGGAACATGAGAGGAGAAAGAAAGTTACTTGCTAGGGATGATGTTAGGAAGTGATATTCAGGTTGCTACATTTTTAATGATTACAGTAGGCTAGTTAAAACAGCTAAACTTCAACATTTTAGCTGAAAAATGACACATGCAGTAGCTAATATTAAGAAATATGCTTTTACATTTACATTCATTCATTTAGCTGACGCTTTTATCCAAAGCGACTTACAATTGCTATATATCAGAGGTCGCACGCCTCTGGAGCAACTAGGGGTTAAGTGTCTTGCTCAGGGACACATTGGTGTCTCAAAGTGGATTCGAACCCGGGTCTCTCACACCAAAGGCAAGTGTCTTATCCATTGCGCCATCACCACCCACTTTTTACTTTTAAAAATGTTGGTAACGTTACAGTTACTGCTTACAAACTTTGAAGATTTTGAATACAGAAGTTACATTTGTAATGGTGTATTTTCATTTAGATGTGGTATTATTATGTGTGCAGTAAGATTAATTACTGCTTAAACTAATTAAGATTATTAAGTTAATAAATTAATTTTAAGACAGCATGGAATAGATTATATAATATGCTGTTATAACAGCATATTATATAATCTATTCCATGCTATCTTGGAATAAAACCTGTTTTTTTTATGTTTTTTTTTTTATCCATTCCATCATTTGTTTATTCAGGTTGAGTTTAGACCAAGAGCAGAGAAAGACACCCAATCCAGCTCAACTTTAAATTACTTTAAGCACCCCAAGTCAGACAGTCACAGCCTAGAGGTTTTTTTACACAGGACTGCAGTGTGTTGAGAGACCTCCATTTAGGTTAAATGTAGTATTCAAGTTAATCTAGAATAATATGCTTTTAACACAACATCACAGTGCTATTGCTATAATTTGGATGGTATAGTATCATGAGCCACAATTAAAGTCTTGTGACACTCATGCCAGGCGTTATTGTTGTTGTTGACGAGTTTCCACGCGCCGATTGCTTTGGGCCGGGCCTAGTCAAAGTCCAGGGCCGTTTTTTAGTCCCAGTCCGTCCCTGGCCACCGCCCTGGAATCCTGTTTAGCACTATTAATTCTGTCATAAATCCTGTGTCTGTTGCTTTGAATGATGTATCTGAAAATACATGCAATGCATTCAAACAATACTTTTTGGACAAGGTTCTGTCTGTTAGGCAAACCATTACACAAGCCCCTGCTGTTGCCATGTCCTCCCGACACGCCATTGTTAGACCGCTGCTCAAGAAACCCAACCTTGATCCCTCCATACTGTCCAACTTCCGCCCAATATCTCACCTGTCACTTCTGTCTTAGTTGATGGAGAAGCTTGTTTTGTCCCAGCTTCAGTCTCACCTCCAACTTCACGTCATTGGTGATAAATTTCAGTCCGGTTTCAGGTCTAGACATAGCACCGAATCAGCGCTACTGAGGGTCAATAATGACATTCTTGGAGCCCTGGACAGTAAAAGCATTTGAATGAAGGAAAGACTGAGTACATCCTGTTCAGCCCGGACTCACCTAACAGCTCCCTCAGTTTTGGTCCTCTAACACCTCAGTTTGCACCCACTGTGCGTAACCTGGGTGTTTTTTTTTTGACAAAAGTGGCAAAATTTGGCAATATGACAAACAGATTAGTTCAGTTGTGAGGGTGAGCTTTTACCTGTTAAGGCTCCTCAGTAAGGTAAAACCATTCTTGTCAAGAGCTGACCTTGAAAAAGCCATTCATGCCTTCATCAGCTCGAGGATAGACTACTGCAATGCCCTCTACACTGGACTTAATCAATAACTACTCAATCGGCTTCAACTGGTACAAAACACGGCAGCACGTCTTCTCTTCTACACCTCCAAACGCTCACACATCACCCCAGTCCTCCGTTCGCTCCACTGGCTTCCGGTGCGGTTTAGGGTTGAGTACAAGATCCTGCTGTTTGTGTTCACAGCCATCAATGGTCTGGCCCCGGCCTACCTCGCCGAATTAGTAACGATCCATCAACCAGCCAGAACTTAGCGCTCCTCTGAACACACCTCTCTGGTCATTCCCAAGTTCAAATATAAAAAGTTTGGAGGCAGGTAATTTGCCGTCCAGGGCCTAAAGCTGTGGAACGCACTTCAAGCTCACTTACGAAGCATCACCGTGTTGAGTGTTTTTAAATCACAGCTGAAAACACATCTATTCAGACAAGCTTTTAATACGTTGCCTCCGACTCGACTGCTATTTTTACATACATTTATGTTTTTATATATTGTTGAATTTTAATGTTTTACTGGAAAGCGCCTTGTGCACCTTTTGGCTGTTGTAAGGCGCTCTACAAATAAAATTTGATTGATTGATCACACAAACTAATACAAAATCGCTCAGGTCTGAATGAACTCAACATATTCTCCTCATGCTCGCTGCTGCTGCACTAAATGTTTATTTCAGTGAGAAGACGCCAGAAAAGACACACAAGTATCGCTGTGTCCGATGAAAACAATACAGAAATGAGCCTGTTGCTTAATCAAACTGTATAAATTGTGTTTGATGGTTGTGTAAATATGAGAAATACCGTGAACTGCTCTCCTCACCTCAGAAGACTCGACGCTGAAACTCAATGATGGTCCTTGTAGGCTACCGCTCATTTACAAAATGATTGCCCAGTGCGGGATGACTGCGCCCTTCAACCAGATGGAACTGGAGAAATATTCTAAATGTTCTGATCCAATCTGACAGTTCTGATCTGTAATGCTGCGTGAATCATAATCATACAGAGTTCGCTCATTGGCCAGAGGAGAACTGGCCCCCGACTGAGCCTGGGTTCTCCCAAGGCTTTTTTCTCCATTCTGTCACTGATGGAGTTTTGGTTCCTTGCCACTGTTGCCTTGGCTTTTGGCTTGCTTAGTTGGGAACATTTAATATTCAATAATATTACTGATCTGCCTTACTTAAAGTGGAGATGACGCAATTTTCTTCTAGAAACATACTTTGTTGTATTTTTTTCCATGTTATCAATGTGAAGCTGCTTTGATAAAATCTGTATTGTAAAAAGTGCTATATAAATTTAGGTGACTTGACTTGCTCTTGGTAGCCCCTCTCTGGAAGAACCAGCTATGGTTCTCCGGGTTGACTCAGCTGCTAGACACAGCGCCATGGCCGATTCCGCTGTCGAAAGACCTTCTCTCGCAGGCGATCGGAAAGCTCTGGCATCCCCATCCCGACTTGTGGGCCCTCCATCTATGTTCCCTCAACGGGTACCCAGGGACCTTGCCAGAAGGAGTGCTGAAAACATATACTCAAAGTTAGGGCTGGGCGATATGGAGCAAAAAATATATCTCGATATATTTTGTTATATCTCGATATACGATATATATCTCGATATCTTTAGAGGAAAAATAACCCCCCAAAAACTACTGCAAAAACAAATATGCCAAATAAAAGCCTTTTTTTTATTGAAGTGCAAAGAGGTAGGCAGTTCATGTAGGAACAATGTGCTTCTGTGACATTTAAAAAAAAAATCCATATACAAAAATAATAATTTAACTGTAAAATAAAGGAAGAAATAATACATATTGCCTTTTCATTCAAAAATAAAACGATTCAACTCAAGGTAGGCAGTGTAGGGTTTCCCGCAGTTTGTCAGAAATGTTTTTTTTTCTTTTTTTTTCTGTACCTCCATGAAATACCTTCAAGTTAGCCTACGTGTTGCCACCATACACATCAGCATACATGCTCCTGATACAATTTTTTTAATAAACAAAATAATAAATTTGTTATTAAAGCATTAACATTCACAAACCACTGTTAATTTAACATATAAGCAAGCAGGCTGCGTGCATGGTTTGCCATGACTGAATGCGAGCAAAGTGTAATAATTCCTAAAAAGCTGACATCGCGATCTCATACATCTCTGTTATTATCATTGATGACTGCACAATGAATCTTTCATAATGTCTACACTTTGTTTGTTATAATCAGAGGATTTGCCAGCATGCAGAATTCAGCACTGAACAGAAAGTCAGTTTTGAGCAGTGAGGAGTTTCTATCTTAAATGCTTCTGATTGGCCATTGCGTTCCAGAAATCAACACATTTGCAAACATGTTACAAATAGAAACTGGCCTGTAAATCGTGTCTATTTTGTTTTAGTTGTTCTTGTTGCTTTTCTGCAACAGATGAATCACAATTTATTAGTTTTTATGTTTTATTCATAGATATTTCTATTTAATCGTTTTATTCTCCCACAGCCCGCACACACAGAGTGAGTGCATTACGGCCCGCGCTCGCACTCTGTCATCAAATCTAGTCCCGCGCCGCACGTCTCTAGATCGAGAGCCGAGTATAGCGGCGGGAAATATCGGGCTCGGGCAGAGAATCTAAGCTCTAAACAGGACAGAGTAACACGGCGGATATGGCTCATATACATTGTTTTGACGATGTAGTTAGGGGGCAAGCATGTGTTGCTTAGGCGGCCGCCTTTAGCACAGCACAGAGAAGGCAAATAAGCAAAATGGTGAAACTGAATTAAATATAAACAATATATCGATATATACGATATGTCAAAATCCATATCGTGTTTAAAAAATATCTCGATATATTTTAAATATCGAGATATCGCCCACCCCTACTCAAAGTATATGTTGCAGAAATAGCAGCTTTCCACGTTAATGTGGCTGGGCAATCACTGGGAAGAAACGACCTGGTTAAACCCACCTCAACCCCCCTCTGTGCCTGTCTGGGACCTCTCCATGGTCTTGGAGGCCATGACAGGACCCCCATTTGAGCCACTTCAAAACTGCTCTCTTGCTGGCGCTAGCATCAGTCAAGCGAGTAGGTGATTTACAAGTGCTCTCAGTAAGTTTCCTGTCTTGAGTTTGGGCCTAACGACTCCAGAGTCGTCCTTAAGCCAAGACATGTGTATGTTCCTAAATTGCTCTCTAGTCCGTTTAGAGCACAGGTCATTTCACTATCAGCTCTTTTCTCGTCTGAAGATGAAAGAGATGTGTAGCTTCTCCTGTAGCTCAAACAGTAGAGCGTTGGCGCTAGCAACGCCAAGGTCATGGGTTCGATTCCCAGGGAAAGCAGGAACTGATTAAATGTAAAAAAATGTGTACCTTGAATGCAATGCTTTGGATAAAAGCGTCTGCCAAATGCATAAATGTAATGTGAACTTGCTCTGCCCCGTTAGGGCCATCAGAGCCTATTTAGAGCGTTCTGCCCCGTTCAGGCAGTCAGAACAGCTCTTTGTATGTTTTGGCGGCCGCTCCAAAGGGCTCGCGGTCACAAAGCAGAGACTATTAAGCTGGATAGTGGATGCTATCTCGCTGGTTTATGAGTCTAAGGGCCTCCAGTGTCCCATAGGCGTCAGAGCTCATTCCACGAGAGGCATGGCCTCCTCTTGGGCATGGTCGAGTGGAATTCCAATTCAAGATATCTGTGGGCCTCGCCATCCACATTTATGAGGTTTTATAACCTGGAAGTTCCTGCTTTGCAATCGAAGGTTCTTTCGATATGTTAAAGCACATAACTATGAGGCCAATAACTGGTCCCAGTCATACGTATGATAAGGTTTGGCCCTCTCTGAGACCCATTCCTTGTGAAAGCGAATGAGACAGATCTCTATTTTTTACTAACTTATAAGAGCCAAAGCATCTCAAGAGAAGAAGAGAAGAAAAGTGTGCAGTTTCAAAGCTACATGGAAATATATCTTGCATTTGCATGGAAGATTAGAAGTGGAAGAGAAACATCTCGGTTACTAAAGTAACCTTGGTTCCCTGAGAGAGGGAACGACTATTGGGTAAGCTCACGCAATGGGAAAACTCCTTTTCTCGAGAATATTGAAATAAAAAATTCTTTTAAAACGCAGTGCAGCTGCACAGCATTCACAGAGCTGAGCATCTACCGTGGTCATTGGCTGTACTGCGGTAACTGCACGAATCCATGGCGAGGTGCCTTATGCGCGCAATCCAAAGAGGCCACTTCACGCCCTCAGCACGTCATAGCCCGCCAGAATGGGTGTGGCTTATACCGTTATAACCATTTTGCACCATAGAAACCAGGTTAAATCGACTGAAGCAATCCCCTGATCTAAGCACATTAGCACGGGGGGTTACGCAAAAGTTGTTCCCTCTCTCAGGAAACTGAGGTTACGTTAGTAACCGAGACGATCCCTTTCGAGAGGTCTCCTATTGCGTAAGCTTACGCTATGGAAACCCCATTTAAAACACTGTGCGTGCTTAAAACTTAGCTCCCCAATATAGCACAGGGCAGAAGTCCCGAGGCTCATATAAGAGTAAAGTTATGAGTCCTATAGAGGCCAAACCCATGTTGGGCTCTCTATGGAAAACACAGGAGCTGTGTCTGGATGACGGCCGCTTTCAGTGCTACTTCCGCCTGTCTAGCGCCCAGTTTGATGACCTGTTGTCCCACATCGGAGCGAGGATCACCCTCGCCCTCACCCACCTAATCTCCAGCTAAACGGCTCCAGTCCTGCTGATTTTGGTGACAATAAGTCCGCAGGAAGCGACTGAGGTCTTGGTTAAGCCGTTCAACCTGCCCGTTGGCCTGAGGATGGTATCCAGAGGTGAGGCTGATGTTAATATTGAGCTTGGAGCAAAGTTCCTTCCAAACACGAGAAGTTAACTGCGGACCTCCATCAGTGATGATGTCCTCGGGAAGTCCAAAAAGGTGGAACACATGATTAGGGAGCGCCTCCGCGGTCTGAAGAGCTGTGGGAAGGCCAGCCAAAGGGATGAAACGGCAGGACTTAGAGAAGCGATCGACTACTGAGAGGATAGTAGTAAATCCTTGAGACCGCGGCAGATCCGTGACAAAATCTATGTGGGACTAAGGACGTTGTGGTACTGGCAGAGGCTATAAGAGGCCGGCAGGTTTCAGGTGAGATGACTTGACAGTGTTACAGGTGGTAACAAACTTTACGACATCAGATCGCAGTGAAGACCACCAAAAGTGATTAGAGACCAACTGAGTGGTGGCTGCAATACCCGGATGTCCAGCACAGGGAGTGCAATGAACCCATTGGAGTACTCGGTTACGGAGTTCGAGGGGGACATAAAGACGATCTGTTGGGCATTCAGGTGGAAATGGATGTCTTTGCTGAGACGCAGTGATTTCAGAAATTATGTCCCACTGTACGGGTGCAACAATGAGGGTTGAGGGCAGGATGGATTCTGGTTTAGAAGACTTGCTGGGGCTGTCGAATTGACGAGACAGAGTGTCTGCCTTTCCGTTCTTCGAGCCCGGACGGTAGGTGATTTTAAAGTCAAATCTGGAAAAGAAGAGGAACCAGCGAGCCTGGCGAGCGGTCAGTGAGCACTGTGAAAGGCTAACGCGCACCCTCTAACCAATGTCTCCATTCTTCAAACGCTGCCTTCATAGCCAGGAGTTCCCTATCGCCCACATCATAATTGCGTTCAGCTGCATTGAGCTTACGTAAGTGGAAAGCATACGGATACATTTTAGCGGGACTACCGTGGTGTTGAGACAGGATCACGTCTACACAAGTGTTAGAGGTCCACCTCTACAATGAACTCCTTCTCGGGATCTGGATGATGGAGAATGGGGTCTGTGGTGAATTTTGCTTTCAACCATTCAAATGCCGAACTGCACTTCGGGTACCAAAGGCCTGAAAAACGGAAGGACTGTTTGACAGTCTGAACAGCATAACGCGGTATTCATATTGGCCAGAGGTCGTGGAAAAGGCCGTCTTCAATTCGTCACCCCTCCGAATACGAATCAGATTATATGCATTCCATAGATCAAGTTTGGTGAAATATCGGGCATTGCGGAGCATCTCCAGGGCAGCTGGAAAGAGTGGCAGCGGATAGCGGTATTTGACAGTTATTTCATTGAGAACCCGAAAGTCAATGCATGGTCGGAGACCCCCATCCTTTTTTTTTTACAAAAAAGAAACCGGCAGATTCTGGAGACATAGACGTGGTGATGAAACCCTTAGCAAGCTGCGCCTCTATGTACAAAATCATGGCCTCAGTTTCAGGTTGAGATAGAGGATAAACTCTCCCGCACAGTGGCACGGACCCTGACAGGAGTTTGATGGCGCAGTCACCAGCCCGATGTGGTGGTAAATGTGAACCCTCCCTCTCACTGAATGCCAGGGCTAAATCATGATAAACGGAGGGTAACTCCCGGAGACATAAATCCTTGGGAGAGAGAGCGAGAGCCCGGTTCAGGACCCTGAACAGCGGACATGCAGTTATTCTCAGGACCCTGGACAGCGGACATGCAGTTATTTTGACAAAAGGGTGACCACTAAGTAATCCTCCTCTCTAACCAGGAAATTTGTGGGTTATGTTTCTCCAGCCAAGGGAATCCCAGGATCGCCGGATGAAGAGGCGAGTTGATACTAAAAAAAATAATTTATTCCGTGTGCTGCGAGCCAATGCTGAGAGTGAGGGATTGTGTGGTGAACTGAACCTCTCCTGTCCCCAGGGGGCACCCATCTAACGCTGCCACTGTCACACGGGGTTCACAAGGGAGAAGAGAGAGGTGATGAGTATTGGCAAAGGCTAAGTCAATGAAATTCCCAGAAGCTCCCGAGTCAATTAAAGCCCGCAATTTGATAACTCTCTCATTGGAATTTAATGAAATCTCTACGATGAATGAATTAGGAGAGGGTAAACAAGAACTCACCGCAGCGGGATCTCGAGGTGCGGATCTTACAGGACAGGAAACCCTCAGGTGCCCGGCTTGTCTGCAGTAAATACATAGATGGTTACGTCTTCTTCTCTCACGTTCAGCAGTTGAGATGTGAGTATAACCGATCTGCATAGGTTCGGGTTCTGAGCTGGTATAGGACTCGATATTCAAACTGGATCTGAAAGGTGTGCGACGAGCCCGGATCAGGTTGTCGAGACGAATGGCAAGTTCCATGATTTGATTGAGTTTTTTTTCCATCATCACGGCATGCCAACTCTCCCTGAAGGTCCGCATTTAATCCGTTTCGATACAGAAGCTTAAGCGGTTCCTCCCTCCAGTTAGTTTGAGCCACAAGCGTACAGAAGGAGAGAGTGTAATCTGCTGCGGTGGAGCTTCCCTGACATAAAGCGAGCAGTAGTTCCCCAGGTTCTTTTCCTCCCGCGGGGTGTTCAAGTACCTCTCTGAAGTGGGCAACAAAAACATCATAAGTAAAAGACAAAAGCTGACCTCCTGACCACATAGCAGTTGCCCATTCCAACACCTTTCCAGTGAGAAGCGAGCATACAAAGGAGATACGGCTCTCATCAGTGATGTGCTCCCGGGACTGGTAGAAATAAATTTCACACTGCATGAGAAAACATTTACAGGCGGTGGGTGATCCATTGTAATTTTCGGGAAGAGACAATCTGGGATTGTTGGAAGAGGTACTCAGACAGGTTGAGAAGGAGCAGGTGCAGCGGGAGCTTGAGCCTGATTAGCGGCCGCGATCTGCAGGGATAATGCCTGAACGGATCTCGCGCTGAATCTCGCGAAAAACGAGAAACGTTGACATAAACTCAGGCTGATAATAGAAGAAACTCAGGCAGACATAAGTAGAATACTCAGGCTGGCATTAGAAGGGCAGTCCAATAATCAAAGTGAAACACAGGCAAAGGTCAGGACAGGCAGCGAAGGTTCATGAAAACATTAAAGAGTCCAGGACTGAGATCGAAGGTCCAGAGAAAACCGAGAAACGTGCGACACAGACAAATCGGCAAATCAATACTTCACAGAGAACAAAAGAGAGAGCAGTCAATAAAAAGGGAGGATGAGGATGAACAGGTGATAATGCTGAAGATGAAAAGGGAATTCGGCAGGGCTGGACGTTGATGAGTGCAGAGAGGGGAGATGAAGTCTTAATACTCAGGAGAGAGGGATCGAATGACGCCAGGAGGAGGCATTGTCGAGCATTCTGTGACAATTTTACAGTACACAAAATGATTACAGTAAATCAGAAAATAATAAATAAAATATTTGTGGTGATGAAGCAGTACTGTGATTATTACTGTAAATATGTTTACAATATTTTAAAGTTACTGCAATTAAATTTACAGTAAGCATACTGTGAAAGGAACTACAGAAAATGACTTGCTAATTGGTGCCAGCTAGTTACTGTAAATTTCACAGTATTCTCTTTACAGTGCAGCAACAAGTATTTCATGATCACAGCAGAGAGAGACGAGATGAGGAGTTACAAGAACACAGCTGAAGAGTTAGGTCAAACAAAATACTGCAAACGTGGTTTCTCCACTGCATGGATCTTCATGTGTATCTTCAGGTGACTTTTAAAAGAGAAACTGTCCTCACACTGATCACACGCACTCAAAAAACTAAATTGTTGAATGAACATGATTTAATCGTAGCACCCATTATGCATCTAATCAAGTCAAGTAAACTTGGTAAGATTTGAATATTTTATTTGAACACAATATTGATCTGTAAATTGAACATGATTTTAATGTCAATGCAACTTCTTTGCAACTAATTGAATCAAAATGTTTGTATTGTGTTAGACTAATCAAATTTATTATCATTCACTCAAAGCACAGGAAAGCAGAATCACCAAAGGAGAAAAAATTTTAAGTCGCCATTATGCAGATCAGTGTGTGTTTTAGTTGGGCTCTTCACCCTTAAATTATTAACTTTTAGTTTTGTTTGGCTGTTGTACATGAGTTATAACAGCCAGATGAACCAATAGGAACGGTGATCTGATGGTGTTGGTTGTGTATTAACATAATCATTATCAGTGTTGGGGAGTAACGGAATACATGTACCGACGTTACGTATTCAGAATACAAATTATGAGTAACTGTATTCCGTTACAGTTACAATTTAAATAGTTGGTATTTAGAATACAGTTACATTGTTGAAATCAATGGATTACATGAGGATACTTCTCTGTTTCACAATCTCTAAATAACGTTTATTCAATATCTAAAAATAAATTAAGGCAACATCATGCATTTCCCAGAAGCCCCAATATGAAAACGAAAAAAATTGCGGTTTGCGTGATCAGTCACATATGGAGTCGGAAGAGCAGCAGCGGCGGGAGCTAGAGGTAGAGATGGAGCCGAAACAGAGCCAGGGCAAAAATGCGTTTAATATCTTGGAAATTTAAAAGCATTTCACACTAAAGAAAGAGGGACAACGAACTATAACTGTGCAATGCTCTGCTTACCAGCAACCAACCTCCTTTCAGCGTCTAAAGACTCCACCTCCAACCTGAAGAAGCATCTTGTAAGTCATTTTCTTTAAATTAGCCAGTTTTAAATTTAATTTTCTTTAAATTAGCCAGTTTTAGTCGTCTGCTGTAGTTTAATGCAATAACGTTATGATATGAAACCGAAATCACGACGACGCTCAGATCGACGAACTGCGTGTCCATTACAGATTTGCGCAAAACTTTTGAGATTTATTTTCTAAATGTCGACAAAAAAATATTTCGAAATGACGGTGTTTCCATTAACCGATGTTATGAGACTAAACTTAATTTTTTCCTCTTGCGATAATAAAATCATTCCAAAAACCATGGCAACGGACGTTGTAGGTTTATAGCCTACTCTACTGTATCCCAGCCACTGCACTAGCCATTATTATTAATCGAAGGAGATGTACAGGTATGCGTGTTTTCAAAGCATTAAAGGTGCAGTGTGTAATTTTTAGCAGCATCTAGTGGTGAACCTTGCGAATTGCAAATGGACAATCACTTACGGCATATCTCCCCCTTTTCAAACTCTATGGAGAAGCTACGGTGGCCGACGTAGGATAAAAGATGTCGTCGTCTGAGTCAGCAGAGAGTAGAAAGTCAAGCACTGAGGTTTCTTTATATTATATTTTATATAAAATGATATTATATATATATTTTTTTTTTAATTCAGTAAAACCACGTTATTGCAATAGTTATTTTTACTTGTTCATCATTTTGTTAGTCTTTTATACACTGACTTTACCATAGCTTGTTTCCATGCTAGTTAGTATAAGATAAAAGCATCAAAGCAGTTAGGTAAGGGGAAATAGCTAACGTTACGATGTACGAGGCGTCGGTCAGACAGCATATTTTTCTCCACGTTTGCAGAGTCAGGGACAACCTGAGTATGTACCGGAGGTAACTGGTAGAGAGAGAGGGAGAGGAAGAGGAAGAGGGAGAGGGAGAGGGAGAGGGAGAGGAAGAGGGCTGTAACGGTCACCAGCTGGAGTGCCCTTGAGAGCCACCTGAGGGCACTCCACATCAAGACTATTATCATTCACTCACAGACTACATCTCCCATCATTCTCTGCCCGGACTCATCATCACTTGTCACTGATCACATTCACCTGTACCTCATTCACTGAATGCATTTCACCTGTGTCTCATCCTGTTAGTCTGTCTATTTATACCTTGTTCATTCATTTACTCACTGCGAAGTCTTGTCTAGTGTTTCACTGCAATTCCGAGCGTTTTCCCTGGTTTTTGTCATTTGGTTTTTGGATATCATCCTCTGGTCCCTGGATTACTCTCTTGCCTCTGGTCCCTGGATTACTCTCTTGCCTCTGGTCCCTGCCTGTTTTGTTTGTTTGTTTGTTTCTTTGTTTGACTGCCTGTCTGTGTATGACCCTTGCCTATTCATTGGATTACGCCTCTGGATTGCCCCATACAATAAAGCTGCGTTTGGATCTAAAACCTCGTCTCGGAGCAGTTCATAACAGAAGACTTCGCCAACACAGATCCAGCAGCTGAGAAGAACCCACCCAAAGATGAATCCAGCAGCACAGATTATGTGTCTCCGTCAAGGAGATCGACCCATAGAGAACTATGTAGTGGACTTTTTTGGAACTTGCCCCTCTGACTTGCATGGATAAGGTATGTTTAATGATATGGTATGTCTAATTTTTCGTGGAGGACTATCAGAGCCACTTAGCTACCTTATGCCAGGGCATGACCCTAATGGGACTCTTAAACAGTATATTGACTTGGCCCTTTCCTTGAGCGGTTCGTCATTTACTGTGGGCTTTGTGGAGGAAGAACCCCGCAAAGTCAGGAGAAACTCTAAGCTTGAGGATCCTCACGTCATGCCACCCATCAGGCCCATCACCGGCTCAGTCTCCAGCTTGATGGACCCACCGCTCATGTCAGCACGGAGGGCCAAGAAGATTGGCCAAACGAGGTCTCGTCCTGCCAAAACCACCGTTCCAGAGACGGTTCACGTCCAGCCTGCCCAGCCAGAGACGGTTCACGTCGTGCCTGCCCAGCCTGAGACGATTCGCATCGTGCCTGCCCAGCCTGAGACGATTCACGCCTCTCCAGCCGAGCCTGCACTCCCTTCACCTCTGGACCGGTACTGCTCAGAGCCCTCTTCGCCGCTGGTCCCGTCCAGTCCAGAGCCGCCTTCGCCGCTGGTCCTGTCCAGCCCAGAGCCGCCTTCGCCGCTGGTCCTGTCCAGCCCAGAGTCGCCTTCGCCGCTGGTCCTGTCCAGCCCTGCCGAGCCTGCGCTCCACGTCAGCCCTGCCGAGCCTGCGCTCCACGTCAGCCCTGCCGAGCCTGCGCTCCACGTCAGCCCTGCCGAGCCTGCGCTCCATGTCAGCTCCGCCAAGTCAGTGTCTCAGGACAAGATGGTCTCCGTTGAGCCAGTGTCTCAGGACGAGATGGTCTACGCTGAGCCAGAGCCAGAGCTTCACGTCAGTCCTGCCGAGCCAGAGGCAGAGCTTCACGTCAGTCCTGCCGAGCCAGAGCCAGAGCTTCACGTCAGTCCTGCCGAGCCAGAGCCAGAGCTTCATGTCAGTCCTCCCAAGCCAGAGTCAGAGCTTCACGTCAGTCCTGCCAAGCCAGAGCCAGAGCTTCACGTCAGTCCTGCCGAGCTAGAGCTTCACGTCACGTCTGCCCAGTCAGAGGCCGATCCAGAGTCTCGTCCCGCCGAGACTGAATCTGTGCTTGAGCCTGAACCTGAATCTCTTCCTCTTTCTGAGCCTGTGTCTTCGGACAAGGTGGCCGACTCCACGCCTGTGTCTTCGGACAAGATGGCCGACTCCACGCCTGTGTCTTCGGACAAGATGGCCGACTCCACGCCTGTGTCTTCGGACAAGATGGCCGACTCCACGCCTGTGTCTTCGGACAAGATGGCCGACTCCACGCCTGTGTCTTCGGACAAGATGGCCATCGCATCCCCGGAGCCCGTTCCTGAGCCGGTGTCTGTTCCTGAGCCGGTGTCTGTTCCTGTTCCGTGGTCTCCCGAAGGGTCGTCTCCGCACCGGCCGCCCGAGGGGCCTTCACCGCCGTGGCCACCCGAAGGTCCTACTGCTCCGCCGTGGTCACGTCCTGCTCCGCCCTGGTCGCCTGCACAGCCGACTCCGCCCTGGTCGCCTGCACAGCCGGCTCCGCCCTGGTCGCCTGCACAGCCAGCTCCGCCCTGGTCGCCTGCACAGCCGGATCCGCCCTGGTCACCTGCACAGCCTGCTCCGCCCTGGTCGCCTGCACAGCCTCCTCCGCCCTGGTCGCCTGCACAGCCGGCTCCGCCCTGGTCGCCTGCACAGCCTGCTCCGCCCTGGTCGCCTGCACAGCCTGCTCCAGGCCCTCTTCCGCTCCACGGGCCTGGCCCTCCATCCCGCCCCCGGGTCTGACCCCCGCTCCACCTCCCTCCTGGACAGTTTTTGGAGCGTCTGGAATCCGCTCCTTAAAGTGGGGGCTATGTAACGGTCACCAGCTGGAGTGCCCTTGAGAGCCACCTGAGGGCACTCCACATCAAGACTATTATCATTCACTCACAGACTACATCTCCCATCATTCTCTGCCCGGACTCATCATCACTTGTCACTGATCACATTCACCTGTACCTCATTCACTGAATGCATTTCACCTGTGTCTCATCCTGTTAGTCTGTCTATTTATACCTTGTTCATTCATTTACTCACTGCGAAGTCTTGTCTAGTGTTTCACTGCAATTCCGAGCGTTTTCCCTGGTTTTTGTCATTTGGTTTTTGGATATCATCCTCTGGTCCCTGGATTACTCTCTTGCCTCTGGTCCCTGGATTACTCTCTTGCCTCAGGTCCCTGCCTGTTTTGTTTGTTTGTTTGTTTCTTTGTTTGACTGCCTGTCTGTGTATGACCCTTGCCTATTCATTGGATTATGCCTCTGGATTGCCCCATACAATAAAGCTGCGTTTGGATCTAAAACCTCGTCTCGGAGCAGTTCATAACAAGGGCAGAGAGGCAGAGGTGTTGGAGGTGCAGTCAGGGAAAGGAGAGGCAGAGGACCTACCCGGAGTGATGGCTCATTACAGGAAAATGAAAGAGTGGAAGCCCTCCAAAGGGACCGGAGAGCTGTTACAGAGGTTTGTATTTATAAAGTTATTTTAACGTTATTATATTCCAACCTGTTTGCACTTTATGTCAAAAACCCCAGCACACAGTGATAACGTTATTTACATAGCAGCTCTGTGCACATGTACCCCTGGTACAGTAACGTTATTTAGTAACAAAATGTTTTCAAAGTGTAACCTGTCATTTACTGGGCAACAATGATTATATGAAGCCATATTATACAAGTTGAGCAAACATTGTCCAGCCTGCAAACCCTAATATGCAGTACCATATTGCCAACATAATGTAATGCAACTTAAAAAGCCATATTTTATCAGAATCAGAAATTCTTTATTGATACTTGAGGGGAAATTCTTGGTCACATTTACTAAGATTGCATGTCAAGATACTAAGGAAAATAAATAACTATATAAAGTAGGTAAGTTGATATAATTAAATTTAATAATAGTAATAATGAGTACTGGTATAGTTCATTTTGAGTGGATACAATCTTTAAAAAACAATGTATCGAGACCAAGAGTAACCAGAGTATTGAAGCAGAGAATATTGCATATTGAGTATTTTTCCCTTTGTCCTCTTTCTTCAGAGACTTCTTCAGGAGATGACCCTCGAAGAACACAGAGAGCTCTCCACACTTCTGCTGGAGAGGCAGCCAGGCCTGGTCTTTGATGCCTTGATGATGCATCAGCGCAGACATGGTGCACCACCTTCTGCCGGAGTGCCAGGAGTACCTTGGTGTACTTGTGGTAACTGTAGGGAAATGGCTACGGACCAGGAGAGGAAATGCTGTGGCCAGGATCAAGTTAACTGTGTGAGCCTACTGCCCCACTTCTCCCAGTACTGCCTTGAAGAAGGCTTTATTCGCATTCACAGGCAGTACCGGGAGGACATTATGGCATTAAGCAACATCAGGGAGCCTGGGTATGACAACAGAGAGTACCGCTATGGTGCCTATAGACACTTCATATATTGGCAACATGGAGCATTAGGCCATAGAAACCGACTTGTCATCCCCAGTTGTTGTGTTTGGAGGATCAGGGACAAGTTCCCTGATCCTCAAGGACACTACACTGGATTTATTCCTGGACTGTGAATTTTCTTCTAGGCTCTCTGGCATGTTCATACAGTTTCACACAAGTACTCACAAATCTGCCTCAGGATCATCAAGGCTTCAAACAAATGTACATAGTTAACATTTTATTTATTATTAGAAAACTATATATTTATTAATATTTTGCCCCTCTTTATTTAAAATTGATGTTTGTTTTATAGATATATATTTTGTTATAGTTGTTCAACTACAGTTCTATGGTATTTAAAAAATAAAAGTTATGAAATAGAAGGATATGGTGTTTTTATTTACATTATATACATTTGAACATGTGTTTAGAAAAATATGACAATTTTAAACTTTGACAAAACATTTTCAATAACAATTTTAGTTATTTATACTTACATAATAGGTGATAGCTGTAGCCTTACTTATCATTACTGTTCAAAATTGTAAACTTTAATTTAGGCTACCTACAGAAAATAATATGCGCCGGTCACAGTGTACTTAGCAGAATAAGATGAAACTAGTTGCAAGCTTTGACTTTGTCAGTGAACTGAAGTTCTTTCCTTCGTGATCCTGCCTGACAAGTACCAGGCCACATGCAAGCTGATCTCCTATGTGGATCTTTCCACATCGGATGCTGGTTGGAATAACGGTCCTGTTGAAGACAGTGCCATCAAACATAGTTACAGACTATATTGTAATGTAAATATCATTCAAAGACATGTAATATGGTACAACATATTCAACAAATTGTGTAACTTACCTAGACCTCTTCTGACTTGTCTCTGCCACAAGTCTGTTGTGGCTGGTGCAGGTACGGGGGGCACCAAACCAAGCTGTCTGGGGTCATCTGGTCGAAGGCTCCTCCTTCTAGGCATCCCCACTCTGCTTGTGAGTCTGTTATTCACAATCCTTTCTTGTACCTCGGAAATGTATCCGTAGGTTTTTTCAGATTTCAAGGCATATACACTGTATCTTCTAGCGTTCTTCTTATACAATCTTTTAAAACTGGAATTAGACAATTTAAAACCATCGGTTTTTAAGTACAACAAGAGACAACCTTGAGTGTTAAGACAATCAATTGCATATAAAACATTTGCTGAATATTGTACTATGAATGTGAATATTATATAATTGTAAAACGTACATCTCTTTGCCATCCAACGTTTTCATTGTTGGTCGGTTCAGGTGAAAATTGTTGTCCAAAGCAGCAAGCAGAACTCTTGTCTCGTAAACTGGTGGGCTGAAAGCATAGCGCTTGCTTGCATACATCAGGATATGGTTGTTGAAAGACTCTAGGTCTGCAGTCGATCTAATAGAACAAACAAACAAATAAAATACTTCTGTGTACATGAGAAGTAAGCACAAATATTATTAATATATATATCAGTGTGAAAAAGTATAGCCACACTACCTGAATCGCAGATATTTGTGAACATCTTTCAGCCACCTCTTATTGAGAACTATATCCACTAAAGCTTTGTGGCACTGGGAGTCTCTCTGGATCCACATCTTTCCCCGCATTTGCTCCGATTCAAGGTGCCCGTGTTTGCAGCTTCCCATAGTCCAGGTGTGAATGTTGCAGACATGGTGAAGGATGCCTACCCATAATGCCTGAAAAACATAAAAATGCACTAAAAATATGTCCTTAATATAGCAATTAATGAAAATACTCAAAGATATAATGAAATTGTGTGCTTATGTAACCGGTCTGCAACTGACCGCTGTTACGTTACTGTCTCTGCGTTGTGTAATAGAAGGACCAGGACACTGTTACTGCGGTTCACCAGACCAGGGATGTTTATTAACAGTCGCTCACGCCCAACATGGACTTATCACCATCTGTGGATCAACATCAATAAAGATGACAAACTGCTTGTGAAGATCTCATCATTACATCACCTCTCTCCACCGCATGCAATGCAAACTCAATTAACAATCAAAAATAATACACATAACATTGAAAGATGTGAAATACCTGTGGATCAACATCAATAAAGATGACAAACTGCTTGTGAAGATCTCATCATTACATCACCTATATGATACAACACTAGTTAGTTGATTAATGACTCAAAGCCCTGTTAATGCATATCATACGGCCCACACAATATATCTTCACATTATTGATCCACTCACACATATAACATGCAATAAAACACAATACACAGTCTCTGTACTGTTCACAAAGGGATATCAACTCAATTAACATACTTTACAAACTTAATTCGCTCATAGATTGAAGAGCACTGAAAAACGCTTACCTCTCTCCACCGCATGCAATGCAAACTGAAGAGAGGCGCGCGCACACTTCAAAATGGCACCACAACAGCGGCAGAAGAAAATATCAAAATAAAAGTCTCTGGAGAATAAATAGCAAAAATCAACATATATTGCTCAGAGAAAAACGGAAATAAATCAGTAATAAAATAATAAGGATTTTAGTGAAAAAGCAACAATACATTAAACTTGTATTGTACTTATTATAACTCGTTACATTCACCCCTTCCGGATTTCACTTAAATCCATACTGAATGATCCAAATAAAATAACAACTGGTACAGGTCTGCAATGAAACAGTCATTAGTTCAACTTGTGAGTTACCCACTAATAGGTCAAGAAAAATCTCAGGGTGATCAAATCTAAGATTATCTTGGAACACTACGGTGCCTTGTACACCATAATATAACCTGACCCTTGTGTTTCACATTTGAAATCAAAATGTCTTCACATCATACAAAATCAAAACACATTAGAATACTCTTCAAAACAAAGAAAGGAATGACCCAGTTCTCTTTTTCAGATTACTTCCTACCCCTTGAAGATAAAAGGGTTTCTGAACCATTGACTCAATTAATCTGTTCACTTTTTTAACGACTCTACCTGCCCGTGTCCTAACACCCTGAACGTCAGTGACTGGAACTTGGGTATCAGTGTCAGTTTGAGAGTCAATAAGAACTTGGGCTTGTATGTCTGTGTCACAGTCAATGTTGACATCAAGAGATGATGGGCTGGATTGAACTCTACTCTGAGGGAGATCTCTGCTACCACTCTCTTCAATTTGTGACTGGTCACTGGACTCTTTTCCTTTCAAACTGAAATGGTCTGTTCCCACAGCTTCCTCATCATCAGAATCGGGAACTACAGGACTTTCAGAGTCTACGTTCACCCATCTTCTGGTTCTCTCCTCCAGATCTGTTGGTTCGAAGTCGTCCGCACAGGACTCACTTCTGTCGCTACGTGACTCACACTCTGAATCTTCCGCAGAGAGCAGAATGCTTTCCTCCTCATCAGGCGATTCAACAGGTAGGAAACTAATGTCTAGAAGCAGGTTCCGGTGCACAATCTTCACATTTCCATTCCCATCTTCTAGCTTGTAAATGTGCTTCTGCAGGTTCCTGTCTATTACAGTGTACACGACAGGGTCCCATTTATCCGCTAGTTTCCTCTTGCCTCTTTCTCCTTTATTCGCCATCAACACACGGTCCCCAACATTGAGACATGTCCCTCTGACTTTTTTGTTGTAACCTTTTGCCTGTTTCCTCTGCTCTTTTTCAGAATGTCGCTGCGCAATCTCAGCCGCCTCATGGAGGTATGACATCAACGATTTCAGGTAAGTACCATGATCAACAACCACGGGGTCATGTAGCACCTGTCTGAACATGACATCCACTGGCAGCCTTGGGACACGACCAAACATAAGCTGAAATGGAGCATACCCAGTTGTCTCATGGACTGTAGCGTTGTAGGCAAAAGTCAGCGTTTGTATTTGCTCTGGCCATTTGTGCTTTTCTTTCAGAGGCAGGGTTCGGAGCATACTCCCTAAGGTCCGATTAAACCTCTCTACTCCTCCGTTTCCCATGGGGTGGTACGAAGTGGTGTGAGATTTGGCAACTCCTGATAGTTTCAACAACTCTCTTATAAGGGCACTCTCGAAGTTGGCTCCTTGGTCTGTGTGGATGCGGCTCGGGAATCCGTACACACAGAATACACGATCCCACAGCTTCCTTGCGACTTGTTTTGCAGACTGATTTGCGCAAGGGAAGGCATGAGCCAACTTCGTGAAATGGTCCGTCACAACGAGCACATCCACAGAGCGTTTTTTCCCATCCTCCGCAGACCAGAAGTCCAGGCATACCAGCTCCATGGGCATAGAGGTCTTAATACTTTCAAGAGGGGCCCGCGCAGATGGTTCGGGAGCCTTGGCCAGGATGCATCTTTGACAGCACTTGATGTATTCACACACATCGTTTCCCATTCCTGGCCAGAAGAAACGTTGGCGGGCTAGATGAATGGTTCTGGCTTGGCCCTGATGACCCGCAAGATCATGTACACCCTTTAAAGCCTGCCCCTTGAGGCTAGAAGGTAAGACCAGCTGATACCGCTTCTGTTTACTGTGTGGATCTTGTGTGACTCTGTACATTATTCCATCCTTGAGTTTTAATTTGTCCCAATGCCTGAGAAGAGATAGGGTTCTGGAACTCATGTTGGCCTTCTCTCGCCTCGATGGTTGACGCTTCAAGTTTACAAAGAATGTCACTCTTGAAATTACTGAATCAGCCTCTTGCATTTCACGAATTTCATCCGCAGCGATCGTAGGAAGGGTGTCAATACCAGCAGGTATTAAATCTGGGTAAGACTGAATTAGCTGCACAGCTCTTGCTTGAGATGTTTCTTCCCACTGATCATGTAAACTTAAACAGGCTTTGATAGTGGCACTGTCAGAGGGTAAGGCAAGACAGGACTGGAAGCAGATCTGCAGATTCTGAGCTCCTTGACGAAAGGCATCTCGAACTCCATCTCCATCAACTGCTTCAGCCTCCACAAGCAAATCATGATATGGCTCCTTCATTAGCCTGCTGCTCACGGTCTTGACAAAAGGGTCTCTACTTAGAGCATCCGCCACCACGTTTTTCTTCCCGGCTATATGCTTCAGTTCAAAGGTGTAAGCTGCCAGTTTGGACACCCAACGTTGCTCACATGCCGCGAGTTTTGCCTTGGACATGATGTACGTGAGCGGATTGTTGTCTGTCCATACGGTGAATGTCTGACCTTTCAACCAATGGCTAAACTTCTCGCACACGCTCCATTTGAGTGCCAGAAACTCGAGCTTATGAACTGGATAGTTCCTCTGTGATTTGCTCAGAGTCTTGCTTGCAAATGCGATTGGACGAGCTCGCTCTTCACCCGCAGGCACTTGGGATAATACAGCCCCCAGTCCGTCCAGTGAGGCATCAATCGCCAAGATCAGAGGCAGAGTAAAGTCAGGGTGGGCTAGAACAGCACTTTGAAGCAGACTCTCTTTAAGACAACATAATGCGCTATCACATTCTGAAGTCCAATCCGTGGGCTTGAGCTTCCTGTAAATTCCCCTTTGAATGTCTCCCTTGGTGCCTCTTTTCCTCCTCTGCCCACCCGTAAGGGCAAAAAGCGGTTTTGCCAAAGTAGAACATCCAGGAATGAAGTGTTGGTAATATAAGATCATACCAAGAACTGATTTGATCCTCTGCACTGATGGAGTACATTTATCATCTTCCATAAGATCTGCCTTAGTAAGCTTCGAGATGACCTCGACTTTGGCAGGATCTACTGAAACTCCATCCCTGTCGATGATGTGACCCAGGAATTTTACAGAGGATTTCAGTAGATGGCACTTCTTAGGGCTCAGCTTAAGATTGTACTGCCTCAGACGACTGAACACGACCTCCAGTCTTTCCAGCGCTTCCTGCTCATTCGGAGCGAACACCAACAGGTCATCAAGATAACACAACAAGCTGCTGAAGTTTAAGTCTCCGAAGATGCTTACCATCATCCGCATAAAAGAGGCTGGACTGTTGCATAGTCCTTGCGGCATCCTATTATACTCGTGCAGCCCTACAGGAGTCGTGAATGCAGTGTATTTCTTGTCCTCTTCAGCCATGGGGATGTTATAAAACCCTGATGTCAGGTCCATGGTGCTGAAGAGTGTGTTTCCGCCCAGAGCAGCTAAGCAGTCAGCCTGGTGTGGAAGTGGGTGTGCATCCTTTATTGTTCTGGCATTTAACCATCGGAAATCTGTGCATAGCCTCAGACTGCCATCCTTCTTCCACACCAGGACTAACGGAGAAGCATACTCACTCACAGACTTCCTAATTATCCCTTGTTCTTCCATCTGGGACAAAACCTGCCGCAACTTTTGGTAGTGTGCAGGCGGCACTCTACGATAAGGGAGTCTGAATGGACGCTCATCCATTAGTCGTATGCGATGAACAAAACCCTTCACTTCTCCACAGTCCAATGCATGCTTAGAAAACACGTCGTTGTATCTCTCTAGCAACTGCACTAACTTCTCCTCCGTCACTTGGCTGACAGAAACAGACTCAATGTCGAGATCAACGAGACCAACCGTTTCCAATCTCTGTTTGAAATCAGCTGACAATCTAGGGGACTGCTGACTCTCCTCCGCGGGCACTTCAGCTCGACTCAGCCCCTGGAAAAGTTCAAAATCTTCCATGGCAACACATGGGAACACATCTGCTAATTTGCGATTCCTCTTAAGGGTGACTGGCTTATCAGAGAAGTTAGTGACTTTTACAGGAACCCAGCGATCACCCCATAATGGCGTTACCACCCGCCCGACCATAATGTCTCTTGACACAGACCTTGAATTTGTAGGTTCCACTACCACTGTGCTCCCGGGTGACATAGGGGCATTCTTTGGCAGCTTTCCCCAGACAAGATGTTCCTGCCTGGGTAAGAGAGTGACACACTGCTGTAGCTTGATTGTTCCCACCTTGTCTGGCAGCTCTGAACCCTTCCACCGACATGTGTTGGCCATTACATCCAGGAACTGTTCACATCCCGCCAGCGGCTCCACTGTATGATTAGAAACAAGTCTCCAAAAGTCACTGGTACCTTTCATGCGATGCGCAAGGAATTTTATGACATTAGTACCGATGATCAGATCATCCCGCTGGCCGGGTACAACGAGAATAGGCACTAGACAGCTCTCTCCATAAACTTTCAATTGGACCTCATACATGCATTTTGGTTTTGTAACCTTGCCACCACATCCTACTAAGATGACTTCCTCATGAAGTGGTGTAGGTGAAGGCAGTACATTCTCACTTAACATCCTCTTTTCCACTTTGTCACTAAAAGTGCAGGCCATGGAGCCTGTATCAAGCATTCCTTTTATTGAAAACACTTCATTAATACTGACTGGTGCATAGAACAAATCGTCGAATGCCTCAACTGCCTGGACATTTTGTGCTATCACTTTAGTCCCAGTGGGAGCCTGTGCGCATGCATTCTCATAAAAGTGGTGAAGATCAACACTCTCTAGGGGTTCTTCACTTATGCTCACGCATCCCCCTTCCAAACGTGAGCGATCTAGTTTAAACCTAATGGACCCCGGAATTGTGCTGGACCAGGTCTGGACCTGTCACTTGTACAATCCCTCTTACTGTGTCCAGGCTGAAAGCATGCAAAACACAGATGTTCTCGTCGACAATGTGTTACAGTAGAGTGATCATGAGATTGGCATACTCTACAGAGCTTGCTTTGGGGCTGGCGGGATGGCATTTGGACATTTTGAGAGAGTGCACGATCAAGGAGATTAATCAGAGTTCTCATACAATTGTCATCCTGTACAGTGTGTGCTTTACTGGCTCTGCTGCACTCACCTAGCTCTGAAGAGTCAACATCCTGTTCATCGTCATTGAATGTCTGAACGTGAGCGGTGACATGCCTTGTAGCAGGGTGACGCTTTGGCTTGGCTGACATCTGCTCTTTTAACTCTGTGTGGTACCGGTCAAGCTGTTCTTGGACTTCCTGTGCGGTCCACTTTTCTGGAGCTTTGAGACGGAAAACTGCAGCAAGAGTGGAATCAGGGCAGTATTTCACGAACATCATTGCAGCTTCTTGGCATGGATCTTCCATTCGTCGCCCAAGTCTCTTTAAAGCTTCTTCTGCAAGATCCACTGCTTTGTTCAAACGCACCCAGTACTCGACAGGATCCTCCCCTGCTAATGGAACAGTTCCATAGAAATCAGCCAAAGGCATACATGAGTAATTAACATCGCTAAAATGTTGTTTCAGGATGTCGATGATAACCTTTGGGTTTTCAACTGGGTTCAAAGCTGAATTACAGCGAAGAGTGACTTTGACGACATCTTTAGCTTTGCCCATCAATCTGCTTAGAATCTCTTGATGCTGCTCTGCTAATGGTATTCCTCTCTTTCTCAGATATGTGTCCATCAGCTCCTCCCACTCACGCACACCAAGCTTGTCTGATGCATCACCACGGTAGACTGGGGGCTCTTTTGCTTCGCTTTGCATAACCAATCTCACTCCAGTCAAGTTAAGTGAAGGGATGTCTGAGAATGTCTTACTGGTACCTAACCCCTGTGTCTGTGCACCCTTATTCTCTCCTCCACCATAACTAGCCTCTTTTTGAGATGCTAACATGGTTTGCCCCACTTGTTGAGCAATATGTGCTATCAAATCTTGCCAATTTGGATCTGCTATGTCTGGAACAGCTAAGGGTACAGTATCATGATCAGTCACACGTGTGGAGCTTAACACGGGAGGTGTTCTGTTCACATTACGCTGTCTTACAATTGGGGTTTCACTAAGAAATCTTCCCCTCCCAAGACCTAATCCCGTAATTGTCTCATAAGCATCAACTTCATCATCTTTTAAACTAAATGCCATGTTAACACTTTAAGATTAATTTTCAAACAGAATAAGCAATTGAAAAATATCAGAAAACGTGAGAAAAATAAATCACTTAAATGGGAAAATGCATAATTTGGTTTAAGAAATATCAAATGTCCGTTTGTATTCTCACAGTTCTTTTATCAACAAAACTGAACCTCAATGCAGCGTCCCTCGGCGACCCAACTGACGTTGATCCTGAAGCAAATCTTCTGATCCGGGTCACGGCACCAATGTAACCGGTCTGCAACTGACCGCTGTTACGTTACTGTCTCTGCGTTGTGTAATAGAAGGACCAGGACACTGTTACTGCGGTTCACCAGACCAGGGATGTTTATTAACAGTCGCTCACGCCCAACATGGACTTATCACCATCTGTGGATCAACATCAATAAAGATGACAAACTGCTTGTGAAGATCTCATCATTACATCACCTCTCTCCACCGCATGCAATGCAAACTCAATTAACAATCAAAAATAATACACATAACATTGAAAGATGTGAAATACCTGTGGATCAACATCAATAAAGATGACAAACTGCTTGTGAAGATCTCATCATTACATCACCTATATGATACAACACTAGTTAGTTGATTAATGACTCAAAGCCCTGTTAATGCATATCATACGGCCCACACAATATATCTTCACATTATTGATCCACTCACACATATAACATGCAATAAAACACAATACACAGTCTCTGTACTGTTCACAAAGGGATATCAACTCAATTAACATACTTTACAAACTTAATTCGCTCATAGATTGAAGAGCACTGAAAAACGCTTACCTCTCTCCACCGCATGCAATGCAAACTGAAGAGAGGCGCGCGCACACTTCAAAATGGCACCACAACAGCGGCAGAAGAAAATATCAAAATAAAAGTCTCTGGAGAATAAATAGCAAAAATCAACATATATTGCTCAGAGAAAAACGGAAATAAATCAGTAATAAAATAATAAGGATTTTAGTGAAAAAGCAACAATACATTAAACTTGTATTGTACTTATTATAACTCGTTACACTTACAAGAAACTCCTCACGTGTGTCGGCAGTCTTGCAACACCACCAAAAATGGTTGACTATGTCCTTAAGCCAGTTGAAGAGGATGGACTGTCCTTTTATCTTTGCTGCCTTGAAAAGAAATATTACTGTAAAATACAGGCATTCAAATATAGTCTGTGTGAAGAGTCTGACAACATCTGTTGTCTTTTTATAGTGCAATACGTCCATACTGTCATCCTTCAACTACACATAGTTCAATAACCCTGATGTACAGAATAGAAACTTTATGGGTAATAAATGTTTCACAACATGAGCCAGTTATTACACTTACTGCTGCTATTTTTTTGGCAATGTTCTTTATACTTTATACTCACAGTATACTGATAAATCGGCTTCATAATGAGATGGGATTATCAGGATCTGTCCTTCAGTGGTTCTCTTCCTATATTCATGACAGAACCTTTAAAGTTGCTGTAAACAATGTACAGTCTGATGTGTCTAATTTGTCCTGCGGAGTGGCACAAGGGTCTGTTTTGGGTCCTATTTTGTTTTTACTGTACATTTTGCCACTAGGTCAAATTATCGGTTGTTTCAAGGATGTATCATATCACTTCTACGCTGACGATGTCCAGTTGTACTGTTCTTTTAATGATGCTGAGTTCCATCGTTTATCTTTGTTCCTAGAGTGTGTGTCCTCCATTAAAGATTGGCTGGCCACTAACTACTTGCAGATAAATTCGAACAAGACTGAAACGCTGATTTTTGCGCCAGATCATAAGATCCCGTTGATCCAACAGCATCTTGGCTCTCTGGGCTCCTCTGTCAAATCCAGCATCAGAAACCTGGGGGTTGTGTTTGACCAGGCCATGTCTTTGGAGACACACTCAAAACAGCTCGTCCGAAATTGTTTTTATCATCTTAGGAACATCTCTAAAATCCGTAAAATGTTGTCAAAAAAGGATCTGGAAATGATAATTCACGCTTTTATATCAACAAGACTCGACTACTGCAACTCTGTTTACACCTATATGAATAAGTCTGCTCTGAACAAATTGCAAATTGTTCAGAATTCTGCTGCTAGACTTTTAACAGGTGCCCCTCGAAGGTCTCATATCACTCCAGTCTTGTCGGCTCTCCATTGGCTCCCTGTAAACTTCAGGATTGATTTTAAAATTTTAGTGCTCACTTTCAGAGCCTTAAATGGTCAGGCCCCACAGTACATCCTGGACCTTTTGAAGCCGTATTCCTGCGGCCGCAGTCTCCGGTCCTCTGACCAGAACCTGCTTACAGTCCCTAAGACTCGTTATAAGACCCGAGGGGATCTGTCTTTTCAGTCTGTTGCTCCCAGACTGTGGAACGCCCTGCCCTTGTCCATGCGTCTGGCAGACTCTGTTGTCTCTTTTAAAAAGGATCTGAAAACATGTTTGTTTATGAAGGCTTTTGGTTGATGGGTTTTCACTAGTGTCACTTTAATTTTACATTTGTATATTTTATATTATCTGTTTTATCTATTCTATTGTACAGCACTTTGTGATTTTATCTGTGAAAAGTGCTTTATAAATAAATTTTACTTACTTACTTACTTTGCACCATGCCACATGTCCAGACTGTGATGAATTCCAAAAGCCTTGTATTTGCCTTTGTCTGGGTCTATGAAGTGGTAAATAATGTCATGGTACTATAATATTTATATTGCTGTTATACACATGCATTCATACAATATATCACTTGAATACTTACTCATAAGGGCACCAATCTGGGCATGAGCATCTGTGCAGATCTCCACTAGCTTTATGTCTGATGTAAGCTTGTCCACAGTCTGGATGAAACCCTCCTTCTCCATGACGACAGAATTCCATGATGTTTGCCGCTTGTCTACAGTGGCAACATGAATGATCTCCTTACTCTCATTCTCCATGGCGGTGTAGCTGCAGTATTGTGCACAGTGACCAGGAGAGTCATTTCTGCCATCTGCTGAATTTAAAAAAATATATAATTCAACAGAAAAACAGTAATTGCTTGCTTCCATACTGTCATTGTTTAGTGTATTCAATAGCTTTGATACATAATACAGTATCAACTACACACCTAGGATAACAACATCTTTCCCTTGAAGCCGACAAAGAGCCTCTGTCCTTCTCTCTTCCCAGAAGTCCTTTATTGTATTGACGCAGTAAATGGAGAATGTCCTGAATGGAGAAGAAGGTGTTCCTGTTCACCATCCCCATGTTCATGAATTTGAACAGGAGGGCAACCTTTGCGTAGTTGTTGCCAGACAACAAAATGTTGGTGGACAAGAGAAAATCTCTAGCTTGCATACCAAACTTCATTGCAGGCTGTGAATTCCACCTCCACAAGCTGTGTCCATTAGGACAGATCTAAAAGTCACACAGAAAAAACATTTGCTTTTGTCATGTACAGCACTGGCTTTTGGTATAACCTTTCATTTTATACTAATTTTAAGTTGTGATATTCTGTGATTGTCTGGACTTACCCATTTGATAGTAGCTGCTGTGCCCTTGGTTGTGATGTTGATCTCAAAGGGTGCAACAGAGTCACACGGCGCACCAGTCCTCAGAAGGCCAGTGCATTGATCCACAGGCAGGATCAGAAATGTAGCCAGTTGTCTTAAGCAGTTCTCGTACACTATGGAGGCTCTGACACCTATGATGTCATCTTCACAAAGGACATTCTGTGGTTCTGGAAAAACAGGGTCATGATCACAGGGAAAAGGCTCATCAGGAGGGTCTTCATGTGCTGGCAGATCATGCACAGTCTCGTCGATTCCAATAACAGGAAGTCCATCGATAGAGTGTGCTTTATTCAGTGCTCCACCCATTCTGTTGACGCAAATAAATCTGTAGTAAACAGGCATCACAAAACAATTGCAAATTAAGAATGACAAATAACATACCGTATAGAAATAGGTGGAAGGTACTCTTCATCCGAGCTGAAACCATTCTGTCCATCATCTATTTCAAGGGAGTAATGGGAAGCTTCATCTGCCCAATCAATTCTGTATATAATGACACATTTAATGTAAAAACAAGTTATCAAGTAAATTTGTAGAAAAATAATACTTATAATTAGGAAGTACTACTTACACACTGTTCATTGGGTCATTGAAAGATTTTTCCTCCAAGTCGTCCTCAACAATGCTCATGTCATGTAAGCTGCAAAAAACATATTACAAATATTTATTGTGCAAAATTTGGAAATAAGGGATACACGGCTAAAACTTATGATGTGTACATGTTACCTTTGTTCAAGGCCCTGGATTTCAGTGGCTTCTGGAATGACATCAATATGCTCATCTCTGTAAAGAATAACCAGAGTTTAGGTGTATATGCCACATATTATAATTCAGCAGTAGATATAGACCGAATATAAAATAAAATTACACACTAATCCTAAAGTTTATTTTTATAAACAAAGATATTAGAAAATAAATAATATATTAGCATGACTTACCTGTCTGTTCCACTAGAAGCACCAATGCTAGACAATGCTGGAGCTGGGACTTGCAAAGGTTTTCTCTTCAAGGGAGTCGATGTTGCAGGACCCGTCTCGTTCCTGGAGAAACAACAGAAGCATCAATATGCTACATGACACAGTCGCATAAGACTGTAATACATTACTCTAGTGTAATCCATAATGTGTTACATCTTGGTAGGGCTAATAAACTGAACATCCCAAAAACTGTCACATCTAGTGTAAGTATGATCACCGACAGACAACATGGAAAACGTAAGCCAACAGTGTGTAACTTTGTAACTTTCAGTACCACAGTCCATTATAAACCACATCATGGATAACGTTTACAAAGCCATAGTCAGGTGAGGATAAAGGGTCTTAATATGTAATATAATAATACTAATCAGCTGATTATCTCACGAACCTAACCAGCACATTTATCCCCACATAGCAAAGCCATAACACAGCAAGGGAGAAGAACTAAGTAACATGAAACAATATAACTACATATTTTGCACTGACAAGGGAACAGTCACTTCTCACGGTGTCTATGGCTAGCTTAGTAATGCTAACATTATGAAACAACAGTTTTCATTTGCATTGTTAAAGTTGGAATACCTTACCTGTCCAGAAGAAAACAGGCAACTTCGCTTTGAAAGCCTTTTTCCCTCATAAGACCCTTCCATCGTTCAAAAGCCACACCGATGTTGACCCGCGATTTTTGCCGTCTTTTGTCCCTTATTTTTCTGGCTTTATACTTCCTCTTCTTTGAAGCAGATTTACCCTCCTTCGGCTCTTGTTCTAAACAATATCTGTGGTCGTTCATATTCGCAAAATTCCGCTGCATCTTTTTCTAGTGCTTCTCAATGAAGTTAGTGACGAAACGCGCTCTGTACAGGGTTCTTGCAGGTTTCAGTTTGTTACATTTAAGACCTTTTTAAGACCTTTTAAGACCATTATGTGTGAAGTTTAAGACCAACACGACACATAAATAGAAACATTAGAATGATCCCAGAAATTCGTAAACATTCTAGTTTTTATTGATACACTTAGAGAAAAATATCAAAGAAACTCGGCAATAAAACAGATGAAAATACTGAACTTCTGATATCCATATTCCCAACACAACACTAGTACATACAACCTAACCCAACATATGTCTGAGTTCACCCCCTTTAGCATCAATCTCAGTTTCAAGGGCTTTCAGTTCTGCAAGTTTTTCTTTGTGTGCCCTTCTCAGGGCATTGGACTTTGAGAGAAGCCGAGCCATCTTGGAGCCTGCTGTGCCCTCAGCTTGTTCTGCTAGTGTATCTGCCTCCTTGACAAGACAGGCAGACACATCTTCTAAGTTTGTCTTTCTTTTCTTAAGGTCCACCAGACACTGCTCAGCCAGCTTTCTTTTCTGACTCTGAGATTCCTTTTCTTTTCTGATGCGCTCTTGCTCAAGAAAGAGTCTGTATTTTGACCGGGCTGCACCCACAGATGCCATAAGTTCCTTGGTAAGGGGGACCTGAGTGACATCCCCATGCATTGTAACAAAGTCACATATGAGCCTTTGTGCAACAATTGTGTCCTGTTGCATGTTTTCGGTCTCCACCTCCTTGTTGATGGAAAATCCCCTTTCAACAGTGGCCTGGCCATGTGAAAAGAGCAGTAACTTCTGGCAAAAAACCCAAGCAGCAGGGTAGGGACCTCTTAATCTCTCATGCAAGAAGGTGTCTAAGCGTCTCTCAAATGGCTCAGCAGACAGGAACGATTCAAACTGTTGGACAATGGCATCCCCTACAAAAAAGTGTGAGAAAATAAGTCAGTCAAATATGCATAGTCATGACTGAAAAATATTGGCACTCCTGTCTTTTTTCTCTCTGCATTTTTGTATTGTTCCAACGCACATAAAAGAAACGTGTATACTAAAACCTGTATACCTGTGTAAGGTAAAAACACTATCTCTAGATAGATAGATAGATACTTTATTGATCCCCAAGGGGAAATTCAGGATTCTCTAAATGTCTACAACAAAAACCGGTATAAAATTATGAAACTTATTCAGTGTATCTAAGCCACTGCACACAGAACAGGTACAGGACCATTGGGGGGAATGACAAAAGTGAAACATCCATGCTCAACCAATACCCTGATAGGACATTGGAAAGTGTCAATTGTCAGAGCAAATGTCTGCAACTAATGGTCTGAATAAAGCCCAATAAAAAAATCTAAGGATAGTTGAGCATGGTATTCAATCTTTGGTTCATAACCCCTTCCAAACCATTCCTACCAGCAGGTACACCTCCTGTCAGCTGCTTGTTCTTCAGGAATGTCTGGACAAGAGCCTTCATCTGATCTTTGCATCTGTCTGGGTCCCTGAACATGATAGACGGGTCCAGACACTCCATCTGTCTAACTGTAGCATATTTCAATGGGCTCTTCTCCAGTGCTTTTCTGACAATGTTTAAGAGGCCCTGCATACAATCCCTCTTAAATTCAAGGATCCTTAGCTCTGCACTTTTACTGTCCTGGACAATAAAACAATACATGTCAGTAATATCAAAATGGAGTTTTAAGTAATACATGGCATGAAGTCATAGCATAGGCCAATTATGTGACTTTATGCAATGGGGTCATACAATTTCTTATTTGCTGTGATTGGGATGTCTCAGTAGAATCATACTTGCTTCACATGATCTATGTGAACCTACACTTCATTATAGGGAATCACCATCCAAAATACATTGCTTTTAAAGGAGAAAGCAGGCAAAAACATAGGTTCAATATTGTCTGAACGCATGCACAACCTTGGAAATGAACAGCATATCAAACCATTCTTCAATCAAACCTCATACAGATCACAAATACGTTTAGTATGCTTAGCAAAATTATACTTTCAGCGTACATACTGATCATAATAAATATCCAAAACTACCAAACACGATACCTTGACTGCTGCCTCAGCACCCAAGCCAATATCAATCTTCTGGGGGAGGAGGAGCAAGGTCTTGTCAGACGTATCAAGCTTGGTGAGCTGAAGAGGAGTGATGTCCTGGAGGACCTCTCTCTTCATACAGCGTCTCAGTAGACTCTGTCAGTAGGCAAAAGTACCATTAGCCCATTTAATTTCCTTTTATATTTCACAATGACATCCTAATTCTCTCATCTAATTCATTAGGATTTCATTAATTTAAGAAGGCACTTACCTGGGCTTACAATAGTAAGTAAGTACATTTTATTTATATAGCACATTTTTCGACATAAATCCCACTACAGGCATACATGTAATAGGAGACTGGCCCTACAACATTTTATATGCAATCCCCAAAATGTGACAAATACTTTGTTATTTTGGACAAAAGCACCACAGATGAATAAATAAACAAATAAGATGATAAGCCCATGCCAACTAATCATAACCATATATCATAAATAATTACCTTAATTAATTCAGCCAGATCTTTGCCAAAGAAAGGCATCACAGGTTCATCGGTCTGGTATTTCTTCATGAACGGATGGAAGGTCCTGGCCAGAGTCATGAAAAAGTGCATCTTCGCTGTCGTAAGGGGATCCTTAATGGCTGCTTCGATGGTGTCAAAAGATGCTGTTTTGGGATTTGGGAGCTGTTTTTTGTGCACAGCGTCCATATACAGCATGAGAGATGGCCAGACTTCCAGCGCCCGTTCAACAACTGGGAGATTTTCAAGCCACCTGTGGCCACAAAATGGCTTGGGAAACAGTGTAGATTTTGTGACTTTTTCGTAGTCCTCCCTCCTTGCAGGAACGTTGTGGAAAAGTGTGTGCATGGCCTTTAAAATTTTATCCACATTCCACAACGAAAATCCCACCTTGAAGGAGTTATGAAGTGTGTGGAGTCCACAGCTGCCGACGGACACCAGTTGTGCACTCCCATACTTCTCTGCATGGTCCTGTTGGAGTAGGTCCAAAAGCTTAAAATTCACATTCGGTCCATCCATGGACACTGAAATCAACCTGCTGCGGTCCAAATGATGCAATGCCTCCTTTTGGAAAATAAGAAGAAAAAAGCTTAAAGATTACATTCATGTATAAATTCAGCTACATGTTAAACTGCAACCTTTCTTCTAGTATGGAGCTGATGCAGCTGATAAAACAGACATTCAATTTGGAACCAATGACTGTAGATAGGCCTATTTCTAGTGTTCATTTTGTCACCTATTTTTAATTTAGTCTTAGTCTTGTGCCAAATGTCCTTGTTAGTTTGAGTCATATTTAGTCATTTACATATCTTTTTTTGTTAGTCAAGTTTTAGTCGACTAAAAGTCTCTCATCATTTTAGTCTAGTTTTAGTCAAAAGAAAACTCAAGGTATCTTAGTCAAGTTTTAGTCGACTAAAAGTCTTTTAATTTTAGTCTAGTTTTAGTCAAAAAATAACTCAATATATGTTAGTCTAGTTTTGGTCAAAAAAAAGGTAGTCTTTTTAAAATAACACATTATTACTGAGATTATTACTGATAAACATTTCAGTAAAAAAGTGTTTCACATATCTCAAACATTGGTTAAATGTCATAATTACCTGACAAAATACAGTTGTTGAATGATTTTTGTTGAATGCAAATGTTAAACGTGTCTGGTTTACAATTTCTGATTTAGAACTCGAGCTTGACTGCACATCACCTTTTTTACTTTATTGATACTAATCGTATTAGTATCAATAAAGGGCCGTTCATCGGGACATAAGCTGTCATGTATGATAAAAGCCTGCGCAGCGACAGGAAATATAATTTAACACAAAAAGCCTGCCTAGACGGTGGACTTGTTGCGCTCAGGATTATTTATTTATTTATTATAATTTTTTTGAGCGGCGTGTGGACGAATTCTTTCTACGCACACACTATTTTATTTCTTGATAACAGATCGCTGCTAACTATAACACACCGTTGCCATGAAATACAGAGCGTTGCCGTGAACACACAGGATTCTAACCGTAGAGACGGAGCGCACTATTTTCTTTAGCGGAAGCATACAATCGTTTTTAAATCAATAAACTTTTAAATCATAATTTTGTGTCAAATCATTGTTTTATTTGGTAGGTAGCAATGTAATAAGCGGGATCCTAACTCATTCTGAATATTAACAGCTGATGAAAAAGCAGAGACGATTGTAGACGAAAATTAAGAGAGATTTTATCTTAGTTTTTATTTTATGCAAAACATTTTCGTCTCGTCTTTTTTCGTCAAAAATAATGCGTGTTAATTTAGTCTCAGTCAGCGTTTTTGGACAGTGGTGCAGTCATGCCATCGTCTCGTCTTAGTCATGAAAAAAAAGGTAATTGACGAACATATTTTGTCTCGTCTTGTCTGACGAAATGAACACTATTAGGCTACAATGGTGCATAGATGTTATAAATCATATAGATCATAGGACGATATGCACATTTTACACAATATAGCACACTACATTTTTAGCATATTCCCCTAGATGGGGTAGGCCTATGACATGATGTTCAAATGCAGATTTACAAATTGATAAGTAAGTTAGCTGCTACGTCCGAGGCCAATCAGTAAAGTAGGCAATCTCACTTACTTCGATATGCTTCAGGAGGTCCTGCGCTGTCCCATGTCCCATGAACTGAGATCCCATGTATCTCGACCGCACCTCTCCATTGCTCCAGAAACGAACGTGGAGGTCCAGCTGCTTGGATTTGGTGGATGAGTTAAAACTTTCGTCGAACATCAAGACATACGGTCCGCTAATGGTGTTAATTAGATCTCTCTTGATGAAGTCCGCTATACCAAATTTTGCTATATAAGCGATCTTGTTCGGTCCGCACGTAAACGTTTTCGCAATGTTTGAGTCGGGGAACATTGCCTGGAAAACTTCACTAATATTATCGTTACTGTTATATGACATATGTTTTGTCACGGTGTGGAGAATCCAAAGTACCTCCGATTTTGAAGTCTCAGTGGATCCGAAAGTAGCCCGAAGATCAGACCGACTCGACGAAGCTGTAACATTTTTGCCTTGGAGTCCGGAGGGACCAGGCATCGACAATGATGTAGGCCTAGGCAGCTGGGATACCGAACAGAACTGTGAGATGGTTTGACTCTGCTGAAGGTTTTTCATGGCAAGCTGGTGTTTGTCCGCTTTGGCATGAGACTCGAGCGCCTTCACACCCAATGTCCCTAGCTGTATTATCTTCTTGCATATTTTGCAGCGAGCTTCATATCTATTGCTGGGGACAGCTTGTAACCAGCTGCAAAACTCACCCTTATCGAGCCAAGTCATGTTAAACACACACTTCCCCATGATCTTTGAAAACTACGCGCTCGACGACAGCCCTGACTTAACGTTGCACGAATTCGGCGGGCAGGTAGCTAGTGAACCAACTTCCTTCACTTTATTGGCGGGTTACATACCGCCACCTACTTTACAGGAGTTATACCTGCAGTGATCACGCAATGGGATTATCATCATCACGTAGCCTACTGGAAAACAAAACAACCAACGTTTTATTTTCCGCGGACAACGCTTGACCACAATTAACAAAATTAACGAAGGTAAGAATTTTAAGACTTGGGTAAATTAAATTTAAGACCTAAACTTCTGTTTTTTAGACTTTTTGAGGCCTTAAATTTCACTTTATGAATTTAAGTCTTTTTTAGACTTTTTAAGACTCCGCGGGAACCCTGTCTGTAGCTCTGTTGGGGGGGGGGGGGGGGGGGGTGGGGGGGGGGTGCCTGCGCTTATGTAGATATAAATGACTCATTCTAAGGTAATAAAAACATAACAGTTCATTAAGTAAGGTCTTTATACACCACTGAACACAGTATTGGATCTTATATTGCATTTCTGTCAATAGATCATCAGAAATATTACACATTGCACCTTTAATGGTAAGGAACGATCCTTATTATACGTGTGAGCGGCACATATGAGGGGTTTCTGGGTGTTTCTCCCTCATATCTGCTTTGAGGTCTTGATTGTGGTATTTATTTGAGGATTAGAATCCATTATTCCTGTAATTATTTTGTCTTTTATGAATTTAATAAAGAACTCTGTCTCATATTATTAGTGTGTTATTCTTAATGAAAGAACATTCATGTGAATATAGTCAGCTGTAACAATCTGGACATTTTTTATGGAAGATTTACAAAAACAGAATATTTTATACACACTTTTAACAGCTGAGTAAATAAAGAAACTGAAAAAGTAAAATTTGTAAATTCTTCTCTTTTTTTAACCAAGCAAAACCTCTTTTGCATAAACACCCTTATAGTCTTTGTTCCTCTACAGCAGATTTTGAAATATTGCACTTTCAGGGAGACTTGGGCCTAACACATTCAGCCAGTTGGAACAGAAAAACACACCAGAATAGGTATTTTTAGTAAGCAGGATTTGATGGCCGCATTCCTACACTTCTAAAATGCAATTCAATGTGGAAGTAATCCAAGTATTCAGAATACGTTACTCAGATTGAGTAACGTAACGGAATACGTTACAAATTACATTTTTGGGCATGTATTCTGTATTCTGTAACGGAATACATTTTGAAAGTATCCTTCCCAACACTGATCATTATTTCACAATCATTTAACCTGAATCACTGAACTCATATAGATTCCAATTTATGAGTTAGGTTTATTGTATTAATTTTAGCTGCATAATATGTTTAGCCTTTTCAATGAAATTCAAACAATCAAATCAATAAAAATAAAACATATATATACACATTTCTTTTTTAGGCACACACAGACAACAAGAATCAGTGTATGAATCTCAACAATAGGGTTTTAATTATTCTTATTTCTTTTTATTATTTTAATTTCTTCTATGTAAAGCACTTTGAATTACCACTGCTTAGCATTGCATTTACTGAATGAGCACTGTGCCACTGTTCGTCCGACTGCTTGCACTGTATTTTATTTTCTAAACTGTTTTAATTATTCTTATTTCTTCTATTATTTATGTAATTATTTTCATTTCTTCTATGTAAAGCACTTTGAATTACCACTGTGTATGAAATGTGCTATATAAATAAACTTGCCTTGCCTTGCCTTGCCTTGATCTCCAAAATGGCGACTTAAAAATTAGATTTTCTCCTTTGGTGATTCTGCTTTCCTGTGCTTTGAGTGAATGAGAATAAATTTGATTAGTCTAACACAATACAAACATTTTGATTCAATTAGTTGCAAATAAGTTGCATCGACATATTAAAATCATGTTCAATTTACAAATCAATATTGTGTTCAAATAAAATATTCAAATCTTACCAAGTTTACTTGACTTGATTAGATGCATAATGGGTGCTACGATTAAATCATGTTCATTCAACAATTTATTTTTTTGATAGCTTCCTTTGCCCGGTTAGGCCGTTAATGTCACGGGACGGGGGAATCAAAGACGGCAGGCAGAGTTGAAGGATCCAAATGCAGGGAGATTTAATAAAGAAAAAACAAGAAACAAACAAACCAACAAAGGAAATCAGAACTTAATCCAACACGGAACAGGGCAGGACAGGCATAGACACACGTAACATGTACAACGAACCAGCACAGGACAGCAAACACAGGAAGACTAAATAGGGAGGCAAACAAGGAGGGTAACGAGCAGGACAGGTGGGACAACTAAACCAATAATCAGATAACAAGGGGGAGGGACCAGACAATGACAAGAGCACATGGCCCCAAAATAACAAAACACCCATGTGCATCACAAGACAGGACAGACATGTGACATTACCCCCTCCCTACGGAGCGGCTACCAGACGCTCCATAAGACCAGGGCGGGGCGGGAGGGACAGACCAGGGCGGGACGGGAGGGACAGGCGAAGCGGACAGTTCATCAGGCGGCCAGGGCGGGACGGGAGGGACAGGCGAAGCGGACAGTTCATCAGGTGGCCAGGGCGAAGCGGACAGTTCATCAGGCGGCCAGGGCGGTGAAGACCCCTCGGGCGGCCAGGGCGGTGAAGACCCCTCGGGCGGCCAGGGCGGTGAAGACCCCTCGGGCGGCCAGGGCGGTGAAGACCCCTCGGGCGGCCAGGGCGGTGAAGACCCCTCGGGCGGCCAGGGCGGTGAAGACCCCTCGGGCGGCCAGGGCGGTGAAGACCCCTCGGGCGGCCAGGGCGGTGAAGACCCCTCGGGCGGCCAGGGCGGTGAAGACCCCTCGGGCGGCCAGGGCGGTGAAGACCCCTCGGGCGGCCAGGGCGGTGAAGACCCCTCGGGCGGCCAGGGCGGTGAAGACCCCTCGGGCGGCCAGGGCGGTGAAGACCAAGGCGGAACAGTCACAGACACCACCGGCTCAGGAACTGCAACAGCAACCGGCTCCACCGGCTCAGGAACTGCAACAGCAACCGGCTCCACCGGCTCAGGAACTGGAACGGGCACCACCGGCTCTGGATCAGCTGTGCAGGCGACCGGCTCTGGATCAGCTGTGCAGGCGACCGGCTCTGGATCAGCTGTGCAGGCGACCGGCTCTGGATCAGCTGTGCAGGCGACCGGCTCTGGATCAGCTGTGCAGGCGACCGGCTCTGGATCAGCTGTGCAGGCGACCGGCTCTGGATCAGCTGTGCAGGCGACCGGCTCTGGATCAGCTGTGCAGGCGACCGGCTCTGGATCAGCTGTGCAGGCGACCGGCTCTGGATCAGCTGTGCAGGCGACCGGCTCTGGATCAGCTGTGCAGGCGACCGGCTCTGGATCAGCTGTGCAGGCGACCGGCTCTGGATCAGCTGTGCAGGCGACCGGCTCTGGATCAGCTGTGCAGGCGACCGGCTCTGGATCAGCTGTGCAGGCGACCGGCTCTGGATCAGCTGTGCAGGCGACCGGCTCTGGATCAGCTGTGCAGGCGACCGGCTCTGGATCAGCTGTGCAGGCGACCGGCTCTGGATCAGCTGTGCAGGCGACCGGCTCTGGCTCTGGATCAGCTGTGCAGGCGACCGGCTCTGGCTCTGGATCAGCTGTGCAGGCGACCGGCTCTGGCTCTGGATCAGCTGTGCAGGCGACCGGCTCTGGCTCTGGATCAGCTGTGCAGGCGACCGGCTCTGGCTCTGGCTCTGGATCAGCTGTGCAGGCGACCGGCTCTGGCTCTGGATCAGCTGTGCAGGCGACCGGCTCTGGATCAGCTGTGCAGGCGACCGGCTCTGGCTCTGGCTCTGGATCAGCTGTGCAGGCGACCGGCTCTGGCTCTGGATCAGCTGTGCAGGCGACCGGCTCTGGCTCTGGATCAGCTGTGCAGGCGACCGGCTCAGGCTCTGGATCAGCTGTGCAGGCGACCGGCTCTGGATCGGCTGACGTGACGTGCACGGGCTCCGGATCGGCTGACGTGACGTGCACGGGCTCCGGATCGGCAGACGTGACGTGCACGGGCTCCGGATCGGCTGACGTGACGTGCACGGGCTCCGGATCGGCAGACGTGACGTGCACGGGCTCCGGATCGGCTGACGTGACGTGCACGGGCTCCGGATCGGCTGACGTGACGTGCACGGGCTCCGGATCGGCTGACGTGACGTGCACGGGCTCGGGATCGGCAGACGTGACGTGCACGGGCTCTGGATCGGCAGACGTGACGTGCACGGGCCCTGGATCGGCAGACGTGACGTGCACGGGCCCTGGATCGGCAGACGTGACGTGCACGGGCTCTGGATCGGCAGACGTGACGTGAACGGTCTCTGGATCGGCAGACGTGACGAAGTGAACAGTCTCAGACTCTGGAACGCCGGCGGCCACCCTGTCTGAAACCCCCAGACTTGACCCCACCGCAGAGAAGCCAGCTGCTCGCACCGAACAAAGTGCAGTGTCTTCCAGGCTCGACGCCAGTCTCAAATACCCATGGACCACCCTAATGTCCTCACAGTCCATAATCATGGCTACTGGGAACTCTGACTTGGTGGCCATGACAGCTGGAAGTTCTGGCCTGGCTGCCATGACAGGACGAGATTCTGGGGTGAGCTCTGCTGTGGGAATGTCGTGTTCCTCCTCCGTGACTCCCACAGTAAGTGCAGAGCCGCTCAACTGCAGTGCAAGATAGATGTAATACTCCAGTGTCCAGTTAAGATCCCAAAATGGCATGAGTGAGCTGAGCGGTTCAGACAGCCCTCCCCGAAAGAATATCATGAGGCATTCCTTGCTCATGTTGCTCAAATTAGCCAACTCAATAAAATCCAGAGCATAATCCTCAACACAGCGATCTCCTTGACGAAGACGCGTAATTCCCCCTGCTGGATCCATTATGGCTGGTTCGTTCTGTCACGGGACGGGGGAATCAAAGACGGCAGGCAGAGTTGAAGGATCCAAATGCAGGGAGATTTAATAAAGAAAAAACAAGAAACAAACAAACCAACAAAGGAAATCAGAACTTAATCCAACACGGAACAGGGCAGGACAGGCATAGACACACGTAACATGTACAACGAACCAGCACAGGACAGCAAACACAGGAAGACTAAATAGGGAGGCAAACAAGGAGGGTAACGAGCAGGACAGGTGGGACAACTAAACCAATAATCAGATAACAAGGGGGAGGGACCAGACAATGACAAGAGCACATGGCCCCAAAATAACAAAACACCCATGTGCATCACAAGACAGGACAGACATGTGACAGTTAAGAGCTTACGTGTCCCGCTCCGCTGCTTTTAGACAGACGGAGCAGCTCTTTGTTTCGTTCAAAATCAAAGACCGCAATAAGAGAGAGCGGCTAACAGCCTTGGTCCGATCATTTTGGTTCTTTACTTTTAATAAAGCTGATTGTCTGTTGAGCGTCTGCGACTTACTTTCACTTTGCGATAGTTTGCACGTTGGCTTGATGAATAGATGCTCAGCTGCAGTGAAGGTGCAGTAGCGTCGTCATATCTATAACATGACATATAGCCTATATAACACGCTCGCACATGTTTATTTTTTTTTTGCATTTTTTTGGAGTAAAATTTACATATGTGGTTTCAACAAGATGGATTTACACTTGTCCAGTTTCGTCTGTAATGTGGCCCAGACCCCCTGAAGTGTTTTGAGCGATCGGATTTAAATTTGTCTCGAATGCGTTTCGGAGGGCAGTTACACCTGGTCTTTTCACGATCAGATAGCTATCAGATCACAGAACACGCATGAACTGGCCAGGTGTAAACAGCCCCTTATTCATCAAGACAGAGGTGAACCAACACTGAGTGGGGGCCCCATGCAAAATTTATCAATGAGGAACTTTTTTTAAGGCTAGTAACCATTCAAAAAGAGTGTAAATCAGCATTCAAAGCATGCAAAATGCAACTCCAAGTATGTTGTCTTAAGCTATCTATAATTTAAAAGCTATTTTAATAATAGCCTATACAGACAACTTTGGAAAACAGAATAAAACACAATAATATTTATTTAAACATGCAATAGTACACATTTAAAAAGCTTTGTCATTCGTGAGAAACGAACAGTTAGGAGTAGTTTAGGGCAAAACGTGATCAGACGCGCTCACGCTAATAATTTCTGTTCCACTGGCTTGTATTGGTCGCCCCGCCCCACGATGGTCTCGTGAATATTCATGTTAGCTCCACCCATTGGAACCAAATATTTCCAAGTAGAGGTAACTGCAGGCTGGAGCAATGGGCGTGCCATGAGGCCGGTAAGGAATGGGGCATGCCGTAAGGTATTTTCAATTGGACGCGAAAAGCTTCCTGATCCTTTTTTTTAGCTAAAGGAAATTACGTATAACTATGGTTACTGGTGATTGGCCAACGCAGTTGCCAGGAGGAAACTCCTTTGACCAATGAGAAACCTCTTACTACGCCCCTACCTTTTGCCACGCCCATTACTCCAAGCTGCAGCTACCCCTGTCTCATTAGGCTTGTTTGAGATGAGCAAAATCTGCGCAGAACCGATCACCGGTGATCAGCGCAAGATGCATGCCGGTTAGAAATGTATCCGAGTGCGGTCCGCCTGGCTCTGATGCCATGCTGACGTATGTCAAAAAAAACTCTCGCGAGTGCAAGCCGCACGTGTCGGATTCTGCAGTCGAGCGCAGTTGCTCTCCACCGACTGCACTGATCAAAAGCACGATGGGAAACGACTTGCTGACGACACAGCTTAATGCTCATTGGTTTAAACAACCATGATGTATTGTTATCTTTTAAAATGTTTGAATTTAAAACTCTGTGTATAAAAGGCTCTGACATTTCTGGGTGCCTGCCGCTTTAAGACTCTTATTCTGTAGTTACGGAAGAGGAAAAAAGGGGACGGTATGATTAGCGTGTTAGATCTAGTGAGTTCTAGTTCAACGGTATAATTCAGCCTACATACCTGTGTTGTGCAGCTTCTTTAGTCCCTTCTGAATAATCCAGCTTCCAATGTTCATGTGTTGAGTTGATGACTGGAAGTAAGTGACTGTTACTTTGCTGTGTTCGTGTTCTATTGTAGAATTATTATGCATTACCATGTGCCAGCGTGACGAGTGAGATTTATAGTGATAGAGCGATGTTTATGCTGAAAAACACTGTAGGAAATGATAGTTTAACTGGTGTGAGTCTTTTGATTTATAAGTTACGTAGTAAAGTTTATAACATTGAGTTAAAATAAGTTAATATCGTGTTCAGGAGACCATGTGTGGACGCGGTTTGAGTAATAGCCTTGTCTGGCCACAGTATGTCGCTATTGCTCCTTCTGAAACCTGTTTAACAATCCTTCTGTTGAATTACCCTTTAAGTTTAATGTAAACTTGTCAGTGAGATAGATGAAGCTCCTTATATTTCTTCAATGAGTAATATCCTCGTTTATTTAATTGTAGATTATGTTTAATGGGGTATAGGAATGTTTATTGAGATATTTATGTTTGATGATCCTGATTTGTATTATGTGTGTATATATATATTATTTACGTTTTGTATAGTACTTTAAGTACTGTAACTGTTAAAATGGCAGTACCTAATTGTGATTTATTTGTTTTATTATCAGACTAAAAGACAATACTGGATATTGGAATGTTCTGATGAGCACTGCTGAAGTCCAATACAGTCTAAAGAAGAAAATATATCTCGTCGTCTTTATTCCTGTGTCCTGACCGATACACCATCCTGTTTACTGGCTAAAAACCTTAATGAACTAGCCCTACTAGATTACCTCTTTAACATTGGTCCTTCGAGCCGGATAGCAGTATTCAGGATGGAGGCAGATGAAGAGATGTATCCGGATGTGAGACCTAAACGTCAAATACGTCGACCTGTCAGACTTCAGGACTTCGAAGTGGACTATATGGGATATAGTCAACGAGACCAGTTACAATGGGATCTGTCACCCCCTGCCTTGGATAGGAGGGTGTTCCTCACTCGGGAGGGTCCAGAACGGATGACCCCTTTTCAGACAGCCCACTCTCACTCTGAGGGTTTCCCTGGGAATGCTGCTCACCCTGAGATTCATCAGTTAGCCCCAGACCACAGTCAGAGGAGAGATTTGGATGGGTTTATTCAGCCTGCACGAACACCCTCATCCCATCAGAGCCCATATCTGGATTCTCGTTTCTCTGAGGAAATTAGAGCTATTCGGGAGGAGAATATTAAGCTGCTCCAAACACAACAGGCCTTCCAGACTGGCATAAAGGAACTCAATGAAGCACGGCGTGAGATGAAAGAGCTACTGGAGGTAGCCCGCTCGCTGAAGGCGAACCTGGTCCAAGTTAATAGCCCTGCCTCGAACTACAGCAACCTCACATCTCCACAGGCCGGTGCTGTGGCACCAAGGAGTTTCGCTGATGCAGCACATTCGAAGGAAATGGAGTGTGAGGACTGGCCTGATCCTCCACCCTGGCCCGAACCTGATGAGGACCTTGCAGGAAGAGTGCGCACCCTCAGGGTTAAGGAACAAGGGCTAGACGGTAGCCAGCTCAACTTTCCCCCTGAAGGTAGAGTATGTATGCCTTGTGAGCCTCCACTGCCTACTCAGTATCCTGCTTCTGATAAAGGGATATCACCATGCCACTCTAAACGACCCTCTCAGTTGCACACACACCATGCCCCAGCTCATGCACCTGTAATCAAATCAGTGCCTGCCCGGACCTACCATCCCTTAGCAGTCACTGGAGCGGTACATGGCATACCGCCATCTAATCAGTTTATGCAGCCGCCGGGGAATGAGCAAGTATACCGAGGGCCCCAACCCACAATCCCAAGGTTCATTCACCCGGATCCCAGTGAGTTTGCACGGCTTCGCATAGCTTTAGAAAACCTACTCCCATCCAATGCTACAGAACTCTTCAAGTACCAAATACTTGTGGATCATTTGAAGCTGGAGGAAGCTAAGCTGATAGCTGACGCTTATCTAAACTCACCAACCCCTTATAGTGACATTATGTCAGCCCTCCATGACAAATTCGGGCAGCCTCATCAACTTGCCTTAAGGAAGATAGCAAGCGTCCTAGAAACCCCCGAGGTAAGGCGTGGTGATACTATGGCATTCCAGAAGTTCTCTCTCCAGATACAATCTTTAGTGGGTTTATTGCAGACTCTGGGTCCTGAAGGGGAAATCGAACTCAACTGTGGCTCACATGTTGCTCGTCTGCTGAGTAAGCTCCCTCCGGAACAGCGAGCGGATTTCCGTCGACATCAGTTCAAGCAGTTAGGGGCGACCCACACTTTACATGATTTGTCAGAATGGCTCCGCTATGAATCATGGTGTCAGGGCTTCGACAGTCAGGCTACCGGACGCAGCATAAAGGAAAGGCAGAACGTGAAGACTGATGGTCGGCCTGGTAGGCAGACGGTGACCGTCCTACATGGAGCTGGTGAGTCGGCTGAGACCGCTTCTTCGTACCATAAAGAGAGTTCAATTAACCGAGGAGCCAAGAGTAAAGCCTACTGTGCCTACTGTGAGAGTACTGAACATTATCTTAGTCAATGCAGTGCTGTCACCAAACTCTCCAGAGAGCAGCTTAAAGAGTGGATCCGGGTTAACAAGCGGTGCTGGCGCTGTGCACAAACTCATCAAGCCGCTCAGTGCACATTGAAGAAACCTTGCAACATCTGTCAAGGAAAACACCTACTGGCTCTTCATGAGATAAACACAAAAGCAGAGAGGGGCAATAAAGATGTAGCTGTTAAGGAAGAGAGCTGCTTAACTAGCTCTGCGGCTGACTCGCTCTACCTGGACAGACCTGGAGCCGGGAGTCGAGTCATGTTGAAGGTCGTCCCTGTGCTTGTACATTATGAGGACCGGACACTTGACACCTTTGCGATCCTCGATGATGGGTCAGAGAGGACCATGTTGTTACCAGCAGCAGCTAAGTTCCTTGGCATAAAGGGCAATCCCGAAGCGCTTCCTTTGCGTACAGTCCGGCAGGACATCCAGATCCTCCATGGCCACACAGTGTCTTTCCGTGTCTCCCCAGCGGCGAACCCTCACACCAGCTATAAGATTAATGGGGCCTTCACAGCTGGCCGCCTCAGCCTAGCACAGCATACTTACCCTATTGATCGCCTGAAGAGAAAATACAGATACCTAAGTGGCATTCCTCTACCTGCCTTAAGAGATGCTCAGCCAACACTCCTTGTAGGCTCAGATAACCCTCAGCTGATAACACCTGTCGAGCCAGTAAGACTTGGTCCACCAGGTGGTCCAGCCGCAGTCCGCACCAGGCTTGGATGGACTCTTCAGGGCCCCACCCCATTCATGGGGCAGCCTTTCCAACCTGCACAGTGCCTGTATACTTCATCTACGCCATCAATGGATGAGCTTTACAAGCATGTTGAGAGGCTCTGGCAAGTAGACACTGTACCTTACCGACCAGAAAGAGAGGTGACTCGGTCAAAGCAGGATCAGCAGGCTGTAGCATTGCTTGAATCCAAGACTGTCCGTGCTAATGTAGATGGAGTTCTCAGGTACGCCACACCATTGCTGCGATATGCAAGTATGCCACCATTGCACTCGCCAAAGGAGGCAGTTATGCCCATGTTACGTAGTACTGAGAGGCGACTCTTAAAGGACCCCAAGCTGGCGGATTCATACAGGAAGGAAATGCAGAAGCTCATTGAAGCAGGTGCTGTGAGAGAAATCACTGAGGATACCTCTACCAAAGAAGGATGGTACATCTCACATCATCTCGTCAGTCACAACGGGAAAAACCGCCTGGTCTTTAACTGCTCTCACCAGTACCTTGGGCAGACCCTGAACCAGTACCTGTTACCTGGCCCTACTCTTGGGGCCCCCTTGCTGGGAGTCTTACTGAGATTTCGTGAACATCCCATAGCGGTTAGTGGAGACATCAAGGGGATGTTTCATCAAGTCCGCCTCATCCCGGAAGATCGCTGCCTTCTAAGGTTCCTGTGGCGGGACCTGAAGGTGGAAGAGCCCCCAAGAACATTTAAGTGGCAAGTTTTGCCTTTCGGCGCAACTTGCAGCCCATGCTGCGCGACATACGCCCTGCAGCGCCATGTTGTTGACCACTGCCGGCCGGACGATGACCTGAGATTCTCCGTTGAGAACTGCTTTTATGTAGATAACTGCCTGCAGAGCATGGGTACGTCGGGTGAAGCCAAACGGCTAGTGGATCGACTCAGGGATCTTCTGAAATCTGCAGGTTTTGAGTTGCGTCAATGGGCTTGCAACGATCCAAGCGTCCTGAGCCACTTACCTCAAGAGGCCAGATCAGAAAGCCTGGACCTGTGGCTGGCACAGGATAAGTCCAACCCTCTGGAGTCAACACTTGGTCTTAGCTGGAATTGGGCAACCGACACCTTGGGCTACAGACATAGGCCTGTGTCCTACGAGGATCCAACCTTGAGGAACATCTACAGAGTTCTAGCTACTCAATATGATCCCCTGGGTTACATGTTACCTTTCTCCACCCGAGCAAAGCTCATCATCAGGCAGCTGTGGGATAAGAAGCGAGGTTGGGATGACTCGAACTTACCCGCGACCTCCTGCAGGCCTGGTTCAGCTGGGAGGCTGAACTTGAGTCATTACCTCTCCTTACATTCCCGCGTGCATATGTTCCGACGGACACCAACCTTGCGTGTGCCACCCGTGAGGTGCACATCTTCGCAGATGCCTCTGAGCAAGCCTATGGAGCCGTAGCCTACATGAGAACAGAGGACAAGGAAGGCCAGATCCACCTGTCTTTCATCCTTGCTCGTTCACGAGTAGCTCCAAGACGCCTGCATTCCATCCCACGCCTGGAGCTTTGTGGAGCTCTGGTTGCAGCGCAGCTTGCTCGTGTTCTCGAGAGGGAACTTACTCTGGAAGTGGCTCGAACTGTGTTGTGGTCAGATTCCACTACCGTACTGACCTGGTTACACTCTCAGTCTTGTCGCTATAAGGTCTTCGTAGGCGCCAGAATAGCTGAGATACAGGAGTTAACAGAGAAGTGCACCTGGCGCTACGTGGATTCTGCAAATAATCCTGCTGACGATCTGACGAGAGGAAAGACCCTGGAGGCATTAATAGATCCCAACCGATGGTCTCAAGGACCTACCTTCCTTCTCCAGAATCCAGCCACCTGGCCAGAGAGACCCAGCACCGAGCCATCTGAAGACAGAGCGGAACTCCGGAAGAACACCTTCTGTGGAGTAACGATTACCTCACCAATGTCAATCAGCAGTGATGACAAAGTGTACAAAACCTGGCAGGAGCTCATGGATGTCACGGCTCAAGAGATCCTAGGACAGACCCCTTCCGATTCACCGCCGAATGCTGAAAAGTACCGGCAGGCAGAGATGAGAGTTCTTCAGCGAGCCCAACAACAGTCATTCCCAGAGGACTACAAACTCCTTGCAGCTGGGAAGCCTGTCTCACCTGGGAGTCGGTTACTCACCTTGGCTCCGGAGTTGGACAAATCCACGGACCTCATAAGAGTGGGAGGTCGGCTGCGACGTTTGGAAGGTCAGGACGACTTAACATTGCACCCTGTGGTTCTGGATGCCTCACACCCAGTTACTCGCTTGCTTATCCAAAGATATGATAGCAGCCTGCTGCACCCTGGTCCCGAGCGAGTCTTTGCAGAGATGCGGCGGTTATTCTGGATAATCCGTGGCAGAGAGGCAATTCGCAGACACCAGCGTTCTTGTACCGAATGTCAGCGTTGGAGAGCTCAACCTTCAATTCCCCGAATGGCGGACCTTCCCGTTGCTCGTCTCCGATTACACAAACCAGCCTTCCATTCCACAGGCGTGGATTGTTTTGGGCCCATGTTCGTGAAGATGGGCAGACGTCAAGAGAAACGCTGGGGGATAATATTTAAGTGTTTAACAACCAGGGCGGTACACTTGGATCTCCTCAAAAATATGGATGCGGATGCTTTCTTGATGGCCCTGAGACGGTTCATCGCCAGAAGGGGAACACCTGCAGAGTTGTTGTCAGATCAGGGAACCAATTTTAAAGGAGGAGAACGGGAGCTTAGAGAGGCTTTTGCCAGTATGGAGCCAACCCTTCAGAAACAACTCGCGCGACAGAGGATTAAGTTTCAGTTTAACCCCCCAGCAGCTCCACACTTCGGTGGGGTGTGGGAAAGAGAGGTCCGCTCCGTCAAGTCTGCACTTTATACCTGCGTGGGGACCCAACCTGTTCATGAAGACGTCCTGCTCACCGTTCTCCTGGAAGTTGAGGCAATTCTCAATTCTAAACCGTTGGGTTACGTATCTGCTGACATTGCGGATATCGACCCTGTGACACCCAATAGTCTGCTTATGGGGCGGCCGGATGGATCTCTTCCCCAAGTGGTCTATCCTGAGACGGAGCTCCTGAGCCGCAGACGCTGGAGGCATTCACAAGTTCTCGCTGATCAATTCTGGTCCAGATTCGTCAGAGAATATCTCCCTGGGCTGCAAACCAGACAGAAATGGCAGTCCTCTTCTCCTGAACTACTGGATAAGGCCGTTGTCATGCTGGTGGACCCGCAGCTACCTCGAGCACTGTGGCCCATTGGGCATGTAACCAAGAGCCACCGCAGTGACGATGGATGCATTAGATCGGCTGATGTGGATATCAAAGGACATGTGTACACCCGACCGGTAGCTCGGCTGGTGATGTTGCCAGCTCTCCCGTCTGGGATGGACGATGCCTCTGTGAGCCCCTCACAGTCTGACTGATAAGCCTTTTAATGGGAGCAAATGTGCTTGCACATTTGGGGGCGGCTGTATAAAAGGCTCTGACATTTCTGGGTGCCTGCCGCTTTAAGACTCTTATTCTGTAGTTACGGAAGAGGAAAAAAGGGGACGGTATGATTAGCGTGTTAGATCTAGTGAGTTCTAGTTCAACGGTATAATTCAGCCTACATACCTGTGTTGTGCAGCTTCTTTAGTCCCTTCTGAATAATCCAGCTTCCAATGTTCATGTGTTGAGTTGATGACTGGAAGTAAGTGACTGTTACTTTGCTGTGTTCGTGTTCTATTGTAGAATTATTATGCATTACCATGTGCCAGCGTGACGAGTGAGATTTATAGTGATAGAGCGATGTTTATGCTGAAAAACACTGTAGGAAATGATAGTTTAACTGGTGTGAGTCTTTTGATTTATAAGTTACGTAGTAAAGTTTATAACATTGAGTTAAAATAAGTTAATATCGTGTTCAGGAGACCATGTGTGGACGCGGTTTGAGTAATAGCCTTGTCTGGCCACAGTATGTCGCTATTGCTCCTTCTGAAACCTGTTTAACAATCCTTCTGTTGAATTACCCTTTAAGTTTAATGTAAACTTGTCAGTGAGATAGATGAAGCTCCTTATATTTCTTCAATGAGTAATATCCTCGTTTATTTAATTGTAGATTATGTTTAATGGGGTATAGGAATGTTTATTGAGATATTTATGTTTGATGATCCTGATTTGTATTATGTGTGTATATATATATATTATTTACGTTTTGTATAGTACTTTAAGTACTGTAACTGTTAAAATGGCAGTACCTAATTGTGATTTATTTGTTTTATTATCAGACTAAAAGACAATACTGGATATTGGAATGTTCTGATGAGCACTGCTGAAGTCCAATACAGTCTAAAGAAGAAAATATATCTCGTCGTCTTTATTCCTGTGTCCTGACCGATACACCATCCTGTTTACTGGCTAAAAACCTTAATGAACTAGCCCTACTAGATTACCTCTTTAACACTCTGATTTCGTGTTTTTATGTGTATAAATTATGTGTGAGTATTCCCAAACTCTCTGACAGTGCGATCTCTATGGATTATGTGATTATGTAATTTTTATCAAAAATATATAGGCCTATAGGCTATAGGCTATAAAACACATGTCTGTATTAAAGAAAAAAAAAAAGATTGATAAACACGTATTTGGAATGGGATAAAATAACAAGGGCTTTGGGTGTCTTGTTTATAATATTTATTTTCATATAAACAACAGAACTTAAATTACATCCAGTTTATTAGCAACACTGTGCACGAGCGTGAATCCCGCGATATCCATCTTTGATCTCACAGGTGTCAGATCCACTACGAGAAGAGAAAACTGTCCGGCCTGCCTGCGCTTTTTCCACTCCTCCCCTCACTGCAGCCGCCTACTCTCGCATACAATTCAGGCGAGGCAAGGCGCATCTCAAACGAGCCTAATATTTCAGGAACCGGATGCCGATGACGTCACCGCTCGCGCTGTCTCTTCCGTCATTGAGTTTCAGCGTCGAGTCTTCTGAGGTGAGGAGAGCAAGTTAACGGTATTTCTCATATTTACACAACACACTTTATACAGTTTGATTAAGCGACAGGCTCATTTGTGTATTGTTTTCATTGATCACAGCGATACTTTAGCGTCTTTTCTGGCGTCTTCTCACTGAAATAAACATGTAGTGCAGGCAGCAGCAGCGAGCATGAGGAGAATATGTTGAGTTCATTCAGACCTGAGAGATTTTGTGCTCGTTTGTGTGATTGTTGCGATGTTTGGAGTGAAAACTGTTACTGAACGTCGTGTGATAGTTTGGAGTAAGAACTGTTACTGAATATCAAGTCAAAGTTTGAGATCTGTGAGGGGAATTGATGGGAATCGATCCCAAGTGTTGCACTGTTGCCATTTGTGTGTTTACCTTTATTTCTTTGTCGACATTTATCTTTGGCAGATTACATTTACTTATTGAAATTGATTCTAACCAAGGGGCAACTTCCCCATCTCTCTCTTGAAGCCAATATAAGGAAATGACTTAAACCGCAATTCATCGACTGGCCGCTAGAGACAGGCCCCAAAAGTGAGTCAATTCCATACCCCGTGTTAAAATGCCCAAGTTTACAGCAGAAAAAAATGTTTACAGCCTGGAACAAAAATTGGTTTTGGTTTATATAGCTAATTTTGCCCTTCATGAAACCTGTGAGGGGGTGAATTTTTTTTATAACTCATCCGTGTTGAATATATTAAGCCTTGAAGTTTTGCATAATTAACCCTTATTGGTCTAAGGGGTTTTTGGGGTCCTTGAGATGTTTTGACATGCCCTGACATTAGGGGTGGGCGATACGGCAAAAATATCATATCACGATTTTTTTCAGGAAAATCACGATTCACAGTTTTATCACGATTCTCTTTCATGTTGTTTTTACTATTTTGCAAGTGACTGAGCATCTAATTTCCCTATTTTAAAATCCAAGCCTTACAAGGTAACAAAATATGAAATAAAAAAAGAATGGCAGACATTTAGGCCAAAGTGGCGCAAATAAAATAGGCTACACAACATAATATACAAATTAAATAAACAGTGCTTTATTTTTTCAGCTTCAAAATAAATTAAATAAACAAATATAAAAAGAAAACACTACATAGACATCACATTGATTCTATTAAAGCTAGTTTTAAAGTTCTCAGTCAAGTGCAGTGAGTGATTTTTCTCGTGTTTTGTTGTTTTATTACCATTAAAGGATTTTTTTCCTATGGAAGTCAATGAGGACCATGTTCAACACAAAAAATAAATTAATACAGGTTTGAAACAGCATTAGAGTGAGTAAATAATGACAGAATTTTCATTTTTGGGAGAACTATCCCTTCAAGGACAAGTGGTGGCAGCATATTTACTATAAGGCTACTGTCGCTTTAAGATATCTAATGGACACGCATATCACACGCACCCTATTTTCTCACAAAAAATGTGTGCTTTCACTTTAGACATAACCAACTTTGTTTATTTAAACCTTGCGTGTAGGCTATGTATTTGACAGTGTTTATTTAAACCTTGCGTGTATGTTTTTGACAGTGTTTATTTAAACCTTGCGTGTATGTTTTTGACAGTGTTTATTTAAACCTTGTGTGTGACAGTATTAACGCAATAAGACTTGAAAGATAACTTAGTCCAGTAGTCAGGCGCTGTTTGACTTTTTTAGTGTGTGGGCTTCGGGTGTATGCGCTCAGAAAAGCGCTTGTTAGTTAGAACTAGGGATGCATAACGATTAATCGCAATTAATCGTTTGCAGAATAAAAGTTTTTGTTTACATCATATATGTGTGTGTACTGTGTATAATAATGTATATATAAATATACAAACATGCATGTATAATTTTAAGAAAAAAATCTATTTATAATTATATATATAATATAAATTATATTTAAATATAAAAATGAGAATGTAAATAATTTTTAAATATATACATGCATGTGTGTGTATTTAAAAATACATCATTATTATACATAGTACACATACATTTATGATGTACAAAAACTTTTATTCTGCAAACGATTAATTGCGAAAAGGCTTTAATGCACAGGCATACAAATGAACTTTTATGTACTGCAGTGTCCCGTGAGTGTAACTCTACCTCTGCGTTAACATGTGATGTGTGAATGTATGCCGCGTTGAGTATGTTGGGACGGAGGTGCCAGAACTGAACTGATAAAATGCACTGTAACACGATGATACGATATTTGAAATATCATATTTCTTCAAAAGCAGATCGTGGAGGCATTTTAATCGTCCACGATCAAAAACCGTGATATCGCACACCCCTCCCTGACATTTGTGCTTTTTTCAGTTGCTTATAAACATATTAATGGCAAATGTGTCATTACACTCTATTCAGTACAAACAGGGCAACCATAATATGTGAGCAACATGTATGTTTGTGTTTTTGAGAGAATAACGTTTATGCATAGTTATTGAAAAAAACAAAAAAAATAAAGTTCTAAAATAAGGCCACAAAACGCATACTAAATATGTGTCCACAATACTTTTGACTATTGGATGTTTGTCGCCTAGACTTTTTGCTTCAAAATGATCTGAAAATCATCCTGCCTAATCATTCACATAAAACAATACATTGATTTAAATTTTGAAAAACACTTTTTGTTTGGAAAGGCCGACTCCGCTCACTTTAGGCTTCAAAAACACTCGTCAGAAACCTACGGGTGAAGTCACAGACACTACGTCCACATTTTTTTTTACAGTCTATGATTCGAACACTTTATTGCCTCATAGTATGAGTAATGAACGTGGGAAATTTCAAATCTATATGCATGGGAATATAGATGAATATTAATGAAGTGTGACACAGGAAATGTTACATTTTCTTTATTTTTTAAAAGTTTACTGATTATTGTCAGTTTCTGTATATAAATCTGTAACATGTTAATGATTTAATTATTTTATTGCAATTAATAGTTATTATAAAGTCTAACTATATTTAGATTCACGTATTATGGTGTTGTAGTTATTTGCCTGTAGAGGTTCGTAAAGAGAGGTTATTTATTTAATTATTTATTCTATTATTAATGATTTATCCATGTTATAGCCTAGGCCTGCCCGATAAATCGTTATAATATCGCAATCTCGATTCACCCTGTTAACGATTACATTTTTAAATGACTTGGATTATTTTTTTTAATTTATTTTTTTTAATTCGGCCTTTATTTTAAAAGGACAGCTTTCACAAAGTTCAGGGTTCACCCTCAGCCTATGACAAAGCATTCAGGGCTTCACCCTCAGCCAATGACAAAGCACCTTTTAGTAGGGCTGCACGATGTATAGTTTAAGCATTGATATCACGATGTACGAATCCATGATAGTCACATCGCGATGTCAAGAATAGGTAGGCTATCTTTGTTGATCTGTGATTCATGATCTGTACGGGCCAGCTGCTCCCCGGCCCTTGACGCATGTAATTCGTGGATAAATTGCACAGTTTAATGCGGTGAGTTCGGGAATGGCCGGGTAGAGAAACGAGCGAGTGAGTTCGGCTTTTGTGTTTGTGATTCGATGTTGAATTCAGAAATGGAGCCTCCCATGTCTTATCCTTCAATGGTTACAATAGTATTACATTTAAACATTTACATTTATTCATTTAGCTGACGCTTTTATCCAAAGCGACTTACAATTGCTATATATCAGAGGCCGCACGCCTCTGGAGCAACTAGGGGTTAAGTGTCTTGCTCAGGGACACATTGGTGTCTCACAGTGGATTCGAACCCGGGTCTCTCAAACGTATTAATGTTTGAAAAAAGAATTCGATCATAAATTTACAAGAAAAATTAGGAAGAAAATCTTATTCACCACGGACAAAAACGGGGGAAAAAAATGCATTATATACTCTACTCTCCAAAACTACTGATTATTTTTTACACAAAATCCATCCCAATTTCTTTCCTCAAAAAGACATAAATTACTTGGTTGTCTGTGCGTTTCAGTCCCAAACAACCTTTTCTATCGCCATCGAGGCTAATGTGCTGAAAGTCGAGTCTGTCCCGTCGTATTTCTGGCATAGTTTTAATTCGCTTTAGTGCTGAGAGTGTCTGCTCGACAGAAGCAGTAAACCGGGAAAACACTGCAAAACATGACGATGTGTAACGTTACAGCCGACACGAGCTCTCACACAGATTTTTGAATGATATCAATGAGATCAGCGGGACTTTTGCCTTCAAAATCAGTCCTGGCATACATTACAGTCAGTTCTGTTTTTACCCGGACAGATCCATAGAGTGGCGTGACTCTGCGTACAGACTGATCTCATGAAATGCCGTATGTATGACGCGCCAATTCGTATTCCAATCGGCGTGCTATCAAGACGCATAATCGCTTTTTGGCGTGTTTTTCAATCACATCTGGGGATATGGTTCCTTTCGGCGTAGACATACACGCGGAATCACATGCGGGGATGATGGTTTGTTTCGCTCAGAACATTTGACAGATAGTTTGCCAAATTTTGACTCCCTGCCAAATTATTACCCTACTCGTTGAAGTCAGTACCTGATTCCCTAATCCTAACCGCACTTCTAATCCTAACTCCTCACCCACAACTAATCCTAAACCTACCCATACTGGGGTAGTAGACATACACGCGGTGTAGACATACACGCGGATAGCTCAAAATGCGCACAGATTAGAGATGCGCGGATGGGCTATTATTTCATCTGCTGCAACCGCATCACAAAACTCATCATCCGTCAGCCGCACCAAAGTTTTTGACCAATTTTCAAAACCGCACCCGCCCGTCATCCGCTGATTGGGCGATGGAAGGCGCTGCTGATGACAGCCGCGAGACTAGAAAGCTCTTACCTCAGAATATCAGCAGTGAACTCCGTCTCCGATCGGCGCACAGGGACAAAAATAAATAAATAGCTTAAATTAAACGCACTTCGGCAAACCTGACCTTATCTGATAGGCTACTGTAGAATATTTTCATTGTAGCCTAATAGAAAACGCATTTTGGCACATCATTTCAACATGCTGCTATTTAGCCTACTACTAATGAATGCCTAATTCACTTTATTTTTTAACAAATAGATGGAAAGCTTGAATAAAATAACAAGTCATTTACATTATAGGCAAACTCTACGCACTGTCATGTCAGGGTGACGACTATAGGACAGCGCCGCCGCTCCCACCACGCGCTGTGCGTAGGGCACCAAGAGCTGAGGGAGCACCAAAAAAATAGCCTCATGAAAAATCAATAATTATAATGCCGATATTATTTCAGTATAGAAATACAGACATCCCAAGTTTCCCGGGAGTTCCGGGAGTCTCCCGCATATAGCGGCTCACTGATGCCCGCAAATGAGTTAAAATCCGCCGGAATCTAGAGGGAGCGTATGGAGATGTGTGGAGGAATGGTCTCTGATCTCTTGTCAGGTGTTCTCCAAACTCATCAGGCATTATAGGAGAAGACTCAGAGCTGTTATCTTGGGAAAAGGAGGTTGCAAACATATTTAATAAAAGGGGGCAAATAATTGTTCCCAACGTGTTTTGGAGAAAAATATTTATTTCATAATGTGACCCCCCCCCCCCCCCCCCCCCACACACACACACACACACACACACTTTCAATTATTTTACTTCAATGAAAGATTAGATTTTTGCTATTTTTAAAAAATATAATATCAAAAGGATTAACAATGCAGATTTATTTTTTACAGCCATCTTTGATCATATTTACCAAGGGGGCAAATATTTTTGACAAGCACTGTATTTGTTGGTTACTATATGTAGCCTATGTTTATTTCTGTTTCTGCTTTATAATAAATAATAAACCATTATTTATATTTGGAATAATTGACATGATTTTATTCTGTTATCCATGAGCATAAAAACAAACTCAGTAACTTTATATATTTTTTATTTTAACAGATCAACTCCTCACATCTTCAGTGAAGCTCCTCCCACTGTAATTCGTCATCAGTGAAGCTCCTCCCACTGTAGTTGTCCAATAAATGCTGGTATATTCCCATCAGCTGCAAGTGAAGACGAGCAGCAAAGCATCAGGAAGAGCTGAAATCTGCAGAGACTGAGTTTATTAAAGAGGACAGTGAGAACACGAGTGATCCAGAACCCTGCAGAATGAAACACACTGAAGATCCTGAAGAACAAAGAGGTGTGTGTTTATTCTTCATTCATTCATGATGCTGGAGAACATTCATGTTAGAAACATTCAAGCACTTCATCACATTTAGATTAACAGTTTTACTGTGAAATCAGGTCAAACTAAATTTACATATTTTAACTGTTTTATTTTTACATTTATTTTATATCTGGTCTACAATTTGTAACAGTGTTACCAGAATTTTGACCAGAATTTTGTGTATATTTTTACAAACATGTATAACAAATAATAATAATTTCAAAATGTACAAATTTACAATCTACTCTGCTTTTCTGCAAACATATTGATAGTTTCAAGGACGTATAATTCATTTATAAAAATACTTAAATTATTGTAATATTTTATAGCAGTTGTCTATTACATCTGGGATCATTTTTATCTCCATTCACTCCATATTTCTCTCTTTGAATTATTTTGATTATTAAGAAAATTTGAAAATGAACCTTTTTCTTTCATTTCAGACCCGATGGAAGAGAGTGAGGAGAGTGAAGAACTGAGTGAAGTGGAGGAGGAACATCATGTCAAACCTGGAGAAAAACCGTTGAGTCGCTCAAAGACTAAAAATAATTTTTTAAAGAAAAGAAAAGACAAGAAATCTTTCACCTGCACTCAGTGTGGAAACAGTTTCGCATGCAAACGTAATCTTGAGCGTCACATCAGACTTCACACCGGAGAGAAGCTGTTCACCTGCAATCAGTGTGGGAAGTTATTCGGCCGATCAACACACCTTGAAAGTCACATGAGAGTTCACACCGGAGAGAAGCCGTTCATGTGTGAACAGTGTGAAAAGAGATTCTCAGACAAACATTCTCTTAAGAGACACATGAGAGTTCACACCGGAGAGAAGCCGTTCATGTGTGAACAGTGTGAAAAGAGATTATCAGACAAACAATCTCTTAAGCTTCACATGAGAGTTCACACTGGAGAGAAGCCACATCTATGCAATCAGTGTGGGAACAGTTTCAGTCATTCAGCATCCCTTAAGAAACACATGAGGATCCACACCGGAGAGAAGCCGTTCACATGCCATCAATGTGGGAATAGTTTCAGTCAATCATCATCCCTTAAAAGTCACATGATGATCCACACCGGAGTGAAGCCGTTCACATGTGATCAATGCGGCAAAACATTTCTTAGTGCATCAGACCTGAAGACACACCTGAGAGTTCATACAAAGGAGAAGCCACATTCATGTTCTGTGTGTGGAAAGAGTTTTTCACTGCAGCAAAATTTACATAGACATCAGAAAACTCACACTGGTGTGAGAGAGTACATGTGCTTTGAGTGTGAGAAGACTTTTGCTAGAGGTAAAAATTTACAACTGCACCAGAGAATTCACACTGGAGAAAAACCTTACAAGTGTTCACACTGTGACAAGAGATTCAGTCAGTCAGGACATCTGAAATTACATCAGATTATTCACACTGGAGAAAAACCTTACAAGTGTTCACAATGTGACAAGAGATTCAGTCAGTCAGGACATCTGAAATTACATCAGATTATTCACACTGGAGAAAAACCTTACAAGTGTTCACACTGTGACAAGAGATTCAGTCAGTCAGGACATCTGAAATTACATCAGATTATTCACACTGGAGAAAAACCTTACAAGTGTTCACACTGCGACAAGAGATTCAGTCAGTCATCACATCTGAAAATACATGAGAGGATCCACACTGGAGAAAAACCTTACAAGTGTTCACACTGTGACAAGAGATTCAGTCGTTCAGGACATCTGAAATCGCATCAGATTATTCACACTGGAGAAAAACCTTACAAGTGTTCACACTGCGACAAGAGATTCAGTCAGTCATCAAATCTGAAAACACATGAGAGGATCCACAGCAGAGAGAAGCTGCACACGTGTGATCAGTGTGGATTGAGTTTCTCTATTAAAAGTCTCCTGAAGATACACATGAAGATCCATGCAGTGGAGAAACCACATCACCACAGTCTGAGATCACGGTAAGTAGTTCATCTTTATGTGCTGAGCAAAAAAAGGAAACCACCTTTGAAAAAGTACGGTACGGCACGGCACAATTACAAACCGTTCTCTGCCCTGAACTCTCAGCACACTTGGCTACCCGTGCCGAACCGTGATGGTAGATTGTGTGTACTAGTGGTGGAAATTTGTATTCTTTCCAGAGATTCGTTCATTTTCAGTTCGTTCACCAAAATGATTTGTTCAGATTCATTCACTGATTCGTTCAGTGACAATTTCTTCATATTTACATAAATACATTACAGAAAAAGAGTGTTTTATGTGTTATGTCTTAAGTCAACTAACGTTTCCTTCTAACAAAAAAAAACTGATTTGGCTTTATTAAAATGTGTGCCAAATTTACTCATTAAATTAATTAAAATAAGTCGAAGTAGAATAAGTGGTTCAGATGACCAAAGCACAAGGTTTTCTTGCATAATTAACATTTTAATTGTTTGGTCAGACATTTACACATTCATAAATCTGGGATTATGTTAAACGTTGAGTTATGTTCTATGTTAAATATGAATATATAAACAATCGTATGTCCACAGTACCGATAATTGCGCTTTGCATCCGCTTTCTGCCGATTGCTGAATGAGATTGACTCGCATGCTAAATGACTGACCTACCCGTTACACTCTCATTCATTTAATTCAGGATTGAAAAGTACAAATTTGTTCAATTCGTTCACGAACGAGATCTCTCTCTCGTTCAGTCTCTAAACGGAGCAATCTCATTCAGTGATGGGCGTATTCGTTCAGGAGATCCAACCAAGTACATGCCCTTCACAGCCTGAACTGAAATGCTATTTGCTGACCTAACCAATGCTGTTATATTTTTTTGTTAGTTTTACAGTTTTTAGAGAAGTGCATGACATTGATCAAACGTAATGAATTCATTTTTGATAAATAATAATACAAAATCAAACACCAGTGCTTACAGTATTGTACAGTAGTCAAGGAAATTGTTCAAAGTGCAAAATACCACAAAACTAAGTCTAAAACACACACATAAAATATAAGAAAAGCAGGTAAAGAGTAGTGTAAAGTTAAATCATGTTAATTTGTCTTTGTTACATTTAACCATCAGCTTGCGTGATTAAACGATTTTCATTACAATGCTAAAGTGTAAATTTCTTTCTTTGATGTAAATATGCCAACTACACTGTTCGCCATCATTATAGTTCAAACAACTGGTTCTTTTCGTTCACGAACGACATGTACCAGTTTGTTCAACTCGTTTACGAACGAGAAGATCTCTCACGCTCAGACTCAAAAGCAACTCGTCACGGTCGGTCAGTGAAGGGCGTATTCGTTCACTACATTCAACAGCGCGTCTACACATCGACGTCGGCTGAGTCTAATCCTCTAATAATAATAATAATACATTTTATTTGATGGCGCCTTTCAAGACACCCAAGGACACCTTACAGAAACAGAAAACAAGACATTAATACAAGCCCAACAATAATATCAATAGTAAAATCAAATGAATATGTACGATCTTGATGCTAAAAACCATTAAGTCCAGTAAGTTGAATTGTAATGATACAAGTTATGTAGGATGAGCTAATCTAAACAGATGTGTTTTAAGTTGTGATTTGAATTGATGGAGAGAGTCCAATTGGCGAATGTGAAGTGGGAGAGAGTTCCAGAGACGTGGGGCAGAGCGACTGTAGGCTCTAGCCCCCATGGTGCTAAGTCTGAATGTTGGTACAGTTAAAATTTCAGCCGTGGAGGAACGAAGTGTTCGAGAAGGATTATAGGGAAGAAGCAGGTCTGAGAGGTATGAGGGGGCAAGGTCATGGAGGGCTTTGAAGGTAAGCAGCAGAATTTTGTAATTAATCCGGTGAAAAACAGGAAGCCAGTGGAGCTGCATAAGAAGTGGTGTAATGTGGTCAGTTGATCTGGTGCAGGTGATAATCCGAGCTGCCGAGTTCTGAATGGACTAGAGACGATGGAGAAGTTTACTTGTGGAGCCAATGAGGAGGGCGTTGCAGTAGTCAATGCGGGATGTGATCAGGGCATGAACAAGGACCTGTGTACTGTGTTGGGAGAGGGAAGGGCGGAGTCTAGAGATGTTGCGGAGGTGAAAGTAAGAAGTCCGAGTGATATTGCTGATGTGAGGGCCAAAGGAAAGTGTACTGTCTAGAATGACACCGAGACTTTTGACTTGGGAGGAAGTGGGAATCGGAGAACCATCAACGGACATAGTAAACGGTTGACTTTTGGAGAGTGTGGCCTTTGAACCAATGAGGAGAACCTCACTTTTATTTCCATTGACTTTGAGAAGATTGATTGACATCCAGTTGTTGATAGCTTGCAGACAGGAGGTGAGAGCGGAGGGGGGAAGAGAGGTGTTAGGTTTTGTGGAGAGATATAATTGTGTATCATCAGCGTAACAATGAAAATTAATCCCAAAGGAACGGAGAATGTTGCCTAGAGGTAATATATAGATGATAAAAAGCAGTGGTCCCAGCACTGAGCCCTGAGGAACACCATGGGTGACTGTTGTAGATTTTGATGTGACATTTTTCCCCTGAATTAACTGTTTTCTATTATGTAGATATGACTTGAACCAGGCAAGTGCATTGTTAGCGATCCCGATAGCAGTCAGACGGTTCAAGAGAATTGTATGAGAGATGGTGTCAAATGCTGCAGTGAGGTCGAGAAGCATTAGGATGGATAAAAGGCCATTGTCAGCTGCAAGTAGAACATCATTTGTGATTTTTACCAGGGCTGTTTCAGTGCTGTGGTTGTGGCGAAAACCAGACTGAAAAGGTTCGTAGAGGTTATTGTTGTGCAAGTGGGCTTGAAGTTGGGTCGCTATAGTCCGTTCCAAAAGTTTGGTGATGAATGGGAGATTGGAGATGGGGCGATAGTTATTTGGGTCATTAGGATCCAAACCAGGTTTCTTCAGAATGGGGGTGACAGAAGCAGTTTTGAGAGATGTAGGAACAGTGGAAGTAAGTAGAGAGGAGCTGATTATAGACGTTATGATCGGTAAGATAGAGGGGAGACATGTTTTAACCAGGGGGGTAGGGATGGGATCAAGCAGACAGGAAGAATTCTTGGACTTATTGATGAGTATAGTGATTTCTTCAGCTGATGGAGGCTGGAAAGTTGATATAATGGAGAGTGGTGGAACCCATGTGGTACTCAAGGGTGGGCAGCTGAATGCAGAGACAGGAGAATTCAACTGATGGTGAATATTGGTAATTTTTGTACTAAAAAATTCCAAAAAAGTGTTGCACTGAGCTGTAGAGTTGAGGTGATTAGCAGTGTCTACAGGTTTAAGTAGATTCTTGATAGTAAAAAATAAAGTCCGGGTGTTATTTTCATTGATACTGATAATGTCAGAATAAAAAGAGGATTTAGCAGCAGTCAATGCACTTTTATATGAAATAAGATAATCAGTATACATTTGTTGATGAATGGTTAGACCCGTTTTCTTTGACAGTCTCTCAAGTCGTCGACCCATCATTTTCATATGTCGGAGTTCAGGGGTGTACCATGGAGAAGACCTAGTAAATGAGACTGTACGAGTTTTCAAAGGAGCTAAAGAATTTAGTGAATGAGATAAACAGTCATTGTAATGATCCACCAGGTTAGCAGTACAAAGTGAAGAGGGTGTAGGACAAACAGAGGTATTAACAAATCTATTAAGATCATCTGGGTTAATGTTTTTAATATTGCGGAATGATATTGAGCGCTTCATATTTAAATTTTGGAGTGGCAAACTAATATCAAAGAAAACCATTTTATGGTCTGAGATGGGAAGCTCTGTGGAATTAAAATTGCATGGTGTCACTCCTAGGCAACAGACTAAATCTAAAACATGGCCTTTATTATGAGTAGGGAAATTAATGTACTGAGTAAGGCCAAAACTATCTAAAACAGAAATAAAATCTTTAGTACTCGTGTCAGTTTGTTTATCACAATGGATATTAAAATCACCCATTAAAATGACATTGGGACACAATGCACATAAATCAGATAAAATGGCAGTAAGTTCGCTAATAAAAATGGCAGAGGTTCTAGGGGGACGGTAAATAGACACAATAAGGGTTGGAGTACGAACGTTAAGTTGAACAGTCAGGATTTCAAACGAGGACGGCTTTGTGACTGAGGCCCCGTTTACACGATGGGAAAACGCAGATATTTCTCTGCGTTTTGGCCTGTCATTTACACGAAAACGTCGTTTTTATCCCAGAAAACGATTATTTCTAAAAACTCCGGCCAAAGTGGAGATTTCTGAAAACGCCGGTTATGTGTTGTCGTGTCAACTGGGAGAAACGGGGTTTTAGGTTCTCTCTTGTCGATTCTGAGGATTCTGATTGGCTTGCATGGCTTTATCCTTCTCCCTACACTGCCGCCCATAGGTTTGGCATAGTTATAAAGGCGCTCGACGGCGTATTTATGCGGGTTGTGTGCACGATGTTATTATTGAAAACGGAGGGGGGGAAATATTCGTTTCTCTAAATACCCGGCTATGTGTAAATGTGGCCTGAGACTAGTGAGATTTTAAGGTTCTCACGATAGATTAGAGCGAGACCACCACCTCTTCCAGAGAGGCGTGGTTTGCAGGTGTAAAGAAACCCCGGCGGCAAAGCATGGTTGAGGTGGAAATAATCCTCGGGTTGTTGCCAAGTCTCAGTAAGACACAGAATGTCGAGTATTGAATCCACGATGATGTCCGCGATTAAAAGCGCTTTATTGGAGAGAGATCGGATGTTAAAAAGAGAAAATTTGAATCCTTTAGATCAGTGTTTCCCAAACCTGTCCTGAAGGACCCCCAACACTTCACATTTTCTTTGTCTCCCTAATCAAACACACCTGATTCAACTCATCAGCTCATTAACCCATTACATACATGTAATAATGAGCTGATGAGTTGAATCAGGTGTGTTTGATTAGGGAGACAAAGAAAACGTGCAGTGTTGTGGGTCCTTCAGGACAGGTTTGGGAACCACTGCTTTAGATGGAACAGCGGGGTCAGGTAGCAGAGAAGCTAGAACACTATGGTCAACCTTTCTCTCTATCCTGTGGGGTTTGCGGGGACCAATAGACCAAAAGGAGCTGATGGAATTAGAGTTATTGTACGAGAAGTTCCTGCGGGATCCACGGTGGATGTATTTTGGTCGGCGGAGAATGTCACGATGGCTGAAGAGGCAGGAAGAGGCCACGGAACGTAATCGAAGCTGGTGTAGTTCCGCTGCCGAGTACGACAGCCGTGGAATGGCAGTTGCTATGTTAACAAGTAGGATAATCCAGAGTAGCATTTTAAACGTCCACATATTGCCGCCTCGGTGATGCTGCAGGATCGTCAGAAGGCTCCGACAGGTAGCCTACACCGGCGGCGTTTATAGTTGACGTGGAAGCAGTCAGCAGCAGGGTAAGCCGATAATATTCCCAAACATAGACAGCAAATACCACAGCGGTAGAGAAACAGGTTTAAGAATTAACTTAGCACAGTAATAGTTCAAACAAACGTCCGGTGAGCAGCGGCAGCAAGACACGCCAGCGTTCACTCCCGCGACAACATGCGCCCTGTGTAAGTTTACTGAGTCTATACTCTATACTCTATACTCCAGCACGTCTACACATCGACGTCGGCTGAGTCTAATCCTCTATACTCCAGCACGTCTACATAACGACATCAGCCGAGTCTAATCCTATATACTCCAGCGCGTCTACACATCGACGTCGGCTGAGTCTAACCCTCTATACTCCAGCGCGTCTACACATCGACGTCGGCTGAGTCTAATCCTATATACTCCAGCGCGTCTACATAACGACGTCAGCCGAGTCTAATCCTATATACTCCAGCGCGTCTACACATCGACGTCGGCTGAGTCTAATCCTCTATTCTCCAGCGCGTCTACATAACGACGTCAGCCGACTCTAATCCTATATACTCCAGCGCGTCTACACATCGACGTCGGCTGAGTCTAATCCTCTATACTCCAGCGCGTCTACACATCGACGTCAGCTGAGTCTAATCCTATATACTCCAGCGTGTCTACACATCGACGTCGGCTGAGTCTAATCCTATATACTCCAGGGCGTCTACACATCGACGTCGGCTAAGTCTAATCCTATATACTCCAGCGCGTCTACACATCGACGTCGGCTGAGTCTAATCCTCTATACTCCAGCGCGTCTACACATCGACGTCGGCTGAGTCTAATCCTCTATACTCCAGCGCGTCTACAAATCGACGTCGGCTGAGTCTAATCCTCTATACTCCAGCGCGTCTACACATCGACGTCGGCCGAGTCTAATCCTATATACTCCAGCGCATCTACACATCGACATCGGCCGAGTCTAATCCTATATACTCCAGTGCGTCTACACATCGACGTCGGCCGAGTCTAATCCTATATACTCCAGTGCGTCTACACATCGACGTCGGCTGAGTCTAATCCTCTATACTCCAGCGCGTCTACACATCGACGTCGGCTGAGTCTAATCCTCTATACTCCAGCGCATCTACACATCGACGTCGGCTGAGTCTAATCCTCTATACTCGAGCGCTTACACATCGACGTCGGCTGAGTCCAATCCTCTATACTCCAGCGCGTCTACATAACGACGTCAGCCGAGTCTAATCCTATATACTCCAGCGCATCTACACATCGACATCGGCCGAGTCTAATCCTCTATACTCCAGTGCGTCTACATAACGACGTCAGCCGAGTCTAATCCTCTATACTCCAGCGCATCTACATAACGACGTCAGCCGAGTCTAATCCTCTATACTCCAGCGCATCTACACATTGACGTCGGCTGAGTCCAATCCTCTATACTCCAGCGCGTCTACATAACGACGTCAGCCGAGTCTAATCCTATATACTCCAGCGCGTCTACACATCGACGTCGGCTGAGTCTAATCCTCTATACTCCAGCGCGTCTACACATCGACGTCGGCTGAGTCTAATCCTCTATACTCCAGCGCGTCTACACATCGACGTCGGCTGAGTCTAATCCTCTATACTCCAGCGCGTCTACACATCGACGTCGGACGAGTCTAATCCTATATACTCCAGCGCATCTACACATCGACGTCGGCTGAGTCTAATCCTATATACTCCAGCGCATCTACACATCGACGTCGGCTGAGTCTAATCCTCTATACTCCAGTGCGTCTACACATCGACGTCGGCTGAGTCTAATCCTCTATACTCCAGCGCGTCTACACATCGACGTCGGCTGAGTCTAATCCTCTATACTCCAGCGCGTCTACACATCGACGTCGGCCGAGTCTAATCCTATATACTCCAGCGCATCTACACATCGACATCGGCCGAGTCTAATCCTATATACTCCAGTGCGTCTACACATCGACGTCGGCTGAGTCTAATCCTCTATACTCCAGCGCGTCTACACATCGACGTCGGCTGAGTCTAATCCTCTATACTCCAGCGCGTCTACACATCAACGTCGGCTGAGTCTAATCCTCTATACTCCAGCGCGTCCGCTGAGTCTAATATACAAAAACTACCCAAACATTGGGCTGATACGTCTGAACCAGGATCTGGGTAACAAAAACTACCCAAACATTGGGTTGATACATCTGAACCAGGCTCTGGGTAACACAAAAACTACCCAAACATTGGGTTGATGCGTTTGAACCAGGATCTGGGTTACACAAAAACGACCCAAATACTGAAAAAAATAACGCAAAAAATGTACCTAAAAGGCTCAACCCATGATTTGGGTAGAAAAGATAACCCAATATTTTTAGAGTGTAGTGATGGGAAAAACAAAGCTTTTCAAAGGTTCGAATCAGTTGAACCAAGTGCTAGTAAAGCGTTTGAAATGCCACACGCTGGTCAGAACAGTGTAAATGCAACAAAAACTCAGGCCAAACGTGCATAAAAACACTTCATGCAAACCATTGCAAATGTGTTATTGAAGGTAATCAATCAAATGCTATCAACAAATAATTTTATATCATAATATCATAAATATTAACTATAATATGTGGGTTTTAATACATTTAGCTTGTTTTGTTTGTTTGGTGGATTGCTCAGCTAAAAAGGCGAATACGAGACTATCAACTACTATTCTTTTTAAATGTCTCATTGAAATGTCTACAAATGTTTAAAACTGATCAGAGATCAGGTAAAACCCATAGACACTTGTTCAATAGTTTGCCAAATGATGGGTTCACAGAGATCATTGACATTTAAAACATTTTGAAACGGTAATGAGGCAACGAAGCCTCGTTTACTGAAATCACATGACTTTCGCAGTTTGATACACGCTCAGGAACCACTGATTTGAAACAAAAGATTCATAAAGGTTTCTGAGATTTGTGAAGAAGTGTTTCGAAATCGCCCATGAGTAAGACATGATTAGCAAGTTGTTCTCAGAAAATAGTCCATTGAAACTCACTTGATTTATTGTTTCTTTTAGACCTGATGGACGTGAACAAGAAAGGAAAAACAGAAGCCAAAAAATCTGTCTCCTGCCCTCGGTGTAAAAAACACTTCACATGTAAATCAAGTCTGGAGATTCACATGAGAGTTCACACTGGGAAGAAGCGGCTCAGACTTTCTCTCTGAAATCACTTCTGCTTCTCAGTCTGAAGAAAGATCATTTAACTGTGATCAGTGCGGTAAACAGTTTCATTGATCATCAGTCCTGAAGAAACACCTGAAGATTCACACAAAGGGAAAGATGAGTGCCAGCAAATTCACACTGGAAAAACCTTTGGAGGCAAAGTTCAGGGAAATGAAGAAGAGGCCATAAAATTTTTAAGAGAGACATGAATCTGATATTAATATTTAACTCGTTCTTCATTGTTTTTCCTTAGAACAGTTTCTCTTCCACTTCTACTCTTCATTGCAAACACATATACTTTCATGTATCTTTGAAGCTACACTTTTCTTCTCTTCTTCTCTTGAGATGCTTTGGCTCTTATAAGTCAGTACAGAGAGAGAATCTGTCTCATTCTCTTTCACTTTTACTTAATGTTTGTATTTGCTTCATGCAATTATTGATTAAACTCTTTAATCATTTTATCAACATCTCATTGTTATTGTCCATTTTCTTATTTTCTGCTGATTCTGCTTGAGTTAGGAATCATTTTAGTTCTGAAAGTCATGAAGTATCCTGATATGATTGCTTTTTGAGCATTTCCATGGTTTAATTTTCTCAATAGAGCTTTTAAATGCCTTACTGTGTGTTCACACCGCCGCCGGCGAGAGCGGCAAAATTCGCCGCCCAGCCAACGACGCCGTAGAAAGATTCGTGGACATTCTGACGTAGATCGAATACTTGGTCTTTTTTTAAACTTTATTTAAAGGGGCCGCAAAGCAAACAAGCATGTTGATCGTTATTTGTGCAGACTGACCAAGTAGGGTATAGTTAACCTCATGGAATATTTTAATTGTGAAAGTAAGAAATTGATAGATGGAAAGAACTTAACACTTATAGTGACATGTTTGCAAATTAAATAAACCAATTAAGAGCCATTTATGTGGTGTGTCTTTTGTGTTCATGGTTAAGTGCTAATCTAATTTGAATTCCCACTGAAAAACAAGCTTCCTAGCGTGGAAATGTTGCTTATAAATAGTGTTGCACGCCGCCTTATCAAATTCACATGATCAACCTCTCCTTTATTTTGCTTGGGAACTAATGTGGTCGGAACCAAAGTTTACTTGACTGCGTTTATTTATTTAAGTTTATTTGAATAGGGAAAAGTATCTTACATAAGTTACATACTACAACATTTAGCCGAAGCTAATTCTCAATGTTAGTCCCTAGTGGGCCTTTACATAAAATGAAACAATACATAGTTAAAATAAACATAATAATACAGTATAACACAATATAAATGCAGCGGACAGTAAGTGGTCACATTTCTGACCTCGGATTAAAGAGTCTTTAAGTTTGTGTTTGAAAAGGACCCAGTTTGACTCTCCTTTCAGTTCAGTGGGTAAACAATTCCAGGCTTTAGTGCCTTGTACAGAGAAAGCTGATTGTCCAAATGAAGTATTACATTTCGGGATCTGACAGTTCCCGTTCTGAGCTCCTCTAGTCCTTGAACCCACAGCCCTGAGAGAAACTATGCACTCACTCAAGACCTGTGGGGCTTGCTGATTTAAACATTTATGCATCAGCTTCAACAGAGAAAATTTAGTGAAATTCGCGATAAAAAGATCATGGGCCCTATTTTAACGATCTGAAACGCAAGTGTCAAAGCGCAATAACTTTGTGGGCGGATCCCGGCGCTGTTGCTATTTTCCCAGCGGGATAAATGACTACTGCGCTTGGCGCAAATCTAATAGAGCATCACAGTCCCGCCCACAGCCGGTGCCGGAAGTAAAAATTCAATACAATTTCTCCATAGACATTTGGGGTATAAGCCATAAAAACGTAACCATACATGGTAGACTTAAAACCAGCAACGGCTGTACTAAGCGATTGTATATGCTTATATAAACGACAAAAGTTCATGGGGCACTAACCTTGATTTGAGATAAATGCCTTTTATTCGCGATGTCTTGGATAAGTACTTCATTACCCACAATCCTAAACAATCCCACAATCCCACAGTGATGCATCTGATTGGTGGATGTCGTGTAAACCCCGCGAAGGTCCGGAGAGCGTTGCCATGGAAGCAGGATTCTAACAGTAGAGACTGAACGGACTGTTTAGCGGAAGCCATATAAATAGTTTTTAAATCAATACATTCCTTTTTAAATTAATATTTTGTGTCAAATTATTTATTTATTTGGTAGGTAGCCATGTAATAAGCGGGATAATGTATAGTGAGTTGGTTGTTATAGCGAATACAACTCCCTTCAGGCTCCTTCGGGCTCATAATCAGCCTTTCGCGAGTTGTATTCGCTATAACAACCGCCTCGCTCTACTTATCCCTTACTTATCGTTCACTTTAGATAGGCTACTGTAGCCTTCATATGGTATGAGTCATATCAAGCATTTTATGATGCCACTGTCAAAACAATATTAAGCCTAGGCATACCTCTTCATGCATTTACTGAACATTTGTGTAATAATTCATGGCAAGTTAATAAACTGAATATGACGGTCCAAGAGCAGACCATGCACCGGTCCAAGCATCAGACCGGTGGCACTGTGCACTTTCTGGTTTGCTGACCATCACTTTTTAATTTTCACTTGTTGTGGATATTAAGAAAATACATTAAATGTTATTACAATTAAGGATGAACTATAACATCATGAAAATGAGCATGGACCTCAACCTGTCCTGTCAGCAGAGTGTCCTGTGTCATAAAGGGCTCTGAAATAAACACACAAACTAACGTTATATACACTGACTGAACACACGTGTGTTGATGACTGAGCTGCACCATGTTGCTAACGCTATCGTTAACCGCTTTCACACACGCACACAATATATTATTATTTTTATTTACACGATTATTACTGAAAGAACTGCTATTAACTACACATTTACTATATAAAATTCACTCAAAAGGCTCTTTCGCGGTTGGCTTCAGTCAACTTCAGTGAGGCGCGGTGGTTTATGGGATGAGTAGTTCCATCGCTCGGAAATGAAAATATGTACACAGTCTTGTACCTTTGCCTTTTTTTGGATTTTCTCTTCGTTTTTTCACTCGAAATGATATGTTGTATGCTTATGAGTTCAGCCATAGCTGGTTATCCTCAGACATGCTCTAAAACTCTTTAGATACGGATTTTTCCAAAAGTCAATGGGAGAAATGAATGGGAAATTTACTTCCGGCACCAGAGCTCTCTCGGGCTGTGGGCGGGACTGTGATGCTCTATAGGGGTTGGTCTGAAGCAGCTTCATTATTCATAGGTGTGGTTTGGGCGTAACGTGAAATAAACCAATCAGAGCGTCCTCTCACATTCCCTTTAAGGGCCGGCGCGCTTGTTCCATGGAGGATCGCTATAACGGCGGATTTGCCAGCGCACGCCAGGAGCAGTTCACAGCCGAGGAGACCGACGTTCTTGTCAGGACCGTAAAACTCAGAGAAGTGACATTGGGGATGATGGGCGAAACCCACCCAAATTAGCTTCGGTTAAACAGGCGTATAATTTGGGTAAATGTGTAGCCTAATCTAGAATTAAAAAAAAAAAATCTAGATAGATCTTTTTCACATCTTCACGGACACAACAATGATTTCCCTCGTGTGCTAATATTTTTCCTTGTAATAATGTATGATATGCAAAAATGAAAACTGCTGCGTCTGTTTATATTAGAGAATCAAAGTGGATGCGCGTTAACATTATGGCCAAGCACGCGCCCTTAAAATACCATATCACTAACGCGCAACGCGCCGCTGTCTTTAGACTGTTTTTTTCCTGGTTAGTGGCGCAATTGCTTTCTAAAACTGGAAAATAGCACCATGGAAGTTTTGCGCCGGAACACGCTCCTCTTTGCGCCGAACCGCCCCTGCGAGCGCAAGTTCATTCCCTAATTTACCGACGTGCGTCTGTGGAGGGAAAAGTCCGCTGTGCGCGGGTGCAAAATAGGAATGATACATGCGTCGGTGTTCAAAGTCAATTGCGCTGGGTGCAAGCTAGGGCCCCATATGTTTAAATTCCTCAAACTAACACAATGATGATGTGACCTAATGGGCTTCCTATCTAGGATTTTAACCGCTCTGTTATAAATAATTTGCGGTGGCTTAACTGTAGTAACAGTAGCCTGTGACCATGAGCAGATGCAGTAACTCACATGCGAGAAGATCATGGCGTGCATGAAAGTGTGAGCAGCATGAAACGGTAGATAGTCCCTGATCAGTCTGAATGTGTAAAGATTTGCTTTGGCTACTCGACAGATTATTTTTAATATAACTGTCAAATTTAGGTTGAGAGTCAAGTACAAGGCCCAGGTATTTGACCTCTGAAACCTGCTGGCTCTTATGCCCATTTATCCGTAAATGTAGTTCTTCTGATATGGACTTGAATCTTGAGGCAAAGCAAACAGATAGTGGGCCCTATCTTGCACCCAGCGCAATTGACTTTGAACACCGACGCATGTATCATTCCTATTTTGCACCCGCGCACAGCGGACTTTTCCCTCCACAGACGCACGTCGGTAAATTAGGGAATGAACTTGCGCTCGCGGGGGCGGTTCAGCGAAAAGAGGAGGCGTGTTCCGGCGCAAAACTTCCATGGTGCTATTTTCCAGTTTTAGAAAGCAATTGCGCCACTGACCAGGGAAAAAACAGTCTAAAGACAGTGGCGCGTTGCGTGTTAGTGATATGGTATTTTAAGGGCGCGTGCTTGGCCATAATGTTAACGCGCATCCACTTTGATTCTCTAATATAAACAGACGCAGCAGTTTTCATTTTTGCAAATCATACATTATTACAAGGAAAAATATTAACACACGAGGGAAATCATTGTTGTGTCCGTGAAGATGTGAAAAAGATATATCTAGATAAAAACATAAAAAAATGTAGATTAGCCTACACATTTACCCAAATTATACGCCTGTTTAACCGAAGCTAATTTGTGTGGTTTCTCCCATCATCCACAATGTCACTTCTCTGTGTTTTACGGCCCTGACGAACGTCGGTTTCCTCGGGTGTGAACCGCTCCTGGCGTGCGCCGGCAAACCCGCCGTTATAATAGCAATCCGCCGTGGAACAAGCGCGCCGGCTCTTAAAGGGAATGTGAGAGGACGCTCTGATTGGTTTATTTCACATTACGCCCAAACCACACCTATGAATAATGAAGCTACTTCAGACCAACCCCTTTTAGATTTGCGTCGGGCAGTCTTTTATCCCGCCGGGAAAATAGCAACAGCGCCGGGATCCGCCCACAATGTTACTTGCGCTTTGCACTTTGACACTTGCGTTTCAGATCGTTAAAATAGGGCCCATAGTCTTTTTAACATTCAATATCAGACCCGCATTTTGAAACCAGACCGCCACAGTTTGCAGGTATTTTGCCAGTTCATCAATCGTCGCTTCAGTATCTGCGAACTCAAACATGTGTAAGTACCGAGCTTTTATACAGTGAGCATAAGAATATGATTGGATAGAAGTGAAGCAAAAGTTGACGTAGTAATTGAGTCTTCCCGGCAGAACTTATGCTAAAGCTTCCATTTCTCTGGACAATATACAGTGTAAAAAGCAAGTTCTCTGGACTCCTCTCAAGCGGAGGACTTCTACATTCCGATTGGTTGCCGACGAACCGCATCATAGCTCATTACCATAAAGTTGACCTAACTTCAACTTTCCTCGCCGCTCTCACCGTCCAAGACGCGCCGCGCTGTCCTCGCCGGAGATCGCCGCTGACTCTTATTGAAAATTAATGACTTCGGGCCACTTTGACGCTCTCGCCGGCAGCGCTGTGAACGCACAGTAATACAATATATTTCACTCACACATGACTGACATTGAATGAGATCTGTCTACATTATTAACAGTTTCACCCTTGATATCCAGTATTATATATACATTTCAAAGAGTTTGCTTGAGTCAGTTTGATGTTTCATTCACACCATGATAAGGCTTCATGAAGTCAGAACAATTACTATATGAACTTTAAACATAGACAGTATATAAACTGGACACAGCGACCCCATAGGTTTCAACAGAGAAAAGTGAAGTCAATTAGAAGCACTCACTTCCTGATGGCTGGGCGAACTGCGCAAGCTCAAACTGAGCTTGACGAGGTAGATGTGACGTGAGCCTGTCTGACAGCTGTCAGTCTTCTAGTCGCTGTGCCGAGAGAAATCTGAATCATTCCCTTCCGAATCTCGCAGAGACGGAGAGCGTGAGCATTAGCTGTCCATGAGCTAGCAGCAGGATCAACTTTATCACTCTCTATGGGCTTCTCCCTTCACTTTATCAGACTTTATGCCTCCACGTCCCCCCGATTGCCTGCGAGCTTCTCCGCCGGTCTATACGGTAATTTCTCGACTGTGCGACAGAGAGTCGTGTGGTTATGACGCAATCGTTAGCCTATTTTTACAAAAACTGCTTGTACGGGGCCATAACGTAAGATACAAGGTAACGGAGCCTTTTATACATTGTCGTGTTTCTTTAGAAATAAATAATGGACAAATGGAGTCTTTAAACGCCAAGTGAAATTCTTATTTTAAATATTATTCAATTGGAAATACCGCCCCATTGTTTATCGTGGAGAAGGAGCATTGTTAAAAAAAAGTTGTATGTTGAATTACATATTTATGTCTTTGTGTCAGTTTATTGTTTAAACTGGTCCTTTCGTGTGCGTATCCTGGATGTTTAAGGATGTCCAGCGTGACCTCTCCAACGTGATAACAGCTAAAACCTCACAATTTGGCATATTTGGTTATATCTAGTCAAATATGTTGTAAAAAAAAAATATAACAACAATTACATATATATATATATATATATATATATATATATATATATATATATATATAAGTAGCCTACTTTGTGGCTACATATAGGCATAAAAAAAAAACGGGTAGGAATAAACAATAAACCTCACAACTCTATAAATATACAATGATGGCATCAATAAACCTTGCAGTAGGACTTTTATCTGACTTTGAAGTGTGTGTGTGTGTGTGTGTGTGTGTGTGTGTGTGTGTGTGTGTGTGTGTGTGTGTGTGTGTTTTGCACAGTGGTTGATATTTAAAAAAAATGCTCAGTTGGCTCATTCAATTATATGTTTGTGTATATTTGTTTGACTGTTCTTTAATTTTTTAATTATAAAAATAAACGCTCCATTATTGGCTCATTCAATGGCTTTCAATGCATGTGTGTGTTCAGGTGGCAAACTTTAGCCTGGCTCCGCCCTCCTACGTACTTCCGCTCAATATTAATTTTCCTTCGATCAGTACTATAAAATGAAAACCAGGCTAGGCAAACGTAGGAAAAGTAGCAAAAAAAAGCATGCAAAGTCTTCTACCGCTATGTTTGATTATGCCCACATTTCACTCTCCAGTCCAGTGAGTGGCGCTAAGTCACAATCGTTTGTTTTCCGACCGCCATTAAACCTCAGAGGAAGAAGATTTGTTTTCAGCTTGATCTCTGGTGTTGTGTCGCGCTACTGGCATGACACAGACTGTTATGACTGTAGAAAGATGCCAATTTTGAGTCGGGTGAGTAAATGACTGTAATATTATCGTCCTCATAGACGTGACTAGAAGTTTTGAATCGAGCAGGAATATCTGGAGGTGCAGCAACTGAACTGAGAAGATGGTGTTTGTTAAAGAGGAGATTGAGGAGAACTCGAGTGAACCAGAACCCTGGAGAATAATAAAACACGAGGAACAAACAGGTTGGTGTCAATTCATCATTCATCTTTAGTGACTGTTGTGGTACATTAAGCTAACAGAGCTTTAGACAGGTATCCGCGGAAAAAGGTATCAAAACTAGAGCTTTCAATTTCAGATAAATGTTCTTTTGAACTTTCTATTCATCAAATAATTCTGAAATAAAAATGTAAATAACCGTTTTCAACATTGATAATAATCATAAATGTTTCTTGAGCATCAATTCATCATATTAGAATGATTTCTGAAGGATCATTCATGTGACACTAAAGACTGGAGTAATGATGCTGAAAATGCATTACTCATGAAGTGTAAATATATTACACTTTATATTATTATTCACATAGAAAACAGCTGTTTTACATTGTAGGCTAATATTTCACAATGTTACGGTTTTCTTCTTCTAAAAATACGTAAATGTATGTTTATTTGTATAAAACTGCTAATACTTTGTGCATGTCTGAAACTTAGTTACAACTTTGAGTAAAACATCCTTGAGAACCTAAAAGCAATCGTTTTAAAGTCGGCCACACTCAACTAATTACATTGCACAGTGTTAATATATTGTCACATTTTTCAATGTATGAAAAGTGACGATTCCTTGAGTATTATTCACGCAATATATTATTTCATATATTTTTCGATATATTTAAACCATTTAATAAATGTATATTGTAAATACAGTCAGCTTTTGAAGTGTATAACTTTGATGAAAGGGTTTGATCCACTTCAGATGGTACTGTATTGACTACTGTATAGCAATATATACTGAACAAAAAGTCAATTTTGAGCAGTGAGGGGATTCTAACTTAAATGCTTCTGATTGGCCATTGCGTTCAAGAAATCAACACATGTCTGTGATTGGCTACATCGCTCAACGCTGCCAACATGTTAGAAATAGATAGAAACTCTGGCCTGTAAATCGTTTCTATTTTATTTTAGTTGTTCTTGTTGCTTTTGTACAGCAGATGAATAACAATTTATTAGTTTTTAGATGTTTAATTTATAGATGTTTCTATTTTGCGGGAGTATTGCGGGCCATCAAAACTAGTCTTGCGCCGCACTCTGTTGCGTTGGTTACCGCGGGAGTGCAGGTCTCGAGTCTACATGTGCATAATACACAACTTTTAAAAACTGTCAAATGCACTGAAAGCTTTTGTTGACAGATGTAAGTTGAAGTTATAAATTAGGCTAAGTTATAAATTCAGTTGGCTGAACATTCAGCCAACATTCAGCTTCTGCTCCCGCTCATGGTGAAAATGACAATCTGGCTTTATCACATTTGTTATCACATAAAGCCAGACCACGTTCATCCAAAGTATGGGAATACTTTAAACTACGTCCGAACAGAATGGTGCTTTGTTCACTATGCAAAGCTGAAATGGCATACCATGGCAGCAAAACTGCTATGAACGAGGTCTGGCTTTATGTGATAACATAAATGTGATAAAGCCAGATTGTCATTTTCACCATGAGCGGGAGCAGAAGCCGCCATTACTCGATATTTAAACGTAAATAATTAATGTGACGCGTCGACGCATTTCACGCGTCAACGTATTTTCGTAGTTGACTTAATCGATGATGCCGTCATTGCGGCCCTAATCTGAAGTGTCAGCGCTCTCCGTGAAGCGTGTTCTCTGTGCTGCGCTCAGCCTCACGTGTGAAAGTAAACAACTCAGCCAGTGATACAGGGCTCTAGAGTGCGACCAAAATTTGTAAGGATGCGACTAAAAATGTTCCTAGGTCGCACTGGTGCACCTCGTCCTCGCATCCGCTGCCTCTCCAAGAACGAAGCACCTGTTCTCTATTGACGGAACTCACTCTCATGGTTGGATCATATCATGGTCTAAACCAATCAGAGACAGAGATGAGGCGGGTCTTTGCCTCTGATTGGCTGTGGTCCAGACATTCCTGTAGGCCTAAAATGCTCCGTGCTGTGTGATTGAAATTGCGACCTGGGCACCAGAGACTCAGTTATGGCAATCAGCATCAGCTAATGCCTAGTTCACACTACAGGATTTTAAGCCCGATTTTCAAATCGTTGAGCTCGCCGACAGGTCGGGTTGTTATCGCGTGCAAATCGCGGGGGATTCGCGGCCGATGAACACTTGCCAATCTGTTAGTATGAAAGAGCCAACAACGCATCAAAGACGCTCGCTGACGCCTCGCGGACGCGTCACCGAGCCCAGAAAATATCTAGCATGCTAGATATCCGGAGCTGTCGCACGACTCAACCACATGTGATGTCATGAGCTACAGCCAATCAGAGCAAGGTATGGGTTGAGGTCACCAGGAAACTACGCATTTTTTTTTTTTCAGAGCAAATCAAACAGTTTGCAGCACTAATTTCTGTCTGACGTCCATATTCAAACAAAGACTCGCGTGTTGTTTACTTGTGTTCTTCTTCGTCTTCTTCGCTGGGTAGTGGCGCGCGTGCTGTATTGCATCATTTCCGGTTCGTTTTATGGTGTTATTTTTCGTGACAAAACGTGGTTTGTAGACCAGATATAATCTTTGGGTGACAGGGTTGTTGTCAACTCGTGTAGTGCGTTACCTCCTGTTGCGGATCAATCACGTTGTGTCGTGTGGTGTGAACAGCTCAACAACTTGAACACTCCTGATTTCACAGAGAGCAAGTCATGTAGTGTGAACTGCACAGTTCAGCCCGACGTTTTAAAATCCTGTAGTGTGAACTTGCCTTAAATAAATGCAAGAAAACAGATGAAGAACAAACATTTAAAAATGTACTTGAACTAGGGCTAGGTAAAAAATATTGATTTCTCGATTTTAATCGATTCTCATTTTTACAAACTGTTATCGATTCTTAAATCCCAAGAATCGATTAGTCTCTCCTGTTTTCAGTTGATGAATGAAGGAAACATTGTAGCGCACATCCCATCCAATAAATCGCAATAATCTTTGTGCTTTGTTACTGAAACAAAGTCTCTGATTTTGAGACATTTGACAAAGATGTCAAATTTCAAAGTACGTCCATTTTCTTACGAAATTCAAAAACATAAATACCGTTTTGTCGCTGTGGCGTGAGATCGCTGTGGCGCAGCTCAAGAGAAGCAGCAGCACATGATCTTCTCTTCCGCCTTACTACCAGTTACAGCGCAAAATAAACATGAATGAGCATCTGAAAGTGTGTTAAAAGATAGAGTACAACTTCTCAAAATCCGTATCATGTCACATGGAATCGGATAAAAGCGTCTGCTAAATGTAAAATGTAAACTTCGCCGTCCATGAAAGACTTCTTGGGTTTTGCAAATACATGACTGACACGATAATATGCTATATTTGCAGCCTTACCCTTTGTGTTTGGCCTGGTAAAAATGGACTTCTGAGCTGCTAACTGCCCCTTCAATTCCCAGACTTTTCGGGTGCGTGGAGCTGATTTAGCTGGGAAATCTGCGTCATAGCTTTTGTGCACGGTCTTGAAATGCCGCTCCAAATTGCCCTTCTTCGGTAAGGCCACGCTTAAATTGCGAATAAGACAGATGGACTTCGAATTTGAATAAACAAAAAAGTAATCCTCTTCCCAGTCAGAATGAAAATATGTTTGTTTTTTTGGCTTCTGCCATAGTTGTGTTTTATTTTGCTGACGTCGCGACTCGCAGCTCTCTCAACGTCTCCATAGTAACAGTGAGTAGTGACGCGAATGAGGCGGCTCGAGGTGAACGTCGGGAGCTCGCATATCTGAAGAGCCGACTCTATTTTTAAAAATATTGCCTGTAGAAATTAAATAATTATGAAATAATTAAATATTGAATAATTTTATTTAAAAATAATAGTGTGTTCATGCTAGTTATAATGCTAGAGTGCTGGTTATAACATGGCAATAAAAAAGAGAGAAAAAAAGGGACCAGTTTAATCCTTTCAGTTATTGATTTTTCTGAAGATTTATTATTTTTTTCTTTAATATGGGTTCTATTATATTATTGTTTTGAATATTGTTTCTATGCATTAAAAATATGTATTTTAAATGGAAAGGTTTAGTATTTTTATAATTTCGCTGTTATTTTTTTCATAAATCAATGCTATTGATCAAACTTTGTCTGTCGGTGAATTTTACAAATATTTAACAACCAATGAAAAGCATTAAAACAGCTTGTGTTAAATCTTGTTACTCGATTAGACTGTCAGGCAAAACCTCACAGCTCATAGCTCCGCCCCTCCTCCTCCGGCCAGCGCATAGCTGAACGTAATCAATGATCTTGTAAGATTAAATAAATATATATATATATATATATATATATTTTTTTTTTTAAATAAGTACAGCGTTTTTCTTTACTCAATAAATACTATGTTTATAAAGGTTAATATTTTATGTTTTTGAGGTCTGAGACGCGGGAGCGGTGAAGAGAGAGAAAGGGCAAACCAGAGTACAATTTACTCTCACGATCGACTGGTAGACCGCGATCGACTTTTTTTTTTCTTGAGCACGTCTATTAACTGAAACAAAACTCTGTGAATAATTGTCACTCATACATGAAAAATATATCTTTATAAACATTAAAGTGTGTACTTTTAAATGATCTAATTCAAAACAAAAACAAATATTCTCTAAGTAATTTGTATGAAACCAAAATGATGCCCAGTTTCTCAAACGCGTGCTCATTAGTTATAATATGACCACACCCATGCGTGCAAAACAGATACACATGCAAATCGTCCTCATGAAAGAATGCAAACCTGTAAAGCCCTCATTACCTCAAAAACAAAGAATCAAACTTCATCAGTCCTGAGTCGAATTTAGATGAGCTCACATTTGATTTACCTCAGAAGAACGCAATTTGAAGAAGAGAAAGATTTTAAGGTAAGAAATGTATTTTGAATTATGTTAGTGTTATTGTTGCATAAACTTCACATTGTAGTTGAACTGTTGCTAGACTATAATGTATGAAATAGACAGAAACATGTTGAAATATGAACTATGGACAGGTTGGCAACCTTTAAAATGCTAAATAAATATACCGGACACAAGAATGTTTTTATGCTCTTTAATATTAAACGTAGCATGATATAAAAGTAGGCCAGTATGAGTGTTTAAACACTAACATGATGAATAGTATAATGTATAAACGTGTTTACTTTGAAATACTGTATGATAAATAAATATGTATGATAAAATGTATACTTTTAAAAAAGAAGGATTACACTTTTAAAGAAAAACTTGCGAAATGCATGTTCTCTTCTGTATACAACGTAATTAGTGTAACATTTAATTAAAGCATGTATATATATTGTTAGGGGGGGGCTAACAGTTATAAGACCCGAGACCCGATATGATGAAAGAAGACCAGGATTTGTGAAGTTCAATCAAAAAGATCAAAATTTACTGAAGAATAGTTTGCAGTTTCATTGGTAGAGCGAGCGTCAAAGTCTCACGAGGAGGTCGCAAGCCAACTCTACCTTACACAAAATAATACACCAATTATACCATTTTGCAAGGGCAAGCATCGCATCATCATACATCTGATTGGCTAAGAGAACATAAAACCATAAAAAATTTCACATGTGAGCAGATAAAATGTGCCTATCGCCATTAGTTAGGATAGCTGTCGCCAATCCGTAGATTTAGGTCTTGTGGTGACCTCGCAGGTTAGAGGAGGGCGCCCTCCTATGCGTCTGTGTGTTGTTGTTCCAAATGGTCAGGACCTACGTAGAAAGTCAAACACACACACACATAACACCACCAAATAACATCATCAAGGCCGAAGAGTGCTTGAGCTTCGTATTATCAGTTAGCCAAAACATAGCTCCTCAGGAGGAAAGGCAGAGAAATGGCATTGCTCTCAAGAGAAAAATATAATTTCACAAGCACAAAAGAATATAGAAATGATTATGTGATAATGCATATATTTGATTATTAATTTGTATAAAAGTAATGTAAGCATTCAAAAGGATATAGAATGAAATATATATATAAATGACTGAAGAGACAAGGGATTTTGACCAACCCTTCAATATATATATATATATATATATATATATATATATATAGATATATATTAGGGCTGTCAAAAGATTAATCGCGATTAATCGCATCCAAAATAAAAGTTTGTGTTTACATAATATATGTGTGTGTAGTGTGTATAGTTATTTTGTATAAATACACACACATTCATGTATATATTTAAGAAATATTTGCATTTATATACTGTATATACATTTATATAATTTATATTATATATAAATATAACCAATTTTTCTTAAATATATACATGATTGTGTGTGTTTTTATATATATAAATAATTATACACACTACACACACATATATTATGTAAACACAAACTTTTATTTTGGATGCGATTAATCGCGATTAATCTTTTGACAGCCCTAATATATATCTATATATATATATATATATATATATATATATATATATATATATATATATATATATATATATATATATATATATATATATATTAGGGCCGGGACTCGATAAAAAAAAAAAATCTAATTAGAGGCTTTGTAATTAATTAATCGATTAATCTTATATAAATATTTGACCTGAGAACAGTGAGAAGTAATTTTTTTTCACATGGATTTTTAGTATACCATTGAATAATGACTGAATACATAAGCTTAAGCAACAAAATATTGTTTATTTTTGTTTAACCAAGTCCAGCAGACCAGTGCTATTTTTGCCATTAAGTGTAACGTTAGCAATAGCCGTTCCGAATTCCTTGTTGCACAGCTTGCACACAACCATGCTCTTATAGGTTGTAAATCGTTTTTTCTTTGACACTGGTGGCTCATCCGATTTTGTTGTGTTATCCTCCTCGTCCATCTCTCCCCCAATTTCACACAATAGATGTAAATAGAACGTTTTTTAAAGCTAGCTAGCAACTGCTCACGCTGTTCAGTCCTGGATGTGTGTTGAAGCGCACGCGCGCGACCGACCGACCGACAGTGCAGGCAGTTGCTAGGCGATAAGTTGAGCTTCCAATCAAATAAAAGTAAACGCCTGGCATTGGCCAATCCACTGTTTTACCCGTTTACGGACACAGGATTGGATGTACACAACCATGAAGAAAACAAAGTAACAGTAGACGGAAACGGTTTAATTTGAAACCAGGAAATTCTACTTTAGAATTTTCACAAAAAAACGGGACAATTCGTGTCCCGGGAAAGAATATACATTTTCCGGGACTGTCGCTCAAAAAAGAGAACAATCCCTGGATAACCGGGACGGGTGGCAACGCTAGAAGTTATCGTTTAAATACTGTCTATGGAAGTTGTGAAAGCTAGTTGGTGCTCCAGTATAATCGGTCCGCCTAAACTCATCCAGTGAGAAACGTTCCGCGGTGCAAAAATAAGTGCGATTAAAATGCGTTAAAAATGTTTAACGCGTTATTTTTTGTGTAATTAATTAATCTTAATTAACGCGTTAAAGTCCCGGCCCTAATATATATATATATATAATATATATATATTTATTAGGGGTGTAACGATATTCGAACCAAACTTCTTCTTCGAGTCCTTTGCAACTTCAGATGTCGTTCTGCCAATATCTGGCGCAGGTTACAGCTGATGGGGTCGGTTCAGCCAAGTCCTGGGGGCTGCACTGGGGAGCATCCTCACACTCCAGTAGGTGGGACATTGTCTGTATTGCTCCACAGCTGCATGTGTCGTCTGTCTGATAGTTCCATGCTTTCATAAGTGCTTTGCACCTCCCTTGTTCCACTCGTAGTCTGTTGAGCGTCTTCCAAGTTAGCCATTCGAACCGAACTGAAAAAACGAGATACACCACCCACGATACGAATCGCGATACTCATGGCATACCGAAACCGCCCCGCCCTGCCTGTCTCATTGGACCTCATGTCTTATGTGTACACAACGAATACAGCTCCACATTTAATCACAATAAGCTCAGTGTTTTGATACTTTCGATAATAAGCAAGGTGTAATCTTTCAAATTCTGTCTATTTGATCACGAAATTCAAACATGAAATGTCGTTTTGGCGCTCTTTGATGTGGTGTGACAGATCACTGTACTAGCTCCTCATTTCATGCGGCAGCGCGAGTAAACGTGATCATCTCTTCCTCAGTTACAGAATAAACATGAATGAACACCTGATGGTATGTTGAAAGATACATTATAGGCCTACTTACTGAAAGGCATCATAACTCGTGTAATCGCTCGGTGTTCCAACAGCGGAAATGCGTCAATAAAACGTTTAGTTTTTCACATACCGGTAGCTTTATTTACCTCGGGCAAGTCATTCGGTGTCCACAGCTTGTTGGTTTGCTAAAGAAATTAACTCGTTCACTAAATAAATGCACTATATTAACCTATATATTATATTTTAATTAACCTGTTAATGATATCTTGATTATTTAATGTATGTTTAAATTATCTTTCATGAAAATGACAGCAGCTGTGTAAATTATTATATTTCAATAATTAATTAGAGTAAAAACGTGTTAATCTAAAAACTGCCTTATGTGCAGTTTACATGGTTTCATACAATTTGTTATTTGAGTGTTGATTATTATTATTATATCTAAAAATAAATAGCAACTGAATTTAGGCTAAAAGTCTAGGCTCTGTTGTTAAGCTTTAATGTTATAGTAATGTGCAAGTAACGGCTCCTATATAGTTTACAGCATTAGCAGAGAATTTTTTTATCCTTGCGAAACGTTTACTTGTAATTGAATTAATTTAAAGACAAGGATGCAATTTGTTAATTAAAGCACTGTTTAAAAAAGAAAAGAAGCAATTTTAACTTTCTAAACCCCCCCACCCCACCAAAATGAACCGAACCAATAAGTCAAAACCGTGGGACGTACCGAACCGTCAGTTTTGTGTATCGTTACACCCCTAATATAAATATATATATATATATATATATATATATATATATATATATATATATATATATAGAATATATAGAGCCGGGACTTTAACGCGTTAATTAAGATTAATTAATTACACAAAAAATAACGCGTTAAAAAAAATTTACGCATTTTAATCGCACTTATTTTTGCACCGCGGAACGTTTCTCACTGGATGAGTTTAGGCGGACCGATTATACTGGAGCACCAATAGCGTTCATAACCGTCTATGTTCATAACTTGATAATTTCAGACAACAACAAACCACAGTGCACATGAACAAAGAAGCTGACAGGACCGCTTTGGTCGGCCCCTTGGATGGGACATTTTGTTATAAAAAACGAACGGATGGAAGCGTCGATAAGAGCATGGTTGTGTGCAAGCTGTGCAACAAGGAATTCGGAACGGCTATTGCTAACGTTACACTTAATGGCAAAAATAGCACTGGTCTGCTGGACTTGGTTGAACAAAAATAAACAATATTTTGTTGCTTAAGCTTATGTATTCAGTCATTATTCAATGGTATACTAAAAATCCATGTGAAAAAAATTACTTCTCCCTGTTCTCAGGTCAAATATTTATATGCGATTAAAATGCGATTAATTTCGATTAATTAATTACAAAGCCTCTAATTAATTAGATACATTTTTTTTTTATCGAGTCCCGGCCCTAATAATATATATATATTGCGTGTGTGTGCATTCGCGCTTGTGAAGTCGAACTGCGCGGACATGGATCTATACAAAATAATAGCTTTTTACTTTTATCTGGGCTTTCAACAAAAGGAAATTCTACAGGTGCCAATCTACCAACATGGCATTAGGCTACCATTATAGGACGTTACAGTTCACGATTGTCGAGTTCACGCGCATAGGTTTAGTTACCTATGATGAGCATGAACTCGACAATCGACTACTTTGGACTTCGACCGAAAACAGGAACTAAATACAGGTCTGTGCGCTGGCTGATATAACATCATTTTTATTCATATCTTTCACATCTGCTGCAGTCAGATTCACTCGTGTTCACTCTGAAGGAATCACTCAACATGGCTGGGCACTTGTATGACACATCAAGGATGATAAGAGAAATAAAAGCAGGTTTAAAATTAGACCCCATTCAAGTCAATAGGGTGCAAATTTTAAAAAGAGGATAACACGGTGTAGGCAACACCGATTTTTGTCGTTGTTCTCTGTATTGACAGCACTCCAAATGTACTAAAAATTAGGGATGGCCCGATACTGAGCTCATGTACTCGTACTCGTAAAAACGCCCCGATACCAACAACCGATACCAAGCAGCGTGTGTACAGTGTTTGTGTCCAGACAAAGAAGCACTGACAACAGAAAGTATAATGGGGATAAAAAAGAAGGCTGTCTATGAAGTAAATGTATCATATTAGTGAAATATTAAACAAAATATAGTAATGCCTATATAGCTGTGGTGCGCCAGCTGATAAGAGAAAAACGCGCAGTGGATTGAGCGCGCCGCGGCACCGAAGCGCGAGCTGGTCGAGCGCATCAGACGTCAGTGGAAAGTTTGTAGTTCAGTCGGATGTCAATGGCAAAGAAAGTAAAATGAGGCATGTAGCTTATTATTAACCATAACTGACCAGAGAGAGAGAGAGAGAGAGAGAGAGAGAGAGAGAGAGAGAGAGCGCGCACTATATATATAGCGCACTATGTATATTTGGATTAAAACTAAATCGTATATGTAAGTAAAACATGAACTGTTACCTTATTTATGTTTAACGACATTATTACAGGACATTTGCAGGTCAAGAAGTTACATGAACTTCAAACATCCAAAGCGCGCGCCCCGAAAACCATCGCCTCAGACAGCGCGCGAACACTGAGTGGAAGTCTTTCACTATTGCGCTTGTACGGATGAATTCACACAAAACTATGTAAAAACGCCCGTCTTGGCGAGTATCCTAGTAAACAAAGTATATTATATGTCAAGTGAACGTAGACAGTATAATTCAAATGGGGTCCGTGCGTTCGGTCTTAACCCTTAATCACTGTTAGAAAAGGATAACACTTAAGATGTTTGGGGTCAGACTGACCCCAAGCATTTTAAAGAGCGATTGCATAAGGAAATATAATTTTTTTTTATGGAAAACTATATATAATTTTTTTTATTTACTTGTCAACTATACATTTATGCTGTGTTTTTGTGGAAATTTTTAAGTTTTTTACCTATTTACGGAATGAAAGTGCAATGACCACATGTATCCAGAGAGGGCCATAGAGACTCATTCATTTTCACTTTATTAGGTGTTCAAGCACGAAGTGTTGAAAACCTATTGTAATTGTACTGATTTTTATTAGGTGTTCAAGCACGAAGTGCTGAAAACCTATTGTAATTGTACTGATTTTTATTAGGTGTTCAAGCACGAAGTGCTGAAAACCTATTGTAATTGTACTGATTTTTATTAGGTGTTCAAGCACGTAGTGCTGAAAACCTATTGTAATTGTACTGATTTTTATTATTATTATTATTCTTCTGCCGTAAAACGCATCGTGCAGCCCAAACCGTAAGAGCTAGAGACTTGAAACTTTGCCAGTAGGTAGTACAAAAATCGAGGAGAGGTTATCAAATTATGAGCTCGATTGGCCCATAGGTGGCGCTATAGCGCAAAAAACAAAAAAAATTCACTATTTTGCTTATATCTCAATAACCCTTTGGCCTAGACTCAAGTGTCTTATATCATTGGAATCCTTGGCTCAAGACGAACAAAAAATCGCGCAGGTTTTTTTTTTCCGCCATGATAGATTTTCCGCCATTTTGAATTTTGTCAAAAACCTACTTTTGCGAACTAGTCCCTGGTTTTTTGCCCGATCGGAACCAAACCAGTGCAGAAATGTTCTCTGGAGTCTGAAGATCAATAATTATTGAAAAAAAGTTGAAATTTCGATTCACGGTTGCTAGGGGGCGTCAAAACGTTAATATGGGCGGAGCCTGTTTTACTAAAATGCCTATAACTCAAGTAGTAAATGAGATAACTTTACCAAACTTGGTACACATGTGTAGGAGGTCAATCTAAAGTCACGATAAAAAAACCGCGTCAATTGGCCACATGGTGGCGCTATAACACAGAAAAAACTTATAAACACCTGACCGTTTGTCCGATTGACTTGAAATTTGGTATGCAGGGTCTTGGCCCTAGGGACCATCTATGTCTAGAAGGATATTGGCGTATCTAAAAAAACATGGCCGCCATTGGCCAATTAAGTTTAAGACAAGGTTAACGATGGCCAATCAGAACGAAACTCAGTGGACATGTTCAACTCATGGCCCTAGAGGTCTGTAAGAGTTTTGAAAGAAATCGGCCACTAGTTGGCGCTAACGAGTTTTACGGCTCTGTAATCACGTGGTGTAACAAATATCGTCAGAATATGCATATCATTAGATAGATCTCCTCATGTTGAACAACTTTGCCTCTAGAACTAATGCTGTCAATCGAATTGTTCATTAATTATTCGCAATTACGTTAAAAACCTACTTTTGCGAACTAGTCCCTGGTTTTTCGCCCGATCGGAACCAGACCAGGCTAGAACAATTCTCTGGACTCTCTAGATCAATAATTATTAAAAAAAAGTGTAATTTTTGCATTTGGGTGGCTGTAACAGGGTCATTTTAAAAAATGGGCGTGGCAAATTACACTCAAAAGCCTATAAATCCTAAAAAAAAACTCAGAACTTCACGAAAATTGGTGGGCATATGTGAAATAACATCATTAACAAGCATGCAAAATTATATGGAGATCGGACTATAGATGGCGCTATAACAGTTAGAAACAGTTAAAAACCATATATTTCCTATGGTAAATTGCCTGTATTGGCTGTAAATGGTGTTTTCCATCTATGATCAAATAATGTTCATATCATAATGTTCAAAACCCGTGCAGAATAATTATCTGGACTCTCTAGATCAATAATTATCAGAAAAAGTTGAACTCCTGCATTTGGATGGCTATAATAGGGTCACTTCAATATGTAGCCTTGACCAAGTGTCCCCGAAAGCCTATATCTTTTCAATGAATGCTCAGATCTTCTTAAAAACAGGTCAGAACATGTGAAATAACATGATAAAGAAGCATGAAAACTGTGTGTGTGTGTTTGTGTTTGTAAGCATGCAGATTACTGGTGAAACCAAGTAGTTCAAAATGAAAGTGAGCCAATAAGTGGTCTTCTACTGCCCTCTGCTGGCCATACTAATTATTAATAGTCTTTTCACATGTGCTTTTGCATTCATATATTTAGACACTAAAAAATCCCTTCTATAACAATTACTATTATAACACAATCATATTTTGTCAGAGTTTATCATTTCATTTGTTCTGATGCTTCACATAATTGCTAGCAACGTGGTAAATCGTGGTAAATAACTCTAGAAACATGGTAAATCATAATAAATAGGGTAAATCATGCTAGAATCCTGGTAAATCATTCTAGAATGTGGTATATCATGGTAAATCATCCTGTAACATGGTAAATCAAGGTAAACTAAGATAAATCATGGTAAACTATGGTAAATCATGCTAGAATCATTAAATCATAATAGAATGTGTTCAATTGTTGTAAACCATGCTAAAACAGGGTAAATCATACTAGAACTTGGTATATCATGGTAAACTATAGTAAATCATGCTAGATTCATGGTAAATCATACTGGAACATGGTAAATCATGAAAAATCACACTAAAATGTGGTATATCATGGTAAATCATGCTAAAACGTAGTCTTTTCCATCTATGATGTCAGTGGTTAAATGCTTGCTAAATAAAATTTAATGTCTTAAATGCTTAAAGGCCTTAAAAGCTTGAACACCGACAAATGCTGCTTGCAGCTTTAATTATTATTATTATTATTATTATTCTCCTGTAAAACGCATCGTGCAGCCCAAACCGTAAGTGCTAGAGACTTGAAACTTTGCCACAAGGTAGTACAAAAATCGAGGAGAGGTTATCAAATTATGACCCCGATTGGCCCATAGGTGGCGCTATAGCGATCAATTGCGCGAAACTGGTCATAACTCCTAGACCGTATGTCGTAGACTCAAGTGTCTTATATCATTGGAAAGCTGACCACCTGACGTAAAAAACGTATATCTCCGATTTAATTTCCGCCATGATAGATTTTCCGCCATTTTGAATTTTGTCAAAAACCTACTTTTGCAAACTAGTCCCTGGTTTTTTGCCCGATCGGAACCAAACCAATGCAGAAATGTTCTCTGGAGTCTGATAATCAATAATTATCGAAAAAAAGTTCAATTATCGATTAACGGTCGCTAGGGGGCGTAAAATTAACGTTGTAGGCGGAGCCTATATTACTAAAACGCCTATAACTCAAGTAGTAAATGAGATAACTTCACCAAACTTGGTACACATGTGTAGGAGGTCAATTTGAGGTCACGATAAAAAAACCGCGTCAATTGGCCACATGGTGGCGCTATAACACAGAAAAAACGTATAAACACCTGACCGTTTGTCCGATTGACTTAAAATTTGGTATGCAGTGTCTTGGCCCAAGGGGCCATCTATGTCTAGAAGGATATTGGCGTATCTAAAAAAAAAATGGCCGCCATTGGCCAATGAAGTTTAAGCACCCATTAGACATGGTTAACAGAGGCCAATCGTAACGAAACTCGATGGCCATGTTCAACTCATGGCCCTAAAGGTCTGTAAGAGTTTTGAAAGAAATCGGCCACTAGTTGGCGCTAACGAGTTTTACGGCTCTGTAATCACGTGGTGTTACAAATATCGTCAGAATATGCATATCATTTGATAGATCTTCTCATGCTGAACAACTTTGCCTCTAGAACTAATGCTGTCAATCGAATTGTTCATTAATTATACGCAATTACGTTAAAAACCTACTTTTGCGAACTAGTCCCTGGTTTTTCGCCCGATCGGAACCAGACCAGTCTAGAACAATTCTCTGGACTCTCTAGATCAATAATTATTAAAAAAAAGTTGAACTTTTGCATTTGGATGGCTATAAGAGGGTAATTTAAGAAAAGGGGCGTGTCAAAATACACTCAAAAGCCTATAAATCCTAAATAAAAACTCAAAACTTCACAAAAATTGGTGAGCATATGTGCAATAACATCATTAACAAGCATGCAAAATTTTATGGAGATCGGACCATAGGTGGCGCTATAACTGTTAAAAAGCTTTTAAACCATATATTTCCTATGGTAAATTGCCTGTATTGGCTATAAATGGTGTTTTTCCATCTATGATGTCAGTGGTTAAATGCTTGCTAAATAAATCCTAATGTCTTTTGATGCTAATGTGCTTAAAGGCCTTAAAAGCTTGAACACCGACAAATGCTGCTTGCAGCTTTAATTATTATTATTATTATTATTATTATTCTCCTGTAAAACGCATCGTGCAGCCCAAACCGTAAGTGCTAGAGACTTGAAACTTTGCCACAAGGTAGTACAAAAATCGAGGAGAGGTTATCAAATTATGACCCCGATTGGCCCATAGGTGGCGCTATAGCGATCAATTGCGCGAAACTGGTCATAACTCCTAGACCGTATGTCGTAGACTCAAGTGTCTTATATCATTGGAAAGCTGACCACCTGACGTAAAAAACGTATATCTCCGATTTAATTTCCGCCATGAAAGATTTTCCGCCATTTTGAATTTTGTCAAAAACCTACTTTTGCAAACTAGTCCCTGGTTTTTCGCCCGATCGGAACCAAACTAATGCAGAATTGTTCTCTGGAGTCTGATAATCAATAATTATTGAAAAAAAGTTCAATTATCGATTAACGGTCGCTAGGGGGCGTAAAATTAACGTTGTAGGCGGAGCCTATATTACTAAAACGCCTATAACTCAAGTAGTAAATGAGATAACTTCACCAAACTTGGTACACATGTGTAGGAGGTCAATTTGAGGTCACGATAAAAAAACCGCGTCGATTGGCCACATGGTGGCGCTATAACACAGAAAAAACGTATAAACACCTGACCGTTTGTCCGATTGACTTAAATTTTGGTATGCAGTGTCTTGGCCCAAGGGGCCATCTATATCTAGAAGGATATTGGCGTATCTAAAAAAAAAATGGCCGCCATTGGCCAATGAAGTTTAAGCACCCATTAGACATGGTTAACGGAGGCCAATCGTAACGAAACTCGATGGGCATGTTCAACTCATGGCCCTAAAGGTCTGTAAGAGTTTTGAAAGAAATCGGCCACTAGTTGGCGCTAACGAGTTTTACGGCTCTGTAATCACGTGGTGTTACAAATATCGTCAGAATATGCATATCATTTGATAGATCTCCTCATGCTGAACAACTTTGCCTCTAGAACTAATGCTGTCAATTGAATTGTTCATTAATTATACGCAATTACGTTAAAAAGCTACTTTTGCGAACTAGTCCCTGGTTTTTTGCCCGATCGGAACCAGACCAGTCTAGAACAATTCTCTGGACTCTCTAGATCAATAATTATTAAAAAAAGTTGAACTTTTGCATTTGGATGGCTATAAGAGGGTAATTTAAGAAAAGGGGCGTGTCAAAATACACTCAAAAGCCTATAAATCCTAAATAAAAACTCAAAACTTCACAAAAATTGGTGAGCATATGTGCAATAACATCATTAACAAGCATGCAAAATTTTATGGAGATCGGACCATAGGTGGCGCTATAACTGTTAAAAAGCTTTTAAACCATATATTTCCTATGGTAAATTGCCTGTATTGGCTGTAAATGGTGTTTTTCCATCTATGATGTCAGTGGTTAAATGCTTGCTAAAAAAATCTTAATGTCTTTTAACGTTAATGTGCTTAACGGCCTTAAAGGCCTTAAAAGCTTGAACACCGACAAATGCTGCTTGCAGCTTTAATTATTATTATTATTCTCCTGTAAAACGCGTTCTGCAGCCCAAACCGTAAGAGCTAGAGCCTTGAAACTTTGCCAGATGGTAGTACAAAAATCGAGGAGAGGTTATCAAAATATGACCCCGATTGGCCCATAGGTGGCGCTACAGCAACCCAAAGTACTAAATTGCTCATAACTCCTAGGTCGTTTGTGCTAGAATCACAGTTTTCACATCACTGTAATCCTTGGCTCAAGACAAACAAGATGTATATCTCCAAATTCGATTTGGAGCAAAAAAAAAATGTTATGGCCAGTTTTGTCCAAAACCTACTCTTGCGAACTAGTCCCTGGTTTTTTGGCTGATCTGAACCAGACCAGGCTAGGACCATTCTCTGGACTCTGCTGAACAATAATTATTGAAAAAAAGTGTCATTTTTGCATTTGGCTGGCTATAAGAGGGTCATTTCAGAAAAGGGGCGTGTCAAAATACACTCAAAAGCCTATAAATCCTAAACAAAAACTCAGAACTGCACAAAAATTGATCAGCATATGTGCCATAACATCATTAACAAGCATGCCGAGTTTCATGGAGATCGGACCTTAGGTGGCGCTAAAACTGGCAAAAAGGTACCGTCATTATTAGGTGTTCAAGCACGAAGTGTTGAAAACCTATTGTAATTAGGTGTTCAAGCACGAAGTGCTGAAAACCTATTGTAATTGTACTGATTTTTAGGTGTTCAAGCACGAAGTGCTGAAAACCTATTGTAATTGTACTGATTTTTAGGTGTTCAAGCACGAAGTGCTGAAAACCTATTGTAATTGTACTGATTTTTATTAGGTGTTCAAGCACGAAGTGCTGAAAACCTATTGTAATTGTACTGATTTTTATTATTATTATTATTATTATTATTATTCTTCCGCCGTAAAACGCATCGTGCAGCCCAAACCGTAAGTGCTGGATCTCTGAAACTTTGCCATATGGTAGTACAAAAATCGAGGAGAGGTTATCAAATAATGACCCCGATTGGCCCATAGGTGGCGCTATAGCGATCAATTGCGCAAAACTGGTCATAACTCCTAGACCGTATGTCGTAGACTCAAGTGTCTTATATCATTGGAAAGCTGACCACCTGACGTAAAAAACGTATATCTCCGATTTAATTTCCGCCATGATAGATTTTCCGCCATTTTGAATTTTGTCAAAAATCTACTTTTGCGAACTAGTCCCTGGTTTTTCGCCCGATCGGAACCAAATCAATGCAGAAATGTTCTCTGGCGTCTGAAGATCAATAATTATTGAAAAAAACTTCGATTATCGATTGACGGTTGCTAGGGGGTGCAAAATTAACATTGTAGGAGGAGCCTATTTTACTAAAATGGCTATAACTCGAGAAGTAAATGAGATAACTTCACTAAACTTGGTACACATATGTATGAGTTCAATCTGTGGTCGCAGTAAAAAAATCGGGACGATTGAGCACTAGGTGGCGCTATAACACGATAAAAACATAAAAAGGGGTCTGGACACCTGACCGTTCGTCCGATTGACTTGAAAATTGGTATGCAGTGTCTTGGCCCAAGGCCCCATGTATGTATATAAGGACATTGGTGTATCTCAAAAAACATGGCCGCCATCGTCCAATGAATTTTGAGCACCTATCGAACAAGGTTAACGGAGGCCGATCGGAATGAAACTCGATGGCCATGTTCAACTCATGGCCCTAAAGGTCTGTAAGAGTTTTGAAATAAATCGGCCACTAGTTGGCGCTAACGAGTTTTACGGCTCTGTAATCACGTGGTGTTACAAATATCGTCAGAATATGCATACCATTTGATAGATCTCCTCATGCTGAACAACTTTGCCTCTAGAACTAATGCTGTCAATCGAATTGTTCATTAATTATACGCAATTACGTAAAAAACCTACTTTTTCAAACTAGTCCCTGGTTTTTTGCCCGATCGGAACCAGACCAGTCTAGGACAATTCTCTGGACTCTCTAGATCAGTAATTATCGAAAAAAAGTGTAATTTTTGCATTTGTATTGCTATAATTGGCTCATTTAGAAAAGGGGTGTGTCAAAATACACTCAAAAGCCTATAAATCCTAAGTAAAAACTCGGAACTTCACAAAAATTGGTGAGCATATGTGATATAACATCATTAACAAGCATGCAACATTTTATGGAGATCGGACCATAGTTGGCGCTAGAACTGTTAAAAAGCTTTAAAACCATATATTTCCTATATGGTAAATTGCATGTATTGACTGTAAATTGTGTTTTCCATCTATGATCAAATAATATTCATATTATAATGTTCAAAACCATGGCAGAACAATTCTCTGGACTCTCTAGATCAATGATTATCAGAAAAAGTTGAACTTCTGCATTTGTATGGCTATAATAGGGTCACTTCAATATGTAGCCTTGACCAAGTGTCACCAAAAGCCTATATCTCTTCAATGAATGCTCAGATCTTCTTAAAAACAGGTCAGAACATGTGAAATAATATGATAAAGAAGCATGAAAAATTTCAGACAGATCGGACAAAATATGTTTTTAACAGTTAAAAAAGATTAAAATGATATGAATAACATGCCATATTAAGCCAATAAGTGGTATTATACTGCCCCCTGCCGTCATTTCATCATATTACTCCCTAATATTGTTATATAATTCATATTTAGACTTTATAAAATAATTATTTTAACATTTACAATCACATTTTGTCAAAATCTATTGAAGTATTACTATTGACAATTGTCATATTGAGAAATGGGAATCCTGCAAATGCTTATTATACAGCATTAAAACAGATTTTCACAATAACATATCCCAAAAGTGTGTGTGTGTGTGTGTGTGTGTGTGTGTGTGTGTGTGTGTGTGTGTGTGTGTGTGTGTGTGTGTGTGTGTGTGTGTGTGTGTGTGTGTGTGTGTGTGTGTGTGTGTGTGTGTGTGTGTGTGTGTGTGTGTGTGTGTGAACATGCATCATGGAGTTAACATGAAAAAACTGTTTTGCTTTAATGTAGAATACTGGAGAAACCAAGTAGTTCAAAATGAAAGTGAGTCAATAAGTGGTCTTCTACTGCCCTCTGCTGGACATTCTAATTATTAGTAGTCTTTTCACATGTGCTTTTGCATTCATATATTTAGACACTAAAAGATCGCTTATAAAACAATTACTATTATAAGACAATCACATTTTGTCAGAGTTTATCACTTCATTTGTACTGACACTTCACATCAATGCTAGCAATGTGGTAAATCATGGTAAATCTTGCTAGAACATGGTAAATCAAATAATAATAGAACGTGATGTATCATGGTAAATCATGCTAGCACTGTGGTAAACAGTGGTAAATCATGCTAGCAATTTCATAAACCATGATAAATCATGCTAGAATTGTGGTAAATCATGTTAGCAATGTTGTAAACCTTGTTAAGTCATACTAGCAATGTGGTAGGCTAAACCATTGTAAATCATGCTAGAACAATGTAAATCATGCTAGATTGTGGTAAATCGTGGTAAAACATACAAGAAACATGGTGAATCATGATATAACATACTAGAATGTGGTATATCATATTAAAACATACTAAAACAGTAAATCATACTAGAACATAGTAAATCATGTTAAACTGGAAAATCATGGTTAACTATGGTAAATCATGCTATAATCGTGGTAAACTCTAGTAAATCATAATAGAATGTGGTACTGTTGCATTTAGATGGCTCCATTCATTCCTTCATTCTCCTCTAAAACCATGTTCTCAATTGTGCTACAGAATAATTACTGTGAACCCTGAAAATGGTGTTACAAAAAGGATTTTAATACCTATTATTTATTTATAGATCTGGTATTGCCCATAATTAGTAACATCTCTATATATTGTTTTGCACGAAGTAGAAACTTTACAAAGCTTTGTACATGTTGAGAACAAGTCAAGTTGAAGAAACATGCCAAATTTCTTGGACGTCAGATGCTCAGAGGGCTTACGGTACATTCTAAACTATCAATAATTTCAACTGTAAGATGGAGGCTGTAATAGCACTGTTGTCCACTAGAGGGAGCAGTAGGATTAGACATATTGTTTATGTTTTTATCAGCTTTCAGCATGGGCTAATTTGTATTGTCATGGTGCACTGTAATATACGTTTATATTATTGGATCACAAAGAAAAATATGAAATGCTTAATGACCATTAAACATTATTTGCACAATAACATATTTCAAAAACTTTGCGTGTGTGTGTGTACGCATGTGTAAAACTGTGTGTATCAAATATTATTGTTTAAGCTTCTCTTTTCTTTGGGTTTTAGCATATCCTTTTTCATGCACATTTAAATGCGCCAGCCATACATTTATGTACATTACAAGAAGCATAAATGGCAAATGTTTACAACTCCTCAAGGAATCGTCAAATTTCCTTAAAATAACTAAGTACAATAGACATATGACTCTAAACAAGCATGCACAATTTCATGGACATTGGGCAATAGCTGCCTCTATAAAAGTAAAAAAAAAACTAAAGAATAATAATGTTCCTATTATTTTATGGAAAATTCTCTGAAATTCCCACTAGATGGCAGTAGAGGATCACTTATTTTTTAATTGCGCTCATTAATATTGTAACAATTTTTTTTTTTCATTTCAAATCATATTTAAACTTTATAAAATCATTAAATAACATTACAAATACTTTATTTTTCAAGGTTTACCACTTTATTGTTCATTTGAGGCATGTTTTTTTTCAATAATATTACATGATTACAATGAAAAGTGAAGATTATGTTTTAAACGGGAAACCTGTAATAAGCATTTTTTTACGTATCATTTATTTTAAATATCTACATCTACAACAAAATGTGTGTTAGCACGTTTATTAGAGTTAATATGGAACATGTGCCATAAAAACAAGTACATGGAATCAAACCAAAAGTCAAAGAAAACAAAAATGTATTTAAAATTTTGAAGACAGAATAATAAAATGCATATGAAAATAAGAAATATGAAATTGTAAGACAGAATTAATTAATTAATTCAATTTCAATTTAAAATGTCAAATAGTACATATCAACATTTTTTAAATGTCAAATAGTAACCAAAAAAAGCACAAATGAAAGAATAATATATTTTAACTTAAGAGAAAAAGATTCAATAGTTGTAAATAAATATTCATTCATTCATTCATTTTCAATTGTTTGCACATATGAAAATGGCAAAGTCTATATTTGTTCAAAACTATATTGCATATTAAAAAGAATTTTGAAGTATGAAATAAAATGTGCAATTACAAAATATAAAAATTAATAAAAAACACTCAAAATATCAACAATAAAAAATAAACCATTCATTCATTCATTCCATTTGAATGCATTGAAGAAAAATTACATTTTAAAAGCAAAAATAACATGTTCAATTAAAAAGCATATTTGTTAAATAGCACATTAAAGAGCCAATAAAGAGTAAAAGACATTTCCACATGAAATGTGAAATTACAAAATATACAAAAAAAAAATTATAACTCAAAATAACAATAAAAAAATAAACCATTCATTCATTCATTCCTTTTAAATGCATTGAAAAAACATTACATTTTAAAAGCAAAAATAACATATTCAATAAAGTACAGTTATGTAGTACATTAAAGAAGAGATAAAGAGTAAAAGAGAAGTCCACATTCCTCAAGAGAATCTTGAACACTCATGTCTGAACAGTTAATCAAGGTGTTCAGGCAAACAGGCATGATACAGCAGAGTTGGGAAGTAAGGTAGGGTAGCCAAAGTGTAGGCCTACATAAAAAAATAAATAAAATACAAATAAAAAAATAATAAAAACCTTAACAAGAACTTGGGCAAGTGGTGACAGGGAAAGTGAAACTGAATATGATAATGAAAGTAAACAGAATGCTATTGTGACATAACCTCAAATCACACACCACCAAAAATGTTGTGCTCATGCTGCAAAATTTTCAACAGAGGTAACAGAGGTTGGCATTGAGGAGACAAATACCAATGAGACCCAGGATTTGGCAAAATGAAACATCACAGTGGAGATGATGGAGGAAGAAGCCAGGCAGGATGCAATAGAGGGAGGAGGCAAAGGATGATTTAGAGGAGATGGTGGAGCACGACAGAACTGATGGAGGTGAGAGGCAGAGTGGGACCAGCAGCCAGACTAACACAGGTGTAGTTGTAAACAGGGTAGATCCAGGCTGAGATGATGATGAAGGAGACTTGGAGATGACTGTAATCAGCTGCAGAAAAACACACTTGGAGCTGGGCAGGACCAGCGGTGATGAAGATTACTTTTGGCTGTACTGAAGCAGTGGCAACGAAGAGATGTAATGACTGGACATCCAGCAGAGATGAAAATATGCTGTAACTTGGAGATTGGAAGTTGGAACCAGAGGAAACTGAAGATCTTTTAACGTGGCATAATCCAGCTCATCGCAGGACAATAATTCAGTGGGCGGTCAGCTTATAGACTATCCTCAGTGATGACAGTGTGGTTGGGGATTCAGTCCATTGAGGACAACACCACTAAAATACCCTCAATGACAGACAACATTGGCCTCTGTCAAACACAAAAACTCATTTCAGAATGTTCAATACATGTTAATGTAAAATTACTAGATTATGTTGATTTCTTGTTGACAGACAAGAACAGAAAGATAAAGCTGCAATGAGCTCAAAATCACAAAAATGAACAGGGGATAATTTACCTTGTACTGTGATGAATCTGAATTGCTGCTGCCTTACAGATGTGGTCAGTATATGATACAGAGAGCAGGAATCCATGACTTTCCTTGAGTCAACAGTCTACAATGGTGGTGTGATGATCTGGACATTGTTGTCTGTAGTCAAACTGTTTCCCTGATTTGCATAAAATACAATCTTGAATATTGTCATAATAATGAAGATGTCTTCATCAAAGCAGCATAAGACATTTGATGTACCTATAGACAATGAGGATGTGATTAGGATATATATTTATATATCTATCTATCTATATATATATATTTTCACTTTACAACTTATACAAGTGACTTATGTACTTATAAAAATTGTTGTGGTTAAAGCAACCATTTATTTAATAGAATATCCTTATAACACAAGCATATAAACAGAGGCATATTATGTCCATGTAATAAAAGTTATAACCAATTTAAAAGATAAACATAGTCTTACCTGTTTATCAATATTTGAAGTATTTGAATATGAGGAGAATGAAGCAGTAAAGATAGTCTCATCATCATCATCATCATCATCAATCGCCTCTACACTCATTTGGGACATAGGTTGTCAACAAGAGCTCTCCAACAGTTCCGGTCCTGGGCCAGTTTCTCCAGTTGTTTCCATGACAGTCCCATTTTATTGGATTCTGGCTCCAAGTCTCGTCGCCAGGTGTTTCAGGGGCGGCCTCTTTTTCTCTTGCCTTCAGGGTTCCAGGTCAGCACCTGTCTGGTGATACTGTTAGCAGGTTTCTGGACGGTATGGCCAATCCAGCGTCATCTTCTTTGGAGGATTTCTTTCTCTATTGGCTGCTGTCTGGTTCTCTCCCACAGTTCCCTGTTACTAATGTTTACTGGCCATCTGATTCGTAGTATTCCCCTGAGGCAGGGGTTGATGAATGTCTGGATTTTCTTCATGGTTGAGTCTGATAGTCAAAGATAGTCTTATATTTCTTAAAGATCATATTTGATCATATTGATCAATTCAAAGAATTGGTTTAATTTTTTACACCAGATTTTAAAGTAGTCTATTATAAATTGGATTAGCGCCAAATGATGCAAGTCTCCATACAAATTCATTGTAAAAGGACATTATATAAAAATTTTGAACAATAAAACACATAAAACAAGAAATAAAGAGAATGAATGAATTAATTAATGAAAATGAAAACTAATAGAACATTTCGTTGGGTGTTAAGGCCAATGAATATATATATATATATATATATATATATATAATTGTTTTAATACATATATCTGTATTAAGATGCATGTTTAAATTATAAAATATTAACAGTTAATTATGAAAATTCAACAGGAATATGGAAATGTACTGTACGTGGCCTTAACACCCACTAACAATCCCATTGACTAATGCTGCCTTCACGTGCTATCGGAAATGTCCTATTTCTGACTCCTTAAGTCATGATTATGAGTTTGACATGTTCATGTTTTTTGTTGTCCAGAAAAACAGGATTTTTGATAGAAGGCAGGGTGATTCTTGCCTATTTATTTTGTAAATCTTATTGATCAACATCTTTTTAAAGATTTTTTGTAAATATTATGTTCATGTTAAATTTCCAAGTAAGAAAAATTATTTAAAATAATTTCGATAGCACGTGAAGGCAACATGAATTCCCACAGAGGCCGTCCAGTGTTAAACATCCACCTCTGTATCCCCCTCCCCCCATTTGTTGGACGTTCCATTATAACAGCCACTTCAGCACAACACAGTCATGATAGCTGAAGTACGTGGGCATTATGTCAATCTTTATTTGATCCAAGTCAATATCTTTAATATATACATGGTCAATTAATGTGCCATTTTCAGTTGTTGCATTTTCAACTATTTGTGTGAAGCCAAAATGCTGCATGACATCATGAATTGTTGATTTATTGAAAATGTTTTCATTGAAATCGCCTAGAATTATTTTGCCACCTGATAAGCAGTTTATTTGATTAATTAAGGTAATCAAGTTCTCTCTAAATAATGGCATGTTATATGATGATGGTCTGTACACGACTGCCACAGTTGTGTTTAAGTCTTGTATGTTGCACATTAGACATTCAATGTTAGTACAAGGTAAATCAACTAAAGCAGCTTTTACATTCTGTCTGTGATATATGCCAACACCACCATGATTTTCCTCTTTAAGTGTAGCAAAAACCTCTTCACTAGTGTCATATGCAACACTTCGTGGTTTGTTATGGAAATGATATCCAGAAAGACTGATATCGTTCTCCAAATAGTTTGGTTTTAGCCACGTCTCTGTTACACAAATCATATCTGCCTGACAATATCTGTTATCTTGCCGAATATCTAAAATATGTGGAATGAGCCCTTGGACATTGTGTAACATCATTTGAAATTTGAAATTTTCTATGGTTTCACATGGATCAATGAACAGAGGCATTCTCTGTAGAGCTTCCTCAATGTTGTCTTTAGCATAAATAGCTTTTTCTTTGAAATCTTCTATTATGAGTCCATCAAGAGAGGTCACTCGACTTAATGCTACATATGCTTGTCCTGGAGCAAATATCTTTTTCAATGAAACAACCGCTTTGCTCACTGTCAGACCTTGCACTTTGTGAACTGTGGAAGCCCATGCTAGCTTCAAAGGAAACTGTCTTCTGACACCACCACTGCTTGTCACTTTCTCTTCTTCAGGCTTGATTGCTGTGCTTTTCTCCAGTCCAGGTTTTAAACATGGATTTTTACCTCTAGCTTCTTTACCAGCTCGTTCATCATCAAATTCAACATATATTTTTGATGGAAATATTTCATCATTTTCATAACAGAAACACTTAAGTGTTCCAAAAATTCCGTTCACTAAACCATCTGATATATTTATATTTTTCAGTAGCATTACTCGAGCATCGATCGCTAATTCAAGGGATTTTTCCAAAGAACTGTTGTGAACTCTGAGATGAAACCCATCCTTTTTTTCCATTCGGCCAGTTTTAGCATTTCTCTCAAAATCTTGGGCGTTAACAGTAACCGTGTCAGAGCATATTTTGTGCACCATTTTTAGGTTATGTCCATCAACCTCACTATTAGTTGCATAAATATGGATATCTGTACTCTCATCACCATCACCTGTTTCACAAGTTTTAAGCATAGCAATATCTTCTTCAAGCATTACTTCATCTTTCTTACGTTGCCTTAAACGATTTAATAATTCGGCAAACTGTTTGTCCTTCTGGCGCATAATCTCTGTAAGTTCAACAAAACTGAAGTTAGTTTCCCAAAGATTCACACTGTTCACTGGTTCGGTGTAAAGTGGTTTTCCTTTCACAGGAGGCAGCTGATAAAAATCTCCAACTGCTATCACACAGACTTTTCCAAATGCAGAGTAATCACCGGTTTGTTTGATTTGTCTCAATCTTCCATGAATATATGCTAGAAGTTTATGATCAACCATTGAAATTTCATCGATTATTAATATTTGCAGTTTTCCAAATTTGGCTCTCAAGGAATTAATTTTTTCATCTCCAAGTGGCTGATATGGCAGTGAAGCATTTATTCCGATGCAGAGACTGGAATGTACAGTAGACCCGTTAATCTGGTATGCAGAGACTCCGGTAGGAGCCGTTAATAGCACATGTGTCTCATCTGGGTTGTCTGTTAACTTTGAAAGTATGCGAGAGGCTTCATAATAGATGGCTTTAATCAGTACTGACTTTCCAACACCTCCTGGACCAGATATGAACACATGAAATGGATCTGGGTTTTCACCTTGCACTTTTGCTAAGCACCATTGTCGCACTTTGTAAAAGATTTGTGACTGCTTTTCGTTCAAAGAGCGCAGTAAATCCATGGCATCTTGCTTTTTCATAGCAGATGGATTGTTTTCTATCTTGGAAGTACCCACATTTGGTAATAGATCAGGTATGATATCAACACCCTCTTCTGTTTCTATTTGGTCTTTCCTACTCTCCAGACATTCGAGACGTTCAAGTTCTGCTTCTGGACAGATTTGGGCCCAAGCATCTTCCATTGGTCCATGTTGTTCTAAATCATCTTGAGCTCTTTGTATTGTGTCTGCTTCTTTTTCAAATTTTGCCATGTTACTGTCCACTATCATTTTCACTGACTCAAGTTCATCATTTAAAATAGTTACAAATCCAGTCTCATAAAAATCCTTATGTGTAGTGAAATTTGTTGGTTTCAATTGTTCTCGCACAAAATGAGGCAAAAATAATTCTAAAATACTTTGATGATAATTCTCTGGATTTTTAGTGGGTGAAAAACGAGCATATCGCACAATAGCAGAGTCTGTACGAGTTCTTTTTCTCACAAATCCCATGTCATTTTCCAGTCTTACTTTGTCTGAACATTTTTCAGAAGCAGTCAAAACTCTGTAGTCTGATGCAAAGGTTGCTAAACACATTCTACTGAATTCATCTGTATGTGGACGGGCTCTGTATCTGTCTGAGATGCTTTTCATCCATATGCCATCACCGACATCTTCTCCACATTCAGCTTTTCTTTGTATGGTGTTTAAGGGTAAACTCATTCTTATTTGATTATTACCAGTTGGAATAAACACCACTTTCCTTGATCCTTGTTTTAGTTTCATGTTAGTCAGTCGATACACACTCTCTTGAGCTGAGACCTCACGATTATGTAAAAACACACTTCCTAGTTTTCTTAAAGCCTGTTTAGCATCCATATTACCTTGATTGTGTGCTTCTTTTTGAGCGTTAGCCAGCAGCAATCCCATTTCTCTCTCAGCTTTCGAAATATACGAAATGATATATACTATACATGAGTAAGCGTCAACAACAAACTGTATGTCCATGTTTGCATTCCAGCATCGTAACAGATCTGGGTTATATTGATTAACCCATACATCATTTGGCTTTCTCTTCAACACAACACTTGTTTTCTTCGTCATTTTATTGTAAGCCATTTCAAAAGTCTCTTGATTTATACCAATAGATGCAAACATAGAGTCAACTGAGTCAAAGACATCATCACTATTCAACAAACATTCTCTCACTCTTTTCATTATAGCTTCAGCGAGCTCTTTTGATATTTCTTGACAGTTGTTTGTCTTTTTGCATTTACTTTCATTTTTTTCCTCATCTGTTTCTTTTTCATCCTTATCACTCTTGCTGCTTCTTGTAATGAAAGTATTTTTGCTTGGTGGACGTGGAAAGTTAAATCTACACACAGTTCCTTTCTTTTTACATGTTTTTGAATGTCTTTTGCTGTGTTGTTGGACAGTGCTCACAATTTCATGCATTTCTTCCTCCTGTTCAGGTGGCATTTCACAAGTGACATATTGATCAACAAATGCTGCAACTTCATCATCGTCATCTCTGTCCACTTGAGGTGCATTTTCAACCCAAAAGAGACAATGTGTGTGAGGGGATCCACGTTGCTGAAATTCTATTCGATAGAAATAATCAATTATTTTTCCGATTGGCTGGGCTGGCGACATGATCACATCTTTTAGAAAGCAATGAAATCGATGGTCAAACATTCTGGCAGCAGTTACAGGATTGCGTTTAAGCATCCCACATCTATCAGACCAGTTCAGTTCATCAATAGGAGTTTCACAGCGTTCTTGTTTCACGATAGATTGCATTAGCTCTGGCCATCGCAAGTCTGCTGATGAAAATGAGCAAAACCATGTTGGGATACCTAATTGTCTCACCATTGCAAACAAATCTTTTTGAGCACTTTGCCAAAAAACAGGACTCCCTCTCACTGGCTTCAAAAATTTATAACCCTGATCAAAATGTAAAATCTTTTGCAAGGACTCTTTGTTAGTCAGCATTTCTGCAGTAATTTTTGTTTTGTTGCTGGTGTCATGGCCTTTCCTCAAAGCAATAGATACATTTGAGATAACTTGATTAAGCTCAGACAAATATTGTCCATAAAAGATGTAATCTAGGTTTTGAGCAAAACGTCCATCTGCATTTAGGATTCTATTATTTAAATATCTAGAGAGAGTTAATTTTTCAGGTCGTGGATCATGAAATGTACCTGTTCCTTTTGGGAAGAGAACTGGAAAACATTTGGCTTCATTGGTTTCATCCATTAACATTCTCACTGGATTATTGCCCTCTGCTGGTGCAAGTGACATAATTCCATCAAAATGTTGATCTAAAACCTCTTGTGCAATATCTACTGGCTGTAAGCATGAATCCATAAACAAACCATGTTGCTGTCGATCATGAAGTGTTTCATCAGTGATTTCTTCATCCTCATTCTCAATATTGTGCTCTTTATCAACACTCATGTCCTGACATTCATCCATATCATGTTCAGTGTTTTCACTTGTATCATTGACCTGTTCTTCTGTTTTACTCAGAGGATTAATCCAAGTTTCATTAAACTCTACATCTTCATACCATTTGTTATTTTCTTTTAAGTATTCCAGAGCACTTTTGACATGATCAGTGTGTACAAATTTGTATTCATAATGTCCTTTGTACGTTAATTTCCTCTTAAGTTTTACTCGTATCATTAAATCATCATTTTCTGATCTTGGTAAAACATTGACTACATCTGTGACATTAGACGGAACACAAGTCACTGGTCCATGGACACCATTCTGTCCTCCTCGTGGTAATGCCAGCATCTTCATGAATGGAATATTCTTTGCTATTAGATGTTGTTCAAGAGAGTTTAAACAGCTCAATTCAACAGGAATAGGATCCAGAGCAAGATTGTTTGCTACACTTTCAGCAGGCATTTTACCTTCACTAATCTTTCTATCACATGTGTGACAAATCCACAGAGATTCAGCTGGAGAATTGTTATAAACACAATCTTTACTGCAATTTTCATTACACTCATGCAGATAATCTAGTGTTATACATTTTTCTGCAATACAGCCAGCATGGACTGATTTTTGTAAATATTTACTTATTTTACAGTGTTTGACCTGCATCTTAAAGCAGCAACGATGACAAACTGAACAGACATAATCAGGACCAGTAGATATTTTTTCTTTAAATTCTTCAATTACACAGTCAATCTCTTTCCTTTTGATTTGCGCGTCTTGTCGAGTTTCAGCATTTCTAAGTTTAATACTTCTGGCAAAACTATTATCATTTTTATATTTTTCTGTGTTGTAATCAATCACCTTAGACTTGTGCATTATATTTTCATTATATTTTTGAATACTGTACTTTTTCACAGATTCTCTGTGTGATATGTCTTCTTTGTATTTGTCAATACTGGACTTTTTAAGTGATTCTCTGTGTGCTATGTCTTCTTTGTATTTGTCAATACTGGACTTTTTAAGTGATTCTCTGTGTGCTATGTCTTCTTTGTATTTGTCAATACTGGACTTTTTAAGTGATTCTCTGTGTGCTATGTCTTCTTTGTATTTGTCAACACTGCACTTTTTGACTGACTGTTTATGTATTTCATTTTCCTTGTATTTATGAATACTATAGTTTTTCACAGACTTTTTGTGTGTTTCATCTGTACTATACTTAAATATGCTATATTGTTTTACAGCATTACAATGCAAATCATTTGAATCGTATTTATCTGTGCTATATTTTTTAACTTTTTCTTGAAACTGTTCATTTTGCTTGTATTTTTCAATGCTGGATTTAATTTTTTTCTCTTTGTATATTTCATGTTCATGATATCTTTTCTTTGTCTCCATTTTTTTCACCTCTTTTAAGTTATCATTACTGCTGTATTGGACTTTCTCTCTATAAAGCTTACGTGGGTCTGACTTAGCTTTTAACGATGCATGAAACACCGAAGCTTCAAATTGTGACTTACAAATGGAAGCACAGCTATGATCTTTTCTCTTTACACATACAACAACTTCATAGTGACAGCTATTTACATGTTTCAAATAAATCCCCTTGTGTTGACAGCTATGACCATTAGATGACACATTTGAGGCTGAATATTTAAGCCATTTCTCTTCAGTAAATGTAAATATGTCCACACCAATTAAATCACTGGCTGCTTGTATTTCCATCTCTGTTGCCCAAGTTCCGACATATTTCATTCTTGAACTGTCAATGTAGTTCGCAACAGAAGAGTGTCCTTGTCTGAGATACTGAATGTACCTTCCTTCATTCTGCAGTATATGTGTTACAACAGCACGTCTCAGTTTTCTGTGTTCTCGTTCACTTCCACTTACAGCATAAGCTACCGATCTGAAAAAGCAGTTACCATCACCTACAATATCTTTGGTTTCACAAGGTTCAGCCATGTCAACAAGCTCATTTGGATTATTATGTTCTATTACAACGTGTACAATGTTCAGCTTCAAGCAAATACTTTTTTGTTGCTGTACAGTTAATGGACTAAACTGAAAAGAAACACTGTCAGTTTGTGAAATAAATTCAACCTCAGCTGCATTTTCATTGGGGCAGGTAGAAAACAGTCCTGTTTTCTTTATTTGATGTGTGCTTGTGAAATCAGTCAAAGAAACACTGCCAGTTTCTGAAATAAATTCAACATCAGCTGCATTTGTTTTGCTTGGGCATTCAAGCAACATTCCTGTGTTCTCTTGTGGTTCATTCACAGGCATTTGATCTGTGCTTATGAAATCAGTCAAAGAGGGACTGCAATTTGCCATTTCTGAGTTTACACCTTTACTCACTATTTCTGCATCAGTATTTTCCTCCACCACTGGATGGCACACCAATCGATCATGCTGAGTGTGTTTGTCAATCACATTTGCCTGTACACCAGTTACCTCAAATGGACGATTATGTGCTTTCAAGGACGCACCAAGTCTCCTGAAATGAATGACCAAAGAGTCTATGCTGGGATGGAAAACCACTACACTCTTACCACGACCGGACACTGTTCCATCAGTGAGTCGTGAATGTGGATCAATCACTGCATACCACGAACCTTGTCTGACAGCTGCACATATGGTTTGCTTAATGTTTACCAAACACGCATCAAACCTCTGGAATACTTGATTTAATGCTTCATCAAGTGACATGGCAACTCCTTGCAGACCAACATCATATTGATCAATTCCAAACAACCCAGTATATGACAAAGAATAATTTATTGAAAAACAAAACATTTTCAGTGTGTGTGTGTCAGGCAGCTCAGCAACTTCGATGTAGCCATTCACAAGATCGTTGATTTTGCCGGCGTCTCTCATGGCACTGTACAGGTCATCTCCAAGCTTCAGAACATCATTCAGGTCACTTGGGGTCCATCTCAACACATTTTTAACCTTACACATCAAGATTGCAGTTAAACTGTTTGAAGCACATTGTCTGCCACTATTGGGGACAAAACACTTATCCCCCTGATGGAAAGAGCCTCTGATGAAAGATTTCTGTGGACACAAATCAGAAACAGCTTTCATGGTCATATTAGTATGTTGCTTAAACAAATCAGAGTTTGGTTCAGAGTTTGGTTCAGAGTTTGGTTCAGAGTTTGGTTCAGAGTTTGGTTCAGAGTTTGGTTCAGAGTTTGGTTCATAGTTTGGTTCATAGTTTGGTTCATAGTTTGGATCATAGTTTGGATCATAGTTAGGCCCGTTGTGATGTACACAACGTTCAGTTACTTCTGCCAATTTTTTAAGAGGTGGCAGAGCCTCTTCAGGATCAGAAGCCATCCGGTCGGCCATCCTCTTCTTCGCTGCCTGGGAGCGTCGAAGCTGCTTTGTACGAGGCATCTGTACACACAAAAACAGAAAGACAAATTAAATAACACATTACTATATCACAATTCACAAACTGTACAAATGTAAAATGTTTTGAGTTTAAAATTCTATAGCTAAATAACTGGCAACTATTTAGATATGATAAACTGAGGTGTCCTATCTAAACAGAACTAAATTAATTTTCCACACATCTGACAAAGATAATATCATTACTCTACATAGTAATTATACTTTTAAATAAACTATTTAAGAAAACAAAAAGGAGTACAGTAAAAATCCTAATCATCAATGCATCATACTCTCAATCCCCAGATATAACCATATATCTGAAACACTTCTAAAAGCAACTACAGATTGCACAACCCTATTTTAGTTAGTTATACTGACATCTAGTGGTAAAACGATGGTATTTTATATTTATAACAATCAAGACTTAAAGGATCAGTTCACTTTAAAAAAAAACTTTTGCTGATAATTTACTCACCCGCATGTCATACTATGTCCATGTCTTTCTTCAGTCGAAAAGAAATTAAGGTTTTTGATGCAAGTATTCCAGGATTTTACTCCATATAATGGACGTCAATGGGACCCAAACGGTCCAAATGACAGTGTCAGTGCCGCTTCAAAGGGCTTTAAACGATACCAGACGACGAATAAGGGTCTTATCTAGCGAAACGTTCGGCCATTTTAAAAATAAATAAAAAAGTTTAAGTTTTATTAGCAAAAATGCTCGCCTTGCTCTGTTATGTGATGCACGTTCTTTTCAATGTAATTGCCAATTACGTGACGTCACAAACATGCATCACAGAAAAGAGCAAGGTGAACATTTGTGCTTATAAAACTTAAACTTTTTGATTTGTTTTTAAAATGGCATTGCGTTTCGCTAGATAAGACCCGTATTCACCGTCTGGTGTCGTTTAAAGCCCGTTGAAGCGGCGCTGACACTGTCATTTGGACCGTTTGGGTCCCATTGACGTCCATTATATGGAGGAAAACCCTGGAATGCTTTCATCAAAAACCTTAAGTTCTTTTCGACTGAAGAAAGAAAGACATGGACATCTTGGATGACATGGGGGTGAGTAAATTATCAGCAAAAGTTTATTTTTAAAGTGCACTAATCACAAATCTAAAGCTTACAATCTCAGCTTGTGCTAATGCATCTGATAATCACTTTCATCAACTACTAATGAGTACCGAGTAATCCCTCTAAAACAGAATGTACCGCCCACAAGCACCAATTACCTGCAAAAATATACATTATCATATTTTTAAAAAAATAATGCCTTGATTAACACAAAATTGGTATAATTTAAAAATCTGAGTCTGAACTTTACAGTAAATGTAGCCAAGTTAAAAAACTCCTAAGTATTGCTGAGTTATTTGCTGATACATATAATTTCTTTTTTTCATAATCTATAAAATACTTTTTTGTACTATTACTGCAATGAGTCAAAAACATCATACAGCTCATTAACTATTCAAAGATCATTAAAAATGCCAATGAATTTTATTACAACATATTATTTCAACTAAAATGAGCCCAACATGAACATAATCTATTGCTTTTATGATAAGAAATTCTTCATAGAGAAACAATTTTAAAAATGCCCATCAGGGGGCGTCAAGGACTGAACAAAAAGGCTATCTTGGAACCAAATGCTGTAACTTTTGATTCCTTAGTCCAATCACCACAAAATTTTATCAAGATGTAGCTCACATGTAGAAATTCCTCCTACTTTTTGTCCTTCCTGAATTATTCCATGACAAATAAAAAAAGATATGCAAAATCATTAAAAAAATATACATTTTCTGTCTTTTCTCAGCAGGAGAATGTCCAAATGTAATATAATTTATATTTTAAAATAAGTTGAAAAGTGTTCTTTCAAACAATACCTACCATTTGAGTCTCCTTCCTATAGTTTTGAAATTTTGAATATTTAGTTTTGTGTGTGTCACTCAGACAAAACAACTCTAAAAATGCCTTCAGTGCTTAATTGATATTTAAAATATCTTAAAGGGCACCTATTATGGAATTTTGAAATGTACCTTTCATGTAGTGTGTAACATAGATCTAAGTGAACAAAAACATCCTGCAAAGTTTGAAATATGAAAGTGCACCGTATATAAAGTTATTGTCTTTCAAAAGTTAGAGTCGACTCTGAGTCATTTTTATGAATCGTTGGAAGACCGAAGCTTTTTCTCTGACTAGATGACGTCAACTTGTAAAGTTATTTGAATACGATACGCCCACTTATTGCGCTCCAAGGCCAGCAGGGAAACATCAGGGCGACGAGACGCTGTGTTCTGAAGTGCGGCTCAAAAGACAACTTTTTTCATCTGCCCAAGGAGGAGCATTTGAAGACTAAGTGGCTACAATTCATATATACAACTATACCACAGAAGTATAGTCCGAGCCTTGTGCTGTGTTCGCGCCATTTTTAAGACGATTGCTTTTTAAATGCAATCAAACCTGGATTCGCGAGCCAGCTGATATTGAAGGAAGGTTCAGTTCCAAGTGTATTTGCATCAGCTTCCTCCTCCGTATCACAACCTGTAAGTGTTATTAATAATTGTTGCTTTTATATTTTATGTAGCATGCTTAATAATTATTTAGTTTGTTGTGTAAGCACCGTTTAGCTTCTAGGTCTTCAATGGCAATTGTATTGAGATATGTGAAGTGTTTGTCGTTGTTTTCGGAGTTGTCTAAAGAATAGAGTAATACCTCGTAGTAACGTAACTGCTTTTTTTTTGTGTAAAAACGTTATGTTTATGCATCGGGCTAACGCAAACAAAGACTGATTGTGCTTTTACAATATGAACTCTGGGCTATGCTCGCTAACATAACATTAAATTATTTATCTTATTTTTCGTTTTTTACTACAAACTATAAAGCAGTGGACTATAATCATTATTATAACACAATTTAATTGATAAAAGCATCATTGTACTCCGTGTTAAAAATAAGTATTATCTCTGTAAACTGCTGGGTCATCTGACCAATCAACGCAGATTAGCATCGCGCAAAGGAGGGGTTTGGGAAAACGAGTCGTTGAACGATTCATTTGGGAGTCGGTGAGCAAATCAGGTAAAAATAAATGCATATTATACGACAACAAAAGTGTTTTTTGTCATTGCATGCATGTAAAACTGTTGTTGGGGACTCCCTAAACAACATTAGGAACATTTTAAATGTCATAATAGGTGCCCTTTAAGATATTTAAGAAAAATTGGGCAATTTATTTAAGATCATAATTACGTCAGTATATAGCCGTTCAATTCCTCTGTCAGTCACTACTGGAGGTGTTACAACATACGGTGACATGTTCCGCAATAATGTCAGTGACACCAATGAAGACTGGATGTGCCAATAAACATAATGACATGCCATTGCCTTCTGTGCATCTGATGCCATGTCACTTAATGTTAATACCACCTCTCACATTTACACCTTTCCCAAATGGTTTCTTTTCTTATACTGTTGTACACTATTGCCTACATCATCACTGCATACTATGAAAAAAGTAAAATCTTACCTCAAATCAGGTTACACCGTCCACTGCAACATAAGAATAAAAAAAAAATTTAAATTACATTTAAGAACAATATCATATATAGACTTCACACTCACGCGATTTTAAACAATAAATATACATGCATTTATTTGAAATATATAAATTATATATATTCATTTGTGTATGAATAACACTGATCAATATGACCAAAATAAATCTCACAATACGAGGTATTTTATTTTACACTGATATATAAATATAGGCCTATATTTATTTGTTTGAGTGTGTGTCTATATATATATATACACACACACACACACTGAAGTCGATTGTATACAATACCACAAAAAATACCCTACGTTAATTTTAGCTTAACTTAACAATACAATGAAAGTAATAACAATAATAATTAAACAAAATCTGCATATAATAATTAAATGTAGATTTCTTTTTATTTAAACTTTTTTCGTTCTTTTAATGACACTTTCACTTTAAAACCTCACGCGCGAATTTAATATTAATTGATGCACTTGTTCATTTAAAATATAAGCGACTGCATTCACAAAAACACTACCCAAGACCTTTATTCACAAGCAATGTTTCGGCATTTAACCACTCAACTTCGATAGGTTGCAAATGCAAATTAATTCAGATTCAACACCAAGCACGTCCTGCTTCAGTTATGCATTTTTCATATTAACTACTTTAACAGCCATGCGCTGTACAGACACATTAACCTCTAAGTCTATAGAATTTACATTATCATCTTAATTTAAAAGAGAGCAAATAAATGGCAAACATGTTAGTCAGCATAGTTTTGTGAACAATAGTTTAAAATGTAAAGGTTATTTACAAAAAAACGTATATTAAACCATTCAATACTATTGTATGCATTTACTATTAAACTAATAAGAACAATCATAACAACAAAAATGTTTCAAGTAACAACTTATTTGTTCTTCTAATCAAAACGCTGGTCACACGAATTGCATGAATTTAATATTGGAACAAAACAGTGTCTTTATACAATTAATCAGAAAATACAACCACAAAACATTCAAACAGACAAATAACAACTTAGACGGCTAAGAATGGTAAAGATGATTAAGATTCACTGGATGATTAAGATTCACAAGATACACAGAGAATCACCGCATGTCTTACCTTTGCAGAAAGTACACAAAATGGTTTCCCTTCCGGTCAAACCGGACAGAGACAGAGCGTATTTAGGCCACGCCCACACCCAGGGGGAACACAATCAGACCGTCTCCATTGATTTGCATTGCAAGAGGCTGCCTCCTTGTCATTTATGACTTATAACAAAAAATAAAGCAATGTCTAAAACCTGCAATGTGACAAGTTGTACAGCAAACAAGCTAAATAACCCAGAAATACATTTTTATATGCTGTCAACCACAAAAAACGGTTGTTTCTGGACATAAAATTGGATCAATTGAGACAGAGCGCAACTCTCGACCTACTCTTGAGAACTAGCAGCTACGCCCACTGGAACGCGACATTATATTGTAAACATAACAAAACATTCATAATTTTAACCATGTCGATTGATTATTTCACCACCCTATGTGAACCTGAGAGGAATATTGCTAAGTTAAATTTTATTGGTCTATGTCAGTGCCCCTTTTTTGGAAAAATGATCCGACTGAATGGCCCAACGTGAAATACCCTGATATACGTTATACAACTATTTGATCGAATCACCATGTAACGGCTTAATTTCACCTACGATCAGATCAGATGTCAAAAACGATGCAATATTTGATTACATACAAAAAGGAGTTATTCTGTTTCAAACGAGTTAATTTAAGAGTCATATATGTTCAAAAAAGTATTTATTGATTTTAATGACTAATTCACTTGCAATTGAAGTAACTGATATTCTCTTTTGGGTCTGATTATTTTTAGTAACTATTTTAAATTTTTGGATAACGTAAATTGTTGCACTGTTTGAATGTGGACACAGCTGTATTGTATTGTTAGTTGTGGTGATTATATAATAAACCTCAGGGTATATTAAAACCTCTTTTGGTCAACCTGTTTTTTTTTTAGTATTCTAAAACATGTGAAAATATATGCTTATTAATTGGAGACACCTCGCTATATAACAAATTATATTACAACCATCTTCAAGGGAAAGACCAGACATTACCCTACACTGCTGGGATATCACGTCTCCTTTTTACCAGCATTAGCCTATACAAGTGTACCCAGCTGGAGAAGGTTACATCTCTCTAGCATTCATGTCAATTAATATTTGTATATCTACAAAAAGTCTCTACAAGTATGTCTACTGGTTTGACCTATATAAAGACATTTTTATTGCCACGCTTGACTCTTAAATGTCATAAATAAAAAAATGTCTTTGTAAACCAAAATGCTAGCACATTGCACACTAAGACCATGCATCTAATATTAATTTAAATGAAATATTTTTCCCCCCCGCATAATCGAACAATTTTGTTCAAGTTAACAACAGAGTTTCTATTTCCACTACATGCAAGTAGCCTGCCTGGTTTGCAAACCTCCACCCACCAATGTCTGATTGTGCCACACAAGATTAAAAAATACTCTCATTAATCAATCAACCTTTTGACAAACTTACACTGTGTTGTCAAACAAGTGTTTAATAATGAAATAGGCTAATTCATTAAGTAGGGTTTAGGATTACATATTGCCCCAATTAAGTGTCGTCCATAAAATAATTGTAATAAATATAACTTATTGCATCCTGTTCGTAAATAAAACTGAGGTGCAAATAGTTTCTGCTACAATTTAGAAGCATAAAAATAATCTAATAACTATTGGCACTTATTGCAAAGAACTGCTATTTTTAATGTAAATAGAATATATCGCTAAGAAAATATGCTTAGTGCAAACAGCCACTGACAGTTAAAATAAATATATGTAGCCTATATACACACACAAATATCAAGAAACATGTTGAATGACTGTTGATTTCTAAAGTTACACATGTTTAATGTTAACTACTGCAGCACTGGATAACCTATAAATGTAACAGCTGAAAAACAAACCGAAACAGCCAACTAACGCCGATCACTGATACTCCCTTCATTACGCATATATGTATAACACAAATTCAATACATTTAAAGAATTCTTTAATTGAAACACTTAAAACATCACAAAGCCAACAATACAAACAAACTTTCCAATTTAAAAAATACACTACAACTTAAATTTTCAATGATGTCAATTTAAAACTACATCTTTAAATGTCTAACATCTTTAAAGACATTTCAGAAAAAAAAGTAAACAAGTGCAAACAGTTAAAAAAATAAATTTAAATTACCACTACAAATAAAATTATAAACCACAACTGTCACACAACATATTTTTCAAGAAAACTATATATATATATATATATATAACAAAAAAACGTTTGTTGACCTACTCAGAAACTGCTCTGAGTTTTATTTGTTACTTGTAGTTGGCACAGGCTCCTCAAACAAATCAGCACCTTCAGGAAACCAGCCATCCATTTCAGTGGTTTCACCTTCATTAAGATTTTCCCCTTCAGCCACAGCCTCGACAGCATTCTCCACCTTCTCCACGTCAACCACAATGTTGTCCAGCATTTTAAAAGTGCACAATCCCACCTCAAACAAATGCTCCTCAACATCCTGTCCATCTGACAGTAGGTCAAGGAGCCCCTCTTTTCCCAAGTACTTTCTCAGTACTGAATTGGACACTTTAACCTCTTCTTCTCCAAAGTCTCCAGACAAGGAGACTTTGGCAGTCGCATTGGCCTGAAAGCTATCAAACCTCTGCAGCATCCCACACTTTTCACAGCGGTGATATTTCTTTTTTCCCTCCACCTCTGCCTGCCAGGCAAAGCACTTGGTACAGCATCGCCGTACAGTGACCTGTGCACCGGTAACATGGCCGGTCAATGTTCGGGTTTCACCTTCATCCACTTCAAATGAAGCATCCACCGTCACACCAGACAAAGCTGCCACCTCATTCATCTCGGTGAATCTATTGGCAGTCAGGAACAGCTCACCACCAAACTCCCTGGTAGACAAATTGATTATGTCATACCATTGACCACTAATCAACGCTCCCAGCTGCCTCTCCCACAACTGAATCTTTATATGATCCGTGTCATCAGCTATATGGCAGGTTTGCATCTCAACAGACACACCATTGTACTCCACCATTTTAGGCACAGAAGCGACATGAACCACCTTCACTTTAATAGCAGGAACCTGAAACAAACAGAAAATATTTTTATTAACCTAACAACAAAACAAACACAGAAAAACAACTATTACATAGTCATATTTTTTATATTCAGAATAAAATATATTTCAAACTTAAAAATCCAAAAAAAAAAAATTTACCCAAACAAGCAACTTTTTTTTATTCAAACACTTGAATGACTTATTTACTTACACATAACAAGACTTACTTACACATAACAAGACTTAATGTCTAGCCATGATTTATATGGATAAATGCATGCATGTATCTGTGTGTGTATATATATATATATATATATATATATATATATATATATATATATATATATATATATACACACACACTGTGCTGTAAAAACTAAATTTCTGCTAATAAATTACTGCTACAAAGTTAAAAAACTGACACTCAAGCCCCAAAATTATATAGGACAGCATAACAAAAGTAATTTTAGTATTACCATTTGCTCCAATAGTTAAATAAAACCCACACCATTTCTTTTCTGGGACTTTACGATTAATTTAATAATCATTTAAACGGTTGATTATTTTTTCCAATAATCAATGAATTGGATAAAAAATAAACATTTCCAACACTATATTAAAATACAGAACTGACAGTGCAAAGTGCACAAACTAATTGCTCCTTGAACATCTCTGAGCTGTTAAAGTAATAATAAAAAAAATATTACAAACACACACATGCTTTACATCTGCCAAATATATTGGCTTTTTTTAAATACAATGCACAAAAAGATGTATATGTTTAAAGGGACCTGAGCTGTCAGAACAATACATAATTTATAAAAAATAAAGAATAGGCTATTACAAATCAACAACTTAACGAAAAAATTTTGAACGTCAAAACTTGTTCTCTAGAGTCTACTCTACACTCACACAAACTTATTTTGTTGTTTTTTGTCAAAGATCTTATCTTTAACAAAATGTTTTACATTATTTCACAAGCACATCTACAAACGACAAATTACACGCAGTTGAATAATAATAAAGCAATAATAATTCTTATAACAGAAGATAATATGTCTAATCTATCCTAATATTAATTTTAAGTACAATGTAGTCGAACGCACACTCAGACACTCAATATATCTCTCGCGTGCGTTCTCGAACACACTCTCTCGTACTGTTAAACGCACTCAGACACAATCAGTCTCTCTTTTGCACTGTCGAGTACGTTCTCGGACACTCAGTCTGTCTCGCAAGTTCGCTTCACTTTTGTCCAGCGCATAATAGCTCTGCCCTGCGCTAAACTCAACTTTTTTTTTTAATTATACACAAAAATCTCCACGACTTATTGAGTGGTGCAATACTCACGCGACAAAATGAATCAAGTTCATAAACAATTATTTTGGCCAGGTCTCTCTTGCAAAAGAGGTTTTAAATCTCAATGAGATCATCTGGTTAAATAAAGGTAAAATAAAAAATAAAAAATTTTTAATAATAATTTTGTTGCAGCCCTATTTACAATAGAATAAAACATATGAAAAAAATATGTATGTGTATATATATAGCCTATTAATTACATTTTATCCATTAGACCAAGATTTTACAAACTCCTATGGACTGTTGAAAATTCTATCCTAGCCATTTATAAAGTATGCCTATCATACTACATATATTGAATAGTCATCAATTATTATATATATATATTAGAGCCGGGACTTTAACGCGTTAATTAAGATTAATTAATTACACAAAAAATAAAGTGTTAAAATTAAACGCATTTTAATCGCACTTATTTTTGCACCGCGTGTACACATTGATGACCTCAGACACGAAACGAGCGTTTTGTGTGAGAAAACGAACAGTATTTATATCGTTTTTACCTCTTGTAACAGCCACGTACAAGTGATCTGAGGGCGCGGGCGCATCCTTCTGTGTGACGTGTGCGCAGACTGGTGCATAGAAGTATACACTAGATGTCGCATTAAATACATTCGTTCCAATGAACTGCCGTAACCAATGTGACATCTATTGTATATATCTATGCACCAGTCTGCGCACACGTCACACAGAAGGAAGCGCCCGCGCCCTCAGATCACTTTGGACGTGGCTGTGTATAAGAGGTAAAAACTATATAAATACTGTTCGTTTTCTCACACAAACCGCTCGTTTCGTGTCTTAGGCCATCAATGTGTACTTACATTTACGAGTCATTAAATCATGTTTAATTTGGACTTCTCTGTGCATGCTCTTTGAGGTGGACCCCATAGACCTGCATGATATGACTGTCAGACAACGGTTTGACCTAAAAATATCTAAATTGAAAATACTGTGGAAACAAAGACATATAAAGCTAAAACAAATTAATTTTAAAGTGAACTATCCCTTTATTGGCAAAAATAGCACTGGTCTGCTGGACTTGGTTGAACAAAAAAACAATATTTTGTTGCTTAAGCTTATGTATTCAGTCATTATTCAATGGTAGGCTATAGCCTACTAAAAATCCATGTGAAAAAAATTACTTCTCTGTTCTCAGGTCAAATATTTATATGCGATTAAAATGCGATTAATTTCGATTAATTACAAAGCCTCTAATTAATTAGATTTTTTTTTTTAATCGAGTCCCGGCCCTAATATATATATTATATATATATATTAGAGCCGGGACTTTAACGCGTTAAGATTAATTACACACAAAATAACGCGTTAAATATTTATGCATTTTAATTGCAATTATTTTTGCACCACGGCAACTCATCACTGGATGGGTTTCGGCGGACCGATTATACTGGAAGCACCCGGGTTGCAGCGTTCATGACTTCAGACAACAAGCCCCGTGGATGGGAAATTTTGTTATAAAAAAACAACGTATACAAGCTAGAGCTGCATGGGCGATATATCGCATGACATTGTTAGGGGCATCTCGTCAGTAAAGCCGGTTCCTTGATTAGTAAATCGCCATCACCTGCTTTCAGATGTAGCGACATTTACTACACAGAGCCAGCCGTAGTTAACTGACAAGCTGAGCAATATCGCATAATTATCGCAGACGTATCGTCTGCGATAATTATGCGATATGGCTCAGGCAGCTTGTCGGTTACCTACGGCTGGCTCTGTGTAGTAAATGTCGCTACATCTGAAAGCAGGTGATGGCGATTTACTAATCAAGGAACCGGCTTTACTGACGAGATGCGCCTAACAATGTCATGCGATATAAGTTATCGCCCAGTCCTAATGCAAGCGTCTATAAGAGCATGATTGTGTGCAAGCTATGCAACAAGACATTCGGAACAGCTATTGCTACACTTAATGGCAAAAATTGGACCCACTTATAAACTGGAGAAAGTGTCTTGGTTGAACAAAAATAAACAACATTTTGTTGTTTAAGCTTATGTATTCAGTCATTATTCAATGATATACTAAACATCCATGTGAAAAAAAAAATCACTTCTCACTGTTCTCAGGTCAAATGCAATTAAAATGCGATTAATTTCAATTAATTAATTACAAAGCATCTAATTAATTAGATTAATTTTTTTATCGAGTCCCGGCCCTAATATATATATAAAATAAACGTTTGCAATTTATAAAAAACAAAATGCTACAAAAGCTACGCCAACAGCAGTCCGTGATTTTTTATTTTCTTTGATTACAATCACTGAAAGCACCAAACCACTGTACTATGCTGCACTCACTTTAACACCGACTGCACACATCAACTAATATGACTGACGTGCATCTAACGATCTACTTATTGTAAAAGTTAATTTAAAATATGACAGACTTTAAACGCTCGAGCACAGACTGAAAACTTTCACTGCGCACGCTTCAAGTAGCCTATATGGATCCACGCACGCTTTAAGCACGCGCATCGCACCATACAAAACAAAAACTCGCATTTCATTCTATATTCCTCTGATAAACCCTGACATTTAAATAAACATCTTAAACTTAATGCTTTCAAACTACAAGATTAACCACATAGAAGCTGGGTAACACTTTACAATAAGGGTGCCCTAATAAGCATTAATTCATGCTTAACTAATGCACAGATAATACTGAATTAATGTATTACTAATGATTATCTAAGCTATTCATTAATGATTGCCTCATTAGCAACTAATGAAGAGTCTGTCTGGTTAATTTATTAGTTCATATATTAATTGTTATTAATTAAATATGTAATTGTGGATAAATTCCAGAATACCTTATTTTATTAACTAATAGGCTAGTGTTCATTAATTTGTTAATTACCACAATGAGCCTAAAATGCATTAATACATTATTAATTACAACATTAGTAGTGTGTCAATTACTACAATTGCTAGATGAGTTAATAATGATGTGCCTCCCTCAACAAGTAAAGTCACAACGTAATGATTGTTAGCTAATGATTAATCAATCATTAATTACCATCACTATAGTTTATAAAAGCTGTTTATTAACCACTGGTTTCCAAAAACATAGTAATTGACACTACTAATGCTGTAATTAATCATGTATTAATTAGTTTACCTGTAGGCTATTAGCTGGAAGTTGAAATATAAGGCTGTGGCTCATTGTGGTAATTAAATTAACACTATTAGTTAATAAAATAAGGTATTATGGAATTAATACACACTTACACATTTAATTATTAACAATTAATATATGAACTAATATATTAACCAGACAGACTCTTCATTAGTTGCTAATGAGGCAATCATTAATGAATAGCTTAGATAATCATTAGTAATACATTAATTCAGTATTATCTGTGCATTAGTTAAGCATGAATTAATGCTTATTAGTGCACCCTTATTGTAAAGTGTTATCAACGCGGTATATACCCCTCTTAAACAAATTACTTCTAAATTAATAAAACAAATCAGTAACTTCTTACGTTCTGCTTCGGGGCCATTGACTTCACCTCGGCGATCTTCTTGTAGTTCAACGGTGGATTTTTAATCGGAAAGCCAAGGTTGGGCACCACAGAAATGTCGGTGGAACTACCGCACTGAATGTCAAATTCGCCGCCATCTCTACCTAGGAAAAAAGCCAAATTAATACACACATTAATAACCAGTAACATTACATAAAAGCGTAAATATTTTAATTAACGAATAGATAGGCTACTTACTGACTCCGCGTTTGAAATTCTTCAATTTCACTGCACTTTTATTTCTATTCGCCTGCAAAAACGAAGTCCGTTTCTCTGCCGCAAAAACTACAACATGACGAAAGTCATCGCGGCTAGTTTGAAACACGGCATTAAAAAAATAGTTACCAGTTTTAGCTTTTCTCATAGGACTAACATTGTGGACATATCCACAAATGTCGTCTTGAAATTCCTGGACCTTCACTTTTTTTACTGGAGGAGCCATTTTGCACGTTGTTAGCAGAGTACACAGACAATACCACAAAATACTGTTTCACAACTACCAGTCTCTCTGACTGGCACACTTTATTTAAGACACCTTTATTTAAGACACCTTTATTTAAGACACCTGCATTCATTCAGCCACTGATTAGGTCACATGACCTGGGTCACAAAAAAAATACAAAAAAAAAATACAAATGAAAGCATAATATTTGTACATCTTAACACCCCCACTTGCTCTCACATTTCTATTTTATCATTTTTGACATAAGTATACAAAGTTCATACACCAAACATAAACGAGTCAAATTTCATTAATGGTTCATTTCCTCAGCATCATCAGTGTAATTTAGTTTTTGTTCGCAGGGAGTAGCTCTGGACTTACAATTCTCCATGTCAAATCTCTCACGTATTTTCACAATATACCCCTGTTGTGACATTTTAACACAATCAAAATCTTACTCATAATCAATACCAAGAAAATGTGTAAATTTTCCCAAGTCCTTCATTCTAAATTTAACACTGAGCATCTCTTTCACACCATCAAGTACATTCATATCGTTGGCTGCAGTAATCAAGTCATCAACCAATATGATTATGAAAACTTAGTTTCTGTAACCTTTGTGTAAACACAATGATCAGCTGGATTTTGAACAAACTTGATTTCACAGAAATACTCATGCAACATTCTGTTCCAGTTCTTGCCCGACTGTTTAAGTCCATACAGTGATTTTTCCAATTTATACACCAGTTTTGTATTACCTTGACATTTTACCTCGTAACCCTCTGGCTGTTTCATATAAATGTCACACTCTATTGGCGCATGTAAATATGCGGTCTTCACATCCATAAGGGCGGAGCTAGACTCTCAGTACAGTGGGGGCGGAGCTTCATCATGGGGCCCTCTGCTACCAAGTAATTTTAAAATGAAAACCGTTAAAAAAACGTAAAATATCTGATGAATGCATATGTAATAATGTGGCACTTGTTGAGCCAAGTAAGCTTATATGTTAAATAAAACACAAAGAAAACCCAAATTTTTTGACAAATTTGTATTGACGAACAAAGAAAACAGTCTGCCAGTCAAGTAAAAAAGTTTTTAGCACCACGGACAGCGGCATGGAAACTTTGTGTAAAACAACTGATTTATTATAACACAGACTTATTCATAACTAAAATATACATTTTTAAAGACGATTTTTTTTCTTACCATTTTTTTTAAACAATCTTCCAAGAACAAATAAATCTAACAAAACTATATATACATATCATGGTCCCTTATTATTAAATCTTCATCCTCCTCTCCTTCATGGTGGCAAATCTGCCACCGAATTTCTCCCGATTTCCACTTGGACAACAATATTGCTACACCATCCGTCACTGGGCGCCGTTTCAGACTGAACAATAATACACCTCGAAGTCAAGCGCGGCAATCAGAACGGAAAAAGAAGCAGTCTATGCGCTGTCTATGGGTTTGCGAGCCTCCGCTGCGCGCGCGCGCGCGCGCCTCTGTTGACTGCGCGCGCCTCCCCAACAGGCATTTATACTTCGCGCTCGCCGGTTTACTATTCTTTGAAAAGACAGGGTGCGACTCGGTGTAATTGTCATCTAAACCATCAGGAATCAGCGGTGAGAAGAAGTAAGGTACACTCGTGAATGTTTATTTTAGTACACTTTAGTAGACTACACCAAACCCACACTACAAAAGAATCGTGTAAAGCAGTAAACCAGATTATTCCTTGTGACATTAGAAGAAAGAAAAAAAAGAACGTAACCTACAACTAAATGAACGTTATCTTACATAATTTCTAAACATTTTTATTTAGTTTTGTCAACTTTTTTATAAACCATGGCCATTTATTTTTATTTCAAGGGCTTATGTCTGCTATTGTAGGCTCATTTAGTTAATGTAAGCAACTAATTTAGACGCAAGAATTGGGTGAGAATTGTCTCACTACAACAGCTGTCTGGACTGCATAGGTCCACAGTATCTTTGGTAACCCACTTTCTATTAACATGCTCCTAGCCATGTCGAATACGGTTCTCCAGTTTTGTTCAGCAGTGCCGTTTTGGTGTGGAGAGTATGGTGCAGAGGTCTCATGTCTAATACCATTTCAACAATGCCTGGTACTCTCTTCCTGTGAACTCTGTCCCATTGTCAGACCCGATGCATTTAACTTTCATATGGAGCCATATCTGCGAGGAATTTTTCTGTGCCGGTCACTGTGTCACTCTTGCTTCTCAAAAAATATAGAAACACCGCACTAGAATAATCATCTGTGAAAGATAATGCATATTTATGTCCGTCTTTGGACATTGGATCTATAGGCCCTGCTAAATTGGTGTGTACCATTTCTAGAGCTGCTTTTGCTCTTGCATCTGGCGCTCTGCTTCTAGTCTCAATAAACTTCCCTTGCGTGCAAATCTTACAACGTGGGATATGTTTGTCTGCTCTACTCTTAATTTCCATACCATCAACAACATCCTCCAGCTTAATTATATCCCCATAATTGCAATGACCTAATATCTCATGCCATGTCTGCAAATCATAACATAGTACAGTTTGTTGTGCACGTGTATGGGGAATTCGGTACCGTCTTTATGTAGCAGGACGTTCTTCCCTTCTCTGAAGGGAAGAACCCCCATGTATGTGTAGATGTCCTGTAGATATGTTGGGATGTACAGCGCGTTTCTTAGTGTTGTTTTGAAACGTCGTCCTTTGCTGTCCACCAAACATACTAATGCGTCCTCTCTGTATTTAGCGACTCCGTTGCACCTTGTGGCATCAGCTAATTCCACGCATTGTTTACTATTCCTCTTCTCTTATCCTCATGCCTCCACATCTCAGCGTCGCTTGCCCGAAAAACATACTCCCGGTCACCCGTCTCCTCGGACACTTTTCTTGTGTTATCCCGCTGCTTTCTCCGCCTGCAGGTTGCATCGCGGTGAGTGGTACTTTTGCATTGATTGCACCACTGTTTACGCTGGCATGTCCTTGCTTTATGGCCTTTTTTGCCACACCTGTAACAGACAATGTCTGCACTTACAGCACAGTCAGAAAAAGTGGATTTCGTTCCAAGCTGCGCTCTTGCTTTCATTACATTATCCCCGGACGCAGTGCGCATATTCTCGATGTCCTCATAACTTCGGAGCTTTGTTTTAAATTCGGCAAAAGTCATTTTTTCGTCGCTCTGAGTAACATGGATAGAAAATGGTTTAAATGTATCTGGAAGTCCTTTCAAAATCATGCTATTAAGAGTCCGTCACTCAGATTCTCCTCTGCATTTCTCAAAGCAGTGATTGCAGTCTCAGCTCTGATGACATATTCCGTAACACTCTCACTGGGCGACTTTTGCAGTGAAGTTAGCTCTGTGTACAAGCTTATTACCCGGGGCTTCCCTTGCCGGCATAATATCCGCGCAAAATCAGCGTTTTTCGCCGTGTCTTCCTCATCTTCGTCAGAAGGCTCATATAAAATAGTCTCTTTCAGTTCCTGCAAAGGTGACCCAAAAATTTAGTTAATGGTAAATCATGAAAAATCATACTAGAAAAAGGTAAATGGTGAGCATATGTGCAATAACATCATTAACAAGCATGCACAATTTTATGGAGATCTGACCATAGGTGGCGCTATAACTGTTAAAAAGCTTTTAAACCATATATTTCCTATGGTAAATTGCCTGTATTGGCTGTAAATGGTGTTTTTCCATCTATGCTTTATGCTTGCTAAATAAATACTAATGTCTTTTGATGCTAATGTGCTTAACGGCCTTAAAGGCTTGAACACCGACAAATGCTGCTTGCAGCTTTAATTATTAGGTGTTCAAGCACGAAGTGCTGAAAACCTATTGTAATTGTACTGATTTTTATTATTATTATTATTATTATTATTCTGCCGTAAAACGCATCGTGCAGCCCAAACCGTAAGAGCTAGAGCTTTGAAACTTTGCCATATGGTAGTACAAAAATCGAGGAGAGGTTATCAAATTATGAGCCAGATTGGCCCATAGGTGGCGCTATAGCAACCAATTGCGCGAAACTGGTCATAACTCCTAGACCGTATATCGCAGACTCAAGTGTCTTATATCATTGGAAAGCTGACCACCTGACGTAAAAAACGTATATCTCCGATTTAATTTCCGCCATGATAGATTTTCCGCCATTTTGAATTTTGTCAAAAACCTACTTTTGCGAACTAGTCCCTGGTTTTTCGCCCGATCGGAACCAAACCAATGCAGAAATGTTCTCTGGAGTCTGATAATCAATAATTATTGAAAAAAAGTTCAATTATCGATTAACGGTCGCTAGGGGGCGTAAAATTATCGTTGTAGGCGGAGCCTATATTACTAAAACGCCTATAACTCAAGTAGTAAATGAGATAACTTCACCAAACTTGGTACACATGTGTTGGCGGTCAATTTGAGGTCACGATAAAAAAACCGCGTCGATTGGCCACATGGTGGCGCTATAACAAAGAAAAAACGTATAAACATCTGACCGTTTGTCCGATTGACGTAAAATTTGGTATGGAGTGTCTTGGCCCAAGGGGCCATCTATGTCTAGAAGGATATTGGCGTATCTAAAAAAAAAATGGCCGCCATTGGCCAATGAAGTTTAAGCACCCATTAGACAAGGTTAACGGAGGCCAATCGTAACGAAACTCGATGGCCATGTTCAACTCATGGCCCTTAAGGTCTGTAAGAGTTTTGAAAGAAATCGGCCACTAGTTGGCGCTAACGAGTTTTACGGCTCTGTAATCACGTGGTGTTGCACAAATCCCCATAATATGCATATCATTTGATAGATCTCCTCATGCTGAACAACTTTGCCTCTAGAACTAATGCTGTCAATTGAATTGTTCATTAATTATACGCAATTATGTTAAAAACCTACTTTTGCGAACTAGTCCCTGGTTTTTCGCCCGATCGGAACTAGACCAGCCTAGAACAATTCTCTGGACTCTCTAGATCAATAATTATTAAAAAAAAGTTGAACTTTTGCATTTTTCGCATGGTAAAATAGGGTAATTTTGAAAAGGGGCGTGTCAAAATACACTCAAAAGCCTATAAATTCTAAATAATAACTCGGAATTTCACAAAAATTGTTGAGCATATGTGCAATAACATCATTAACAAGCATGCAAAATTTCATGGAGATCGGACACCAGGTGGCGCTATAACTGTTAAAAAGCTTTAAAACCATACATTTCCTATGGTAAATTGCCTGTATTGGCTGTAAATGGTGTTTTTCCATCTATGATGTCAGTGATTAAATGCTTGCTAAATAAATCTTAATGTCTTTTAACGTTAATGTGCTTAACGGCCTTAAAGGCCTTAAAAGCTTGAACACCGACAAATGCTGCTTGCAGCTTTAATTAGGTGTTCAAGCACGAAGTGCTGAAAACCTATTGTAATTGTACTGATTTTTAGGTGTTCAAGCACGAAGTGCTGAAAACCTATTGTAATTGTACTGATTTTTATTATTATTATTATTATTATTATTCTGCCGTAAAACGCATCGTGCAGCCCAAACCGTAAGTGCTAGAGACTTGAAACTTTGCCAGTAGGTAGTACAAAAATCGAGGAGAGGTTATCAAATTATGAGCCCGATTGGCCTATAGGTGGCGCTATAGCAATCAATTGCGCAAAACTGCTCATAACTCCTAAACCGAATGTCGTAGACTCAAGTGTCTTATATCTTTGGAAAGCTGACCACCTGACGTAAAAAACGTATATCTCCGATTTCATTTCCGCCATGACAGATTTTCCGCCATTTTGAATTTTGTCAAAAACCTACTTTTGTGAACTAGTCCCTGGTTTTTCGCCCGATCGGAACCAAACCAGTGAAGAAATGTTCTCTGGAGTCTGACGATCAATAATCATCTAAATAAAGTTGAATTATCGATTCACGGTCGCTAGGGGGCGCAAAATGATCGTTGTGGGAGGAGCCTATTTTACTAAAATGACTATAACTCGAGAAGTAAATGAGATAACTTCACCAAACTTGGTACACATGTGTAGGAGGTCAATTTTTGGTTACGATAAAAAAATAGCGTCAATTGACCACACGGTGGCGCTATAAACCAAAAAAAACTTATACACACCTGACCGTTTGTCCGATTGACTTGAAATTTGGTATGCAGTGTCTTGGCCCAAGGCCCCATGTATGTCTAGAAGGATATTGGCGTATCTAAAAAAAAATGGCCGCCATTGACCAATGAAGTTGAATCACCTATTAGACAAGGTTAACGGAGGCCAATCGGAACGAAACTCGTCAAGCATGTTCAACTCGTGGCCAAAGAGGTCTGTAAGAGTTTTGAAAGAAATCGGCCACTAGTTGGCGCTAACGAGTTTTACGGCTCTGTAATCACGTGGTGTTACAAATATCGTCAGAATATGCATATCATTTGATAGATCTCCTCATGCTGAACAACTTTGCCTCTAGAACTAATGCTGTCAATCGATTCGTTCATTAAATATTCGCAATTACGTTAAAAACCTACTTTTGCGAACTAGTCCCTGGTTTTTCGCCCGATCGGAACCAGACCAGTCTAGGACAATTCTCTGGACTCTCTAGATCAATAATTATTAAAAAAAAGTTGAACTTTTGCATTTTGCGCATGGTAAAATAGGCTAATTTAGAAAAGGGGCGTGTCAAAATACACTCAAAAGCCTATAAATCCTAAATAAAAACTTAAAACTTCTCAAAAATTGGTGAGCATATGTGCAATAATATCAATAACAAGCATGCAAAATTTTATGGAGATCGGACCATAGGTGGCGCTATAACTGTTAAAAAGCTTTTAAACCCTATATTTCCTATGGTAAATTGCCTGTATTGGCTGTAAATGTTGTTTTTCCATCTATGATGTCAGTGGTTAAATGCTTGCTAAATAAATCTTAATGTCTTTTAACGCTAATGTGCCTAAAGGCCTTAAAGGCCTTAAAAGCTTGAACACCGACAAATGCTGCTTGCAGCTTTAATTAGGTGTTCAAGCACGAAGTGCTGAAAACCTATTGTAATTGTACTGATTTTTATTATTATTATTATTATTATTATTCTGCCGTAAAACGCATCGTGCAGCCCAAACCGTAAGTGCTAGAGACTTGAAACTTTGCCAGTAGGTAGTACAAAAATCGAGGAGAGGTTATCAAATTATGAGCCCGATTGGCCTATAGGTGGCGCTATAGCAATCAATTGCGCAAAACTGCTCATAACTCCTAAACCGAATGTCGTAGACTCAAGTGTCTTATATCTTTGGAAAGCTGACCACCTGACGTAAAAAACGTATATCTCCGATTTCATTTCCGCCATGACAGATTTTCCGCCATTTTGAATTTTGTCAAAAACCTACTTTTGTGAACTAGTCCCTGGTTTTTCGCCCGATCGGAACCAAACCAGTGAAGAAATGTTCTCTGGAGTCTGACGATCAATAATCATCTAAATAAAGTTGAATTATCGATTCACGGTCGCTAGGGGGCGCAAAATGATCGTTGTGGGAGGAGCCTATTTTACTAAAATGACTATAACTCGAGAAGTAAATGAGATAACTTCACCAAACTTGGTACACATGTGTAGGAGGTCAATTTTTGGTTACGATAAAAAAATAGCGTCAATTGACCACACGGTGGCGCTATAAACCAAAAAAAACTTATACACACCTGACCGTTTGTCCGATTGACTTGAAATTTGGTATGCAGTGTCTTGGCCCAAGGCCCCATGTATGTCTAGAAGGATATTGGCGTATCTAAAAAAAAATGGCCGCCATTGACCAATGAAGTTGAATCACCTATTAGACAAGGTTAACGGAGGCCAATCGGAACGAAACTCGTCAAGCATGTTCAACTCGTGGCCAAAGAGGTCTGTAAGAGTTTTGAAAGAAATCGGCCACTAGTTGGCGCTAACGAGTTTTACGGCTCTGTAATCACGTGGTGTTACAAATATCGTCAGAATATGCATATCATTTGATAGATCTCCTCATGCTGAACAACTTTGCCTCTAGAACTAATGCTGTCAATCGATTCGTTCATTAAATATTCGCAATTACGTTAAAAACCTACTTTTGCGAACTAGTCCCTGGTTTTTCGCCCGATCGGAACCAGACCAGTCTAGGACAATTCTCTGGACTCTCTAGATCAATAATTATTAAAAAAAAGTTGAACTTTTGCATTTTGCGCATGGTAAAATAGGCTAATTTAGAAAAGGGGCGTGTCAAAATACACTCAAAAGCCTATAAATCCTAAATAAAAACTTAAAACTTCTCAAAAATTGGTGAGCATATGTGCAATAATATCAATAACAAGCATGCAAAATTTTATGGAGATCGGACCATAGGTGGCGCTATAACTGTTAAAAAGCTTTTAAACCCTATATTTCCTATGGTAAATTGCCTGTATTGGCTGTAAATGTTGTTTTTCCATCTATGATGTCAGTGGTTAAATGCTTGCTAAATAAATCTTAATGTCTTTTAACGCTAATGTGCCTAAAGGCCTTAAAGGCCTTAAAAGCTTGAACACCGACAAATGCTGCTTGCAGCTTTAATTATTATTAGGTGTTCAAGCACGAAGTGTTGAAAACCTATTGTAATTGTACTGATTTTTATTATTATTTTTCTTCTGCCGTAAAACGCATCGTGCAGCCCAAACCATAAGTGCTGGAGCCTTGAAACTTTGCCAGATGGTAGTACAAAAATCGAGGAGAGGTTATCAAAATATGAGCCCAATTGGCCCATAGGTGGCGCTATAGCAACCAAAAGTACTAAATTGGTCATAACTCCTAGGTCGTTTGTGCTAGAATCACAGTTTTCACATCACTGTAATCCTTGGCTCAAGACGAACAAGATGTATATCTCGAAATTCGATTTGGAGCAAAAAAAAAAAAGTTATGTCGATTTTTGTCCAAAACCTACTCTTGCGAACTAGTCCCTGGTTTTTTGGCTGATCTGAACCAGACCAGGCTGGAACCATTCTCTGGACTCTGCTGAACAATAATTATCGAGAAAAAGTGTCATTTTTGCATTTGGCTGGCTATAAGAGGGTCATTTCAGAAAAGGGGCGTGTCAAAATACACTCAAAAGCCTATAAATCATAAATTAAAACTCAGAACTGCACAAAAATTGGTCAGCATATGTGCCATAACATGGCGAGGAAGCATGCCGAGTTTCATGGAGATCGGACCATAGGTGGCGCTATAACTGGCAAAAAGGTATCGTTCTTATTAGGTGTTCAAGCACGAAGTGTTGAAAACCTATTGTAATTGTACTGATTTTTATTATTATTTTTCTTCTGCCGTAAAACGCATCGTGCAGCCCAAACCATAAGTGCTGGAGCCTTGAAACTTTGCCAGATGGTAGTACAAAAATCGAGGAGAGGTTATCAAAATATGAGCCCAATTGGCCCATAGGTGGCGCTATAGCAACCAAAAGTACTAAATTGGTCATAACTCCTAGGTCGTTTGTGCTAGAATCACAGTTTTCACATCACTGTAATCCTTGGCTCAAGACGAACAAGATGTATATCTCGAAATTCGATTTGGAGCAAAAAAAAAAAAGTTATGTCGATTTTTGTCCAAAACCTACTCTTGCGAACTAGTCCCTGGTTTTTTGGCTGATCTGAACCAGACCAGGCTGGAACCATTCTCTGGACTCTGCTGAACAATAATTATCGAGAAAAAGTGTCATTTTTGCATTTGGCTGGCTATAAGAGGGTCATTTCAGAAAAGGGGCGTGTCAAAATACACTCAAAAGCCTATAAATCATAAATTAAAACTCAGAACTGCACAAAAATTGGTCAGCATATGTGCCATAACATGGCGAGGAAGCATGCCGAGTTTCATGGAGATCGGACCATAGGTGGCGCTATAACTGGCAAAAAGGTATCGTTCTTATTAGGTGTTCAAGCACGAAGTGTTGAAAACCTATTGTAATTGTACTGATTTTTATTATTATTTTTCTTCTGCCGTAAAACGCATCGTGCAGCCCAAACCATAAGTGCTGGAGCCTTGAAACTTTGCCAGATGGTAGTACAAAAATCGAGGAGAGGTTATCAAAATATGAGCCCAATTGGCCCATAGGTGGCGCTATAGCAACCAAAAGTACTAAATTGGTCATAACTCCTAGGTCGTTTGTGCTAGAATCACAGTTTTCACATCACTGTAATCCTTGGCTCAAGACGAACAAGATGTATATCTCGAAATTCGATTTGGAGCAAAAAAAAAAAAGTTATGTCGATTTTTGTCCAAAACCTACTCTTGCGAACTAGTCCCTGGTTTTTTGGCTGATCTGAACCAGACCAGGCTGGAACCATTCTCTGGACTCTGCTGAACAATAATTATCGAGAAAAAGTGTCATTTTTGCATTTGGCTGGCTATAAGAGGGTCATTTCAGAAAAGGGGCGTGTCAAAATACACTCAAAAGCCTATAAATCATAAATTAAAACTCAGAACTGCACAAAAATTGGTCAGCATATGTGCCATAACATGGCGAGGAAGCATGCCGAGTTTCATGGAGATCGGACCATAGGTGGCGCTATAACTGGCAAAAAGGTATCGTTCTTATTAGGTGTTCAAGCACGAAGTGTTGAAAACCTATTGTAATTGTACTGATTTTTATTATTATTTTTCTTCTGCCGTAAAACGCATCGTGCAGCCCAAACCATAAGTGCTGGAGCCTTGAAACTTTGCCAGATGGTAGTACAAAAATCGAGGAGAGGTTATCAAAATATGAGCCCAATTGGCCCATAGGTGGCGCTATAGCAACCAAAAGTACTAAATTGGTCATAACTCCTAGGTCGTTTGTGCTAGAATCACAGTTTTCACATCACTGTAATCCTTGGCTCAAGACGAACAAGATGTATATCTCGAAATTCGATTTGGAGCAAAAAAAAAAAAGTTATGTCGATTTTTGTCCAAAACCTACTCTTGCGAACTAGTCCCTGGTTTTTTGGCTGATCTGAACCAGACCAGGCTGGAACCATTCTCTGGACTCTGCTGAACAATAATTATCGAGAAAAAGTGTCATTTTTGCATTTGGCTGGCTATAAGAGGGTCATTTCAGAAAAGGGGCGTGTCAAAATACACTCAAAAGCCTATAAATCATAAATTAAAACTCAGAACTGCACAAAAATTGGTCAGCATATGTGCCATAACATGGCGAGGAAGCATGCCGAGTTTCATGGAGATCGGACCATAGGTGGCGCTATAACTGGCAAAAAGGTATCGTTCTTATTAGGTGTTCAAGCACGAAGTGTTGAAAACCTATTGTAATTGTACTGATTTTTATTATTATTTTTCTTCTGCCGTAAAACGCATCGTGCAGCCCAAACCATAAGTGCTGGAGCCTTGAAACTTTGCCAGATGGTAGTACAAAAATCGAGGAGAGGTTATCAAAATATGAGCCCAATTGGCCCATAGGTGGCGCTATAGCAACCAAAAGTACTAAATTGGTCATAACTCCTAGGTCGTTTGTGCTAGAATCACAGTTTTCACATCACTGTAATCCTTGGCTCAAGACGAACAAGATGTATATCTCGAAATTCGATTTGGAGCAAAAAAAAAAAAGTTATGTCGATTTTTGTCCAAAACCTACTCTTGCGAACTAGTCCCTGGTTTTTTGGCTGATCTGAACCAGACCAGGCTGGAACCATTCTCTGGACTCTGCTGAACAATAATTATCGAGAAAAAGTGTCATTTTTGCATTTGGCTGGCTATAAGAGGGTCATTTCAGAAAAGGGGCGTGTCAAAATACACTCAAAAGCCTATAAATCATAAATTAAAACTCAGAACTGCACAAAAATTGGTCAGCATATGTGCCATAACATGGCGAGGAAGCATGCCGAGTTTCATGGAGATCGGACCATAGGTGGCGCTATAACTGGCAAAAAGGTATCGTTCTTATTAGGTGTTCAAGCACGAAGTGTTGAAAACCTATTGTAATTGTACTGATTTTTATTATTATTTTTCTTCTGCCGTAAAACGCATCGTGCAGCCCAAACCATAAGTGCTGGAGCCTTGAAACTTTGCCAGATGGTAGTACAAAAATCGAGGAGAGGTTATCAAAATATGAGCCCAATTGGCCCATAGGTGGCGCTATAGCAACCAAAAGTACTAAATTGGTCATAACTCCTAGGTCGTTTGTGCTAGAATCACAGTTTTCACATCACTGTAATCCTTGGCTCAAGACGAACAAGATGTATATCTCGAAATTCGATTTGGAGCAAAAAAAAAAAAGTTATGTCGATTTTTGTCCAAAACCTACTCTTGCGAACTAGTCCCTGGTTTTTTGGCTGATCTGAACCAGACCAGGCTGGAACCATTCTCTGGACTCTGCTGAACAATAATTATCGAGAAAAAGTGTCATTTTTGCATTTGGCTGGCTATAAGAGGGTCATTTCAGAAAAGGGGCGTGTCAAAATACACTCAAAAGCCTATAAATCATAAATTAAAACTCAGAACTGCACAAAAATTGGTCAGCATATGTGCCATAACATGGCGAGGAAGCATGCCGAGTTTCATGGAGATCGGACCATAGGTGGCGCTATAACTGGCAAAAAGGTATCGTTCTTATTAGGTGTTCAAGCACGAAGTGTTGAAAACCTATTGTAATTGTACTGATTAGGTGTTCAAGCACGAAGTGCTGAAAACCTATTGTAATTGTACTGATTTTTATTATTATTATTATTATTATTATTATTCTTCCGCCGTAAAACGCATCGTGCAGCCCAAACCGTAAGTGCTGGAGCTTTGAAACTTTGCCATATGGTAGTACAAAAATCGAGGAGAGGTTATCAAATTATGACCCCGATTGGCCCATAGGTGGCGCTATAGCGATCAATTGCGCGAAACTGGTCATAACTCCTAGACCGTATGTCGTAGACTCAAGTGTCTTATATCATTGGAAAGCTGACCACCTGACGTAAAAAACGTATATCTCCGATTTAATTTCCGCCATGATAGATTTTCCGCCATTTTGAATTTTGTCAAAAACCTACTTTTGCAAACTAGTCCCTGGTTTTTAGCTCGATCGGAACCAAACCAATGCAGAAATGTTCTCTGGAGTCTGATAATCAATAATTATTGAAAAAAAGTTCGATTATCGATTAACGGTCGCTAGGGGGCGTAAAATTAACGTTGTAGGCGGAGCCTATATTACTAAAACGCCTATAACTCAAGTATTAAATGAGATAACTTCACCAAACTTGGTACACATGTGTAGGAGGTCAATTTGAGGTCACGATTAAAAAACCGCGTCGATTGGCCACATGGTGGCGCTATAACAAAGAAAAAACGTATAAACACCTGACCGTTTGTCCGATTGACTTAAAATTTGGTATGCAGTGTCTTGGCCCAAGGCCCCATGTATGTCTAGAAGGATATTGGCGTATCTAAAAAAAAAATGGCCGCCATTGGCCAATGAAGTTTAAGCACCCATTAGACAAGGTTAACGGAAACCAATCGTAACGAAACTCGATGGCCATGTTCAACTCATGGCCCTAAAGGTCTGTAAGAGTTTTGAAAGAAATCGGTCACTAGTTGGCGCTAACGAGTTTTACGGCTCTGTAATCACGTGGTGTTACAAATATCGTCACAATATGCATATCATTTGATAGATCTCCTCATGCTGAACAACTTTCCCTCTAGAACTAATGCTGTCAATCGAATTGTTCATTAATTATACGCAATTACGTTAAAAACCTACTTTTGCGAACTAGTCCCTGGTTTTTCGCCCGATCGGAACCAGACCAGTCTAGAACAATTCTCTGGACTCTCTAGATCAATAATTATTAAAAAAAGTTGAACTTTTGCATTTGGATGGCTATAAGAGGGTAATTTAAGAAAAGGGGCGTGTCAAAATACACTCAAAAGCCTATAAATCCTAAATAAAAACTCAAAACTTCACAAAAATTGGTGAGCATATGTGCAATAACATCATTAACAAGCATGCAAAATTTTATGGAGATCGGACCATAGGTGGCGCTATAACTGTTAAAAAGCTTTTAAACCATATATTTCCTATGGTAAATTGCCTGTATTGGCTGTAAATGGTGTTTTTCCATCTATGATGTCAGTGGTTAAATGCTTGCTAAATAAATCTTAATGTCTTTTAACGTTAATGTGTTTAAAGGCCCTAAAGGCGTTAAAAGCTTGAACACCGACAAATGCTGCTTGCAGCTTTAATTTGTCTTGTTATTGTTATTATTCTGCCGTAAAACGCATCGTGCAGCCCAAACCGTAAGAGCTAGAGACTTGAAACTTTGCCAGTAGGTAGTACAAAAATCGAGGAGAGGTTATCAAAATATGAGCCAAATTGGCCCATAGGTGGCGCTATAGCAATCAATTGCGCAAAACTGCTCATAACTCCTAGACCGTATGTCGTAGACTCAAGTGTCTTATATCATTGGAAAGCTGGCCACCTGACGTAAAAAACGTATATCTCCGATTTCATTTCCGCCATGATAGATTTTCCGCCATTTTGAATTTTGTCAAAAAACTACTTTTGTGAACTAGTCCCTGGTTTTTCGCCCGATTGGAACCTAACCAGTGCAGAAATGTTCTCTGGACTCTGAAGATGAATAATTATCGAAAAAAAGTTGAATTATCGATCTACAGTAGCTAGGGGGCGCAAAATGTACGTTGTGGGAGGAGCCTATTTTACTAAAATGCCTATAACTCAAGAAGTAAATGAGATAACTTCACCAAACTTGGTACACATGTGTAGAAGGTTAATCTTTGGTCACGATAAAAAAATCGCGTAAATTGACCACACGGTGGCGCTATAAACAAGATAAAACCTATACACACCTGACCGTTTGTCCGATTGACTTGAAATTTGGTATGCAGTGTCTTGGCCGAAGGCCCCATCTATGTCTAGAAGGATATTGGCGTACCTAAAAAAAAAATGGCCGCCATTGGCTAATGAAGTTGAATCACCTATTAGACAAGGTTACCGGAGGCCAATCAGAACGAAACTCGTCGGGCATGTTCAACTCGTGGCCAAAGTTGTCTGTAAGAGTTTTTAAAGAAATCGGCCACTAGTTGGCGCTAACGAGTTTTACGGCTCTGTAATCACGTGGTGTTACAAATATCGTCAGAATATGCATATCATTTGTTAGATCTCCTCATGCTGAACAACTTTGCCTCTAGAACTAATGCTGTCAATCGAATCAATCATTAAATATTTGCAATTACGTCAAAAAACTACTTTTGCGAACTAGTCCCTGGTTTTTTGGCTGATCGGGACCAGACCAGTCTAGGACCATTCCCTGGACTCTCTTGATCAATAATTATCGAAAAAAAGTTGAACTTTTGCATTTTTCGCATGGTAAAATAGGCTAATTTAGAAAAGGGGAGTGTCAAAATACACTAAAAAGCATATAAATCCTAAATAAAAACTCAGAACTGCACAAAAATTGATCAGCATATGTGTCTTAACATTATTAACAAGCATGCAAAATGTTATGGAGATCGGACAATAGGTGGCGCTATAACTGTTAAAAAGCTTTTAAACCATATATTTCCTATGGTAAATTGCCTGTATTGGCTGTAAATGGTGTTTTTCCATCTATGATGTCAGTGGTTAAATGCTTGCTAAATAAATCTTATTGTCTTTTGATGCTAATGTGCTTAACGGCCTTAAAGGCCTTAAAAGCTTGAACACCGACAAATGCTGCTTGCAGCTTTAATTATTATTATTATTCTCCTGTAAAACGCATCGTGCAGCCCAAACCGTAAGTGCTAGAGACTTGAAACTTTGCCACAAGGTAGTACAAAAATCGAGGAGAGGTTATCAAATTATGAGCCCAATTGGCCTATAGGTGGCGCTATAGCAATCAATTGCGCGAAACTGGTCATAACTCCTAGACCGTATGTCGTAGACTCAAGTGTCTTATATCAGTGGAAAGCTGGTCACCTGGAGAACAAAACGTATATCTCCGATTTAATTTCCGCCATGATAGATTTTCCGCCATTTTGAATTTTGTCAAAAACCTACTTTTGCGAACTAGTCCCTGGTTTTTCGCCCGATCAGAACCAAACCAATGCAGAAATGTTCTCTGGAGTCTGATAATCAATAATTATTGAAAAAAAGTTCAATTATCGATTAACGGTCGCTAGGGGGCGTAAAATTAACGTTGTAGGCGGAGCCTATATTACTAAAACGCCTATAACTCAAGTAGTAAATGAGATAACTTCACCAAACTTGGTACACATGTGTAGGACGTCAATTTGAGGTCACGATAAAAAAACCGCGTCGATTGGCCACATGGTGGCGCTATAACACAGAAAAAACGTATAAACACCTGACCGTTTGTCCGATTGACTTAAAATTTGGTATGCAGTGTCTTGGCCCAAGGGGCCATCTATGTCTAGAAGGATATTGGCGTATCTAAAAAAAAAATGGCCGCCATTGGCCAATGAAGTTTAAGCACCCATTAGACATGGTTAACGGAGGCCAATCGTAACGAAACTCGATGGCCATGTTCAACTCATGGCCCTAAAGGTCTGTAAGAGTTTTGAAAGAAATCGGCCACTAGTTGGCGCTAACGAGTTTTACGGCTCTGTAATCACGTGGTGTTACAAATATCGTCAGAATATGCATATCATTTGATAGATCTCCTCATGCTGAACAACTTTGCCTCTAGAACTAATGCTGTCAATCGAATTGTTCATTAATTATACGCAATTACGTTAAAAACCTACTTTTGCGAACTAGTCCCTGGTTTTTCGCCCGATCGGAACCAGACCAGTCTAGAACAATTCTCTGGACTCTCTAGATCAATAATTATTAAAAAAAAGTTGAACTTTTGCATTTTGATGGCTATAAGAGGGTAATTTAAGAAAAGGGGCGTGTCAAAATACACTCAAAAGCCTATAAATCCTAAATAAAAACTCAAAACTTCACAAAAATTGGTGAGCATATGTGCAATAACATCATTAACAAGCATGCAAAATTTTATGGAGATCGGACCATAGGTGGCGCTATAACTGTTAAAAAGCTTTTAAACCATATATTTCCTATGGTAAATTGTCTGTATTGGCTGTAAATGGTGTTTTTCCATCTATGATGTCAGTGGTTAAATGCTTGCTAAATAAATCTTAATGTCTTTTAACGTTAATGTGCTTAAAGGCCTTAAAGGCCTTAAAAGCTTGAACACCGACAAATGCTGCTTGCAGCTTTAATTAGGTGTTCAAGCACGAAGTGCTGAAAACCTATTGTAATTGTACTGATTTTTAGGTGTTCAAGCACGAAGTGCTGAAAACCTATTGTAATTGTACTGATTTTTATTATTATTATTAGGTGTTCAAGCACGAAGTGCTGAAAACCTATTGTAATTGTACTGATTTTTATTATTATTATTATTATTATTATTATTCTTCCGCCGTAAAACGCATCGTGCAGCCCAAACCGTAAGTGCTGGATCTCTGAAACTTTGCCATATGGTAGTACAAAAATCGAGGAGAGGTTATCAAATTATGACCCCGATTGGCCCATAGGTGGCGCTATAGCGATCAATTGCGCGAAACTGGTCATAACTCCTAGACCGTATGTCGTAGACTCAAGTGTCTTATATCATTGGAAAGCTGGCCACCTGACGTAAAAAACGTATATCTCCGATTTCATTTCCGCCATGATAGATTTTCCGCCATTTTGAATTTTGTCAAAAACCTACTTTTGCGAACTAGTCCCTGGTTTTTCGCCCGATCGGAACCAAACCAATGCAGAAATGTTCTCTGGAGTCTGATAATCAATAATTATTGAAAAAAAGTTCAATTATCGATTATCGGTCGCTAGGGGGTGTAAAATTAACGTTGTAGGCGGAGCCTATATTACTAAAACGCCTATAACTCAAGTAGTAAATTAGATAACTTCACCAAACTTGGTACACATGTGTAGGAGGTTAATTTGAGGTCACGATAAAAAAACTGCGTCAACTGGCCACATGGTGGCGCTAAAACACAGAAAAAACGTATAAACACCTGACCGTTTGTCCGATTGACTTGAAATTTGGTATGCAGTGTCTTGGCCCAAGGGGCCATCTATGTCTAGAAGGATATTGGCGTATCTAAAAAAAAAATGGCCGCCATTGGCCAATTAAGTTTACGCACCCATTAGACAAGGTTAACGGAGGCCAATCGGAACGAAACTCAGTGGGCATGTTCAACTCGTGGCCAAAGAAGTCTGTAAGAGTTTTGAAAGAAATCGGCCACTAGTTGGCGCTAACGAGTTTTACGGCTCTGTAATCACGTGGTGTAACAAATATCGTCAGAATATGCATATCATTTGATAGATCTCCTCATGCTGAACAACTTTGCCTCTAGAACTAATGCTGTCAATCGAATCGTTCATTAATTATACGCAATTACGTTAAAAACCTACTTTTGCGAACTAGTCCCTGGTTTTTCGCCTGATCGGAACCAGACCAGTCTAGAACAATTCTCTGGACTCTCTAGATCAATAATTATCGAAAAAAAGTGTAATATTTGCCTTTGGGTGGCTATAATTGGATCATTTAGAAAATGGGCGTGGCAAAATACACTCAAAAGCCTATAAATCGTAAATAAAAACTCAAAACTTCACAAAAATTGGTGAGAATATGTGCAATAACATCATTAACAAGCATGCAAAATTTTATGGAGATCAGACCATAGGTGGCGCTATAACTGTTAAAAAGCTTTTAAACCATATATTTCCTATGGTAAATTGCCTGTATTGGCTGTAAATGGTGTTTTTCCATCTATGATGTCAGTGGTTAAATACTTGCTAAATAAATCTTAATGTCTTTTAACGTTAATGTGCTTAAAGGCCTTGAAGGCCTTAAAAGCTTGAACACCGACAAATGCTGCTTGCAGCTTTAATTATTATTATTATTCTGCCGTAAAACGCATCGTGCAGCCCAAACCGTAAGTGCTGGAGACTTGAAACTTTGCCATATGGTAGTACAAAAATCGAGGAGAGGTTATCAAATTATGAGCCAGATTGGCCTATAGGTGGCGCTATAGCAATCAATTGCGCGAAACTGGTCATAACTCCTAGACCGTATGTCGTAGACTCAAGTGTCTTATATCAGTGGAAAGCTGGTCACCTGGAGAACAAAACGTATATCTCCGATTTTATTTCCGCCATGATAGATTTTCCGCCATTTTTAATTTTGTCAAAAACCTACTTTTGCGAACTAGTCCCTGGTTTTTTGCCCAATCGGAACCAAACCAGTGCAGAAATGTTCTTTGGAGTCTGATGATTAATAATCATCGAAAAAAAGTTGAATTATCGATTCACGGTCGCTAGGGGGCGCAAAATGAACGTTGTGGGAGGAGCCTATTTTACTAAAATGACTATAATTCAAGAAGTAAATGAGATAACTTCACCAAACTTGGTACACATGTGTAGGAGGTCAATCTTTGGTCACGGTAAAAAAACCGCGTCGATTGACCACATGGTGGCGCTATAAACAAAAAAAAACGTATAAACAACTGACCGTTTGTCCGATTGACTTGAAATTTGGTATGCAGTGCTTTGGCCCAAGGGGCCATCTATGTCTAGAAGGATATTGGCGTATCTCAAAAAACATGGCCGCCATTGACCAATGAAGTTGAATCACCTATTAGACAAGGTTAACGGAGGCCAATCGGAACGAAACTCGTCGGGCATGTTCAAGTCGTGGCCAAAGAAGTCTGTAAGAGTTTTGAAAGAAATCGGCCACTAGTTGGCGCTAACGAGTTTTACGGCTCTGTAATCACGTGGTGTTACAAATATCATCACAAAATGCATATCATTTGATAGATCTCCTCATGCTGAACAACTTTGCCTCAAGAACCACTGCTGTCAATCAAACCGTTCATTAAATATTCACGAATATGTTAAAAACCTACTTTTGCGAACTAGTCCCTGGTTTTTCGCCCGATCGGAACCAGACCAGTCTAGGACAATTCTCTGGACTCTCTAGATCAATAATTATCGAAAAAAAGTGTCATTTTTGCCTTTGGATGGCTATAATTGGCTCATTTAGAAAATGGGCGTGGCAAAATCCACTCAAAAGCCTATAAATCCCGAATTAAAACTCATAACTTCACAAAAATTGGTGAGCATATGTGAAATAACATCATTAACAAGCATGCAAAGTTATATGGAGATCGGACCATAGGTGGCGCTATAACTGTTAAAACGCTTCAAAATCATATATGTCCTATGGAAAATTGCCTGTATTGGCTGTAAATGGTGTTTTTCCATCTATGATGTCAGTGGTTAAATGCTTGCTAAATAAATCATAATGTCTTTTAACGTTAATGTGATTAAAGGCCTTAAAGGCCTTAACAGCTTGAACACCGACAAATGCTGCTTGCAGCTTTAATTTGTCTTGTTATTGTTATTATTCTGCCGTAAAACGCATCGTGCAGCCCAAACCGTAAGAGCTAGAGACTTGAAACTTTGCCAGTAGGTAGTACAAAAATCGAGGAGAGGTTATCAAAATATAAGCCAAATTGGCCCATAGGTGGCGCTATAGCAATCAATTGCGCAAAACTGCTCATAACTCCTAGACCGTAAGTCATAGACTCAAGTGTCTTATATCATTGGAAAGCTGGCCACCTGACGTAAAAAACGTATATCTCCGATTTCATTTCCGCCATGATAGATTTTCCGCCATTTTGAATTTTGTCAAAAATCTACTTTTGCGAACTAGTCCCTGGTTTTTCGCCCGATTGGAACCAAACCAGTGCAGAAATGTTCTCTGGACTCTGAAGATGAATAATTATCGAAAAAAAGTTGAATTATCGATCTACAGTAGCTAGGGGGCGCAAAATGTACGTTGTGGGAGGAGCCTATTTTACTAAAATGCCTATAACTCAAGAGGTAAATGAGATAACTTCACCAAACTTGGTACACATGTGTAGAAGGTCAATCTTTGGTCACGATAAAAAAATCGCGTAAATTGACCACACGGTGGCGCTATAAACAAGATAAAACCTATACACACCTGACCGTTTGTCCGATTGACTTGAAATTTGGTATGCAGTGTCTTAGCCGAAGGCCCCATCTATGTCTAGAAGGATATTGGCGTACCTAAAAAAAAAATGGCCGCCATTGGCTAATGAAGTTGAATCACCTATTAGACAAGGTTACCGGAGGCCAATCAGAACGAAACTCGTCGGGCATGTTCAACTCGTGGCCAAAGTTGTCTGTAAGAGTTTTTAAAGAAATCGGCCACTAGTTGGCGCTAACGAGTTTTACGGCTCTGTAATCACGTGGTGTTACAAATATCGTCAGAATATGCATATCATTTGTTAGATCTCCTCATGCTGAACAACTTTGCCTCTAGAACTAATGCTGTCAATCGAATCGATCATTAAATATTTGCAATTACGTCAAAAAACTACTTTTGCGAACTAGTCCCTGGTTTTTTGGCTGATCGGGACCAGACCAGTCTAGGACCATTCCCTGGACTCTCTTGATCAATAATTATCGAAAAAAAGTTGAACTTTTGCATTTTTCGCATGGTAAAATAGGCTAATTTAGAAAAGGGGAGTGTCAAAATACACTAAAAAGCATATAAATCCTAAATAAAAACTCAGAACTGCACAAAAATTGATCAGCATATGTGTCTTAACATTATTAACAAGCATGCAAAATTTTATGGAGATCGGACAATAGGTGGCGCTATAACTGTTAAAAAGCTTTTAAACCATATATTTCCTATGGTAAATTGCCTGTATTGGCTGTAAATGGTGTTTTTCCATCTATGATGTCAGTGGTTAAATGCTTGCTAAATAAATCTTATTGTCTTTTGATGCTAATGTGCTTAACGGCCTTAAAGGCCTTAAAAGCTTGAACACCGACAAATGCTGCTTGCAGCTTTAATTATTATTATTATTATTATTCTCCTGTAAAACGCATCGTGCAGCCCAAACCGTAAGTGCTAGAGACTTGAAACTTTGCCACAAGGTAGTACAAAAATCGAGGAGAGGTTATCAAATTATGAGCCCAATTGGCCTATAGGTGGCGCTATAGCAATCAATTGCGCGAAACTGGTCATAACTCCTAGACCGTATGTCGTAGACTCAAGTGTCTTATATCAGTGGAAAGCTGGTCACCTGGAGAACAAAACGTATATCTCCGATTTAATTTCCGCCATGATAGATTTTCCGCCATTTTGAATTTTGTCAAAAACCTACTTTTGCGAACTAGTCCCTGGTTTTTCGCCCGATCAGAACCAAACCAATGCAGAAATGTTCTCTGGAGTCTGATAATCAATAATTATTGAAAAAAAGTTCAATTATCGATTAACGGTCGCTAGGGGGCGTAAAATTAACGTTGTAGGCGGAGCCTATATTACTAAAACGCCTATAACTCAAGTAGTAAATGAGATAACTTCACCAAACTTGGTACACATGTGTAGGACGTCAATTTGAGGTCACGATAAAAAAACCGCGTCGATTGGCCACATGGTGGCGCTATAACACAGAAAAAACGTATAAACACCTGACCGTTTGTCCGATTGACTTAAAATTTGGTATGCAGTGTCTTGGCCCAAGGGGCCATCTATGTCTAGAAGGATATTGGCGTATCTAAAAAAAAAATGGCCGCCATTGGCCAATGAAGTTTAAGCACCCATTAGACATGGTTAACGGAGGCCAATCGTAACGAAACTCGATGGCCATGTTCAACTCATGGCCCTAAAGGTCTGTAAGAGTTTTGAAAGAAATCGGCCACTAGTTGGCGCTAACGAGTTTTACGGCTCTGTAATCACGTGGTGTTACAAATATCGTCAGAATATGCATATCATTTGATAGATCTCCTCATGCTGAACAACTTTGCCTCTAGAACTAATGCTGTCAATCGAATTGTTCATTAATTATACGCAATTACGTTAAAAACCTACTTTTGCGAACTAGTCCCTGGTTTTTCGCCCGATCGGAACCAGACCAGTCTAGAACAATTCTCTGGACTCTCTAGATCAATAATTATTAAAAAAAAGTTGAACTTTTGCATTTTGATGGCTATAAGAGGGTAATTTAAGAAAAGGGGCGTGTCAAAATACACTCAAAAGCCTATAAATCCTAAATAAAAACTCAAAACTTCACAAAAATTGGTGAGCATATGTGCAATAACATCATTAACAAGCATGCAAAATTTTATGGAGATCGGACCATAGGTGGCGCTATAACTGTTAAAAAGCTTTTAAACCATATATTTCCTATGGTAAATTGTCTGTATTGGCTGTAAATGGTGTTTTTCCATCTATGATGTCAGTGGTTAAATGCTTGCTAAATAAATCTTAATGTCTTTTAACGTTAATGTGCTTAAAGGCCTTAAAGGCCTTAAAAGCTTGAACACCGACAAATGCTGCTTGCAGCTTTAATTAGGTGTTCAAGCACGAAGTGCTGAAAACCTATTGTAATTGTACTGATTTTTAGGTGTTCAAGCACGAAGTGCTGAAAACCTATTGTAATTGTACTGATTTTTATTATTATTATTAGGTGTTCAAGCACGAAGTGCTGAAAACCTATTGTAATTGTACTGATTTTTATTATTATTATTATTATTATTATTATTCTTCCGCCGTAAAACGCATCGTGCAGCCCAAACCGTAAGTGCTGGATCTCTGAAACTTTGCCATATGGTAGTACAAAAATCGAGGAGAGGTTATCAAATTATGACCCCGATTGGCCCATAGGTGGCGCTATAGCGATCAATTGCGCGAAACTGGTCATAACTCCTAGACCGTATGTCGTAGACTCAAGTGTCTTATATCATTGGAAAGCTGGCCACCTGACGTAAAAAACGTATATCTCCGATTTCATTTCCGCCATGATAGATTTTCCGCCATTTTGAATTTTGTCAAAAACCTACTTTTGCGAACTAGTCCCTGGTTTTTCGCCCGATCGGAACCAAACCAATGCAGAAATGTTCTCTGGAGTCTGATAATCAATAATTATTGAAAAAAAGTTCAATTATCGATTATCGGTCGCTAGGGGGTGTAAAATTAACGTTGTAGGCGGAGCCTATATTACTAAAACGCCTATAACTCAAGTAGTAAATTAGATAACTTCACCAAACTTGGTACACATGTGTAGGAGGTTAATTTGAGGTCACGATAAAAAAACTGCGTCAACTGGCCACATGGTGGCGCTAAAACACAGAAAAAACGTATAAACACCTGACCGTTTGTCCGATTGACTTGAAATTTGGTATGCAGTGTCTTGGCCCAAGGGGCCATCTATGTCTAGAAGGATATTGGCGTATCTAAAAAAAAAATGGCCGCCATTGGCCAATTAAGTTTACGCACCCATTAGACAAGGTTAACGGAGGCCAATCGGAACGAAACTCAGTGGGCATGTTCAACTCGTGGCCAAAGAAGTCTGTAAGAGTTTTGAAAGAAATCGGCCACTAGTTGGCGCTAACGAGTTTTACGGCTCTGTAATCACGTGGTGTAACAAATATCGTCAGAATATGCATATCATTTGATAGATCTCCTCATGCTGAACAACTTTGCCTCTAGAACTAATGCTGTCAATCGAATCGTTCATTAATTATACGCAATTACGTTAAAAACCTACTTTTGCGAACTAGTCCCTGGTTTTTCGCCTGATCGGAACCAGACCAGTCTAGAACAATTCTCTGGACTCTCTAGATCAATAATTATCGAAAAAAAGTGTAATATTTGCCTTTGGGTGGCTATAATTGGATCATTTAGAAAATGGGCGTGGCAAAATACACTCAAAAGCCTATAAATCGTAAATAAAAACTCAAAACTTCACAAAAATTGGTGAGAATATGTGCAATAACATCATTAACAAGCATGCAAAATTTTATGGAGATCAGACCATAGGTGGCGCTATAACTGTTAAAAAGCTTTTAAACCATATATTTCCTATGGTAAATTGCCTGTATTGGCTGTAAATGGTGTTTTTCCATCTATGATGTCAGTGGTTAAATACTTGCTAAATAAATCTTAATGTCTTTTAACGTTAATGTGCTTAAAGGCCTTGAAGGCCTTAAAAGCTTGAACACCGACAAATGCTGCTTGCAGCTTTAATTATTATTATTATTCTGCCGTAAAACGCATCGTGCAGCCCAAACCGTAAGTGCTGGAGACTTGAAACTTTGCCATATGGTAGTACAAAAATCGAGGAGAGGTTATCAAATTATGAGCCAGATTGGCCTATAGGTGGCGCTATAGCAATCAATTGCGCGAAACTGGTCATAACTCCTAGACCGTATGTCGTAGACTCAAGTGTCTTATATCAGTGGAAAGCTGGTCACCTGGAGAACAAAACGTATATCTCCGATTTTATTTCCGCCATGATAGATTTTCCGCCATTTTTAATTTTGTCAAAAACCTACTTTTGCGAACTAGTCCCTGGTTTTTTGCCCAATCGGAACCAAACCAGTGCAGAAATGTTCTTTGGAGTCTGATGATTAATAATCATCGAAAAAAAGTTGAATTATCGATTCACGGTCGCTAGGGGGCGCAAAATGAACGTTGTGGGAGGAGCCTATTTTACTAAAATGACTATAATTCAAGAAGTAAATGAGATAACTTCACCAAACTTGGTACACATGTGTAGGAGGTCAATCTTTGGTCACGGTAAAAAAACCGCGTCGATTGACCACATGGTGGCGCTATAAACAAAAAAAAACGTATAAACAACTGACCGTTTGTCCGATTGACTTGAAATTTGGTATGCAGTGCTTTGGCCCAAGGGGCCATCTATGTCTAGAAGGATATTGGCGTATCTCAAAAAACATGGCCGCCATTGACCAATGAAGTTGAATCACCTATTAGACAAGGTTAACGGAGGCCAATCGGAACGAAACTCGTCGGGCATGTTCAAGTCGTGGCCAAAGAAGTCTGTAAGAGTTTTGAAAGAAATCGGCCACTAGTTGGCGCTAACGAGTTTTACGGCTCTGTAATCACGTGGTGTTACAAATATCATCACAAAATGCATATCATTTGATAGATCTCCTCATGCTGAACAACTTTGCCTCAAGAACCACTGCTGTCAATCAAACCGTTCATTAAATATTCACGAATATGTTAAAAACCTACTTTTGCGAACTAGTCCCTGGTTTTTCGCCCGATCGGAACCAGACCAGTCTAGGACAATTCTCTGGACTCTCTAGATCAATAATTATCGAAAAAAAGTGTCATTTTTGCCTTTGGATGGCTATAATTGGCTCATTTAGAAAATGGGCGTGGCAAAATCCACTCAAAAGCCTATAAATCCCGAATTAAAACTCATAACTTCACAAAAATTGGTGAGCATATGTGAAATAACATCATTAACAAGCATGCAAAGTTATATGGAGATCGGACCATAGGTGGCGCTATAACTGTTAAAACGCTTCAAAATCATATATGTCCTATGGAAAATTGCCTGTATTGGCTGTAAATGGTGTTTTTCCATCTATGATGTCAGTGGTTAAATGCTTGCTAAATAAATCATAATGTCTTTTAACGTTAATGTGATTAAAGGCCTTAAAGGCCTTAACAGCTTGAACACCGACAAATGCTGCTTGCAGCTTTAATTTGTCTTGTTATTGTTATTATTCTGCCGTAAAACGCATCGTGCAGCCCAAACCGTAAGAGCTAGAGACTTGAAACTTTGCCAGTAGGTAGTACAAAAATCGAGGAGAGGTTATCAAAATATAAGCCAAATTGGCCCATAGGTGGCGCTATAGCAATCAATTGCGCAAAACTGCTCATAACTCCTAGACCGTAAGTCATAGACTCAAGTGTCTTATATCATTGGAAAGCTGGCCACCTGACGTAAAAAACGTATATCTCCGATTTCATTTCCGCCATGATAGATTTTCCGCCATTTTGAATTTTGTCAAAAATCTACTTTTGCGAACTAGTCCCTGGTTTTTCGCCCGATTGGAACCAAACCAGTGCAGAAATGTTCTCTGGACTCTGAAGATGAATAATTATCGAAAAAAAGTTGAATTATCGATCTACAGTAGCTAGGGGGCGCAAAATGTACGTTGTGGGAGGAGCCTATTTTACTAAAATGCCTATAACTCAAGAGGTAAATGAGATAACTTCACCAAACTTGGTACACATGTGTAGAAGGTCAATCTTTGGTCACGATAAAAAAATCGCGTAAATTGACCACACGGTGGCGCTATAAACAAGATAAAACCTATACACACCTGACCGTTTGTCCGATTGACTTGAAATTTGGTATGCAGTGTCTTAGCCGAAGGCCCCATCTATGTCTAGAAGGATATTGGCGTACCTAAAAAAAAAATGGCCGCCATTGGCTAATGAAGTTGAATCACCTATTAGACAAGGTTACCGGAGGCCAATCAGAACGAAACTCGTCGGGCATGTTCAACTCGTGGCCAAAGTTGTCTGTAAGAGTTTTTAAAGAAATCGGCCACTAGTTGGCGCTAACGAGTTTTACGGCTCTGTAATCACGTGGTGTTACAAATATCGTCAGAATATGCATATCATTTGTTAGATCTCCTCATGCTGAACAACTTTGCCTCTAGAACTAATGCTGTCAATCGAATCGATCATTAAATATTTGCAATTACGTCAAAAAACTACTTTTGCGAACTAGTCCCTGGTTTTTTGGCTGATCGGGACCAGACCAGTCTAGGACCATTCCCTGGACTCTCTTGATCAATAATTATCGAAAAAAAGTTGAACTTTTGCATTTTTCGCATGGTAAAATAGGCTAATTTAGAAAAGGGGAGTGTCAAAATACACTAAAAAGCATATAAATCCTAAATAAAAACTCAGAACTGCACAAAAATTGATCAGCATATGTGTCTTAACATTATTAACAAGCATGCAAAATTTTATGGAGATCGGACAATAGGTGGCGCTATAACTGTTAAAAAGCTTTTAAACCATATATTTCCTATGGTAAATTGCCTGTATTGGCTGTAAATGGTGTTTTTCCATCTATGATGTCAGTGGTTAAATGCTTGCTAAATAAATCTTATTGTCTTTTGATGCTAATGTGCTTAACGGCCTTAAAGGCCTTAAAAGCTTGAACACCGACAAATGCTGCTTGCAGCTTTAATTATTATTATTATTATTATTATTATTCTCCTGTAAAACGCATCGTGCAGCCCAAACCGTAAGTGCTGGAGACTTGAAACTTTGCCATATGGTAGTACAAAAATCGAGGAGAGGTTATCAAATTATGACCCCGATTGGCCCATAGGTGGCGCTATAGCGACCAATTGCGCAAAACTGGTCATAACTCATAGACCGTATGTCGCAGACTCAAGTGTCTTATATCATTGGAAAGCTGGTCACCTGGAGAACAAAACGTATATCTCCGATTTAATTTCCGTCATGATAGATTTTCCGCCATTTTGAATTTTGTCAAAAACCTACTTTTGCAAACTAGTCCCTGGTTTTTCACCCGATCGGAACCAAACCAGTGCAGAAATATTCTCTGGAGTCTGATAATCAATAATTATTGAAAAAAAGTTCGATTATCGATTAACGGTTGCTAGGGGGCGTAAAATTAACGTTGTAGGCGGAGCCTATTTTACTAAAATGCCTCTAACTCAAGTAGTAAATGAGATAACTTCACCAAACTTGGTACACATGTGTAAGAGGTCAATCTGAGGTCACGATAATAAAACCGCGTCGATTGGCCACATGGTGGCGCTATAACACAGAAAAAACGTATAAACACCTGACCGTTTGTCCGATTGACTTAAATTTTGGTATGCAGTGTCTTGGCCCAAGGGGCCATCTATGTCTAGAAGGATATTGGCGTATCTAAAAAAAAAATGGCCGCCATTGGCCAATGAAGTTTAAGCACCTATTAGACAAGGTTAACGGAAACCAATCGGAACGAAACTCGTCGGGCATGTTCAACTCGTGGCCAAAGAGGTCTGTAAGAGTTTTGAAAGAAATCGGCCACTAGTTGGCGCTAACGAGTTTTACGGCTCTGTAATCACGTGGTGTTACAAATATCGTCAGAATATGCATATCATTTGATAGATCTCCTCATGGTGAACATATTTGCCTCAAGAACCAATGCTGTAAATCGAATTGTTCATTAAATATTTGCAATTACGTTAAAAACCTACTTTTGCAAACTAGTCCCTGGTTTTTCGCCCGATCGAAACCAGACCAGTCTAGGACAATTCTCTGGACTCTCTAGATCAATAATTATTAAAAAAAATTGAACTTTTACATTTGGATGGCTATAAGAGGGTCATTTAAGAAAAGGGGCGTGTCAAAATACACTCAAAAGCCTATAAATCCTAAATAAAAACTCAAAACTTCAAAAAAATTGTTGAGCATATGTGCAATAACATCATTAACATGCATGCCAAATTTTATGGAGATCGGACAATAGGTGGCGCTATAACTGTTAAAAATCTTTTAAACCATATATTTCCTATGGGAAATTGCCTGTATTGGCTGTAAATGGTGTTTTCCATCTAAAATCATATAATGTTCATATCATAATGTTCAAAACCAGTGCAGTACAATCCTCTGGACTCTCTAGATCAATAATTATCAGTAAAAGTGTAACTTCTTCATTTGGATGGCTATAATAGGGTCACTTCAATATGTAGCCTTGACCAAGTTTCCCGAAAGCCTATATCTCTTCAATGAATGCTCAGATCTTCTTAAAAACAGGTCAGAACATGTGACTTATGACTCTAAAATATAATGAAAATTTTCAGACAGATCGGGACTCTATAACAGTTAAAAAAGGTGGAAATTGTATGAATACCATGGCATATTAAGCCAATAAGTGGTATTTTACTGCCCCCTGCTGTTTAAAATAGTCATTTTGTCACACTACTCAACTATAATTCATATTTAGACTTTATAAATCACTATTTTAACATTTACTTATCAATCACATTTAGACAAAAATCATCTATTGAAGTATTACTATTGACAATTGTGGCACATTGAGAAATGTGAATCCCGAAGGAGACTTGCAGTAAACATATTGTTTCCATCAAATAGTTCAAATGTCTGTATCTACAACAGAATGTGTGTGTGTAGTCCTAGGTTTCTGAATAAATTCTGAATAATCTGATTAATAGTTTACAAAGACATCTGTGAAATGTTTATAGATCATATTTTCTCAATGACATTACAGTAGCATTGGAAAAACAAGTGTGTGTGTGTGTGTGTGTGTGTGTGTGTGTGTGTGTGTGTGTGTGTGTGTGTGTGTGTGTGTGTGTGTGTGTGTGTGTGTGTGTGTTAGAGAAAGAGAGCATGCATAATGGAGTTAACATAGAAAAACTGGTTTTCTTTAGTGCAAAATACTGGTAAAAATCAAGACTTGTAAAATGAAAGTGAGCCAATAAGTGGTCTTCTACTGCCCTCTGCTGGACATTCTACTTATTAATAGTCTTTTCACATGTGCTTTTGCATTCATATATTTAGACCTTATATAACAATTACTATTATAACACAATCATATTTTGTCAGAGTTTATCACTTCATTTGTTCTGATGCTTCACATTATTGCTAGCAACGTGATAAATCATGGTAAATAACGCTATAAACATGGTAAATCACAGTAAATAGGGTAAATCATGCTAGATTCCTGGTAAATCATTCTAGAATGTGGTGTATCATGGTAAATCATCCTGTAACATGGTAAATCAAGGTAAACTAAGATAAATCATCTTAAACTATGTTAAATCATGCTAGAATCATATTAAATCTAAACACGCATGCAAAATTTAATGGAGATTGGGCAATACGTGCCTCTATAAAAGTTAAAAAGGTCAAGAATAATAATTTTCCTATTTTTTTATGGCAAATTCTCTGAAATTCCCACTAGATTGCAACTAATTTCATTTGAAATCATATTTAATCTTTCTAAAATCAATATAATAACTATAAATCACATTTCTTTCAAGGTTTACCAGTTTATTTTTAATTTGAGGCACATTTTTTCAATAAAATTGTACAATAAAAACTGAATTTTGTGTTTTAAATGGGAAATCTGTACTAAGCATTTTTTTTTCCCTACCATTTATTTCAAATTTCTATATCTACAACAAAATGTGTTTAAGCATTTTTATTAGAGTTATATGGAATATAATATGGAAAATGTGCCATTAAAAAAATACATGGAATCAAAGTCATAGAAAACATAACTATATTTTATTGACAGAATAATACAGTGTTTCTTTTAAAACAATGCATATGAAAATAAGTAACATTAAATAGTAAGAGAAAATTAGTCAATTAATTTATTATATGTAAATTTTTTGCATATTGAAGTTTTTTTTATAATCACATTAAATGAAAATACATAATTGTGAAGTATTAAGATTTTAAATGACAGAATCTAGAAATAAAATTTAAAATACTACATATCAAAATAAAGAAAAAGTTAAAATAAAGAAAAAGTTAAATTGTAACCGAAAAAACCCATAAATTAAATAACATTTTTTAAACAAACTGTAAGAAAATATTTCAAAAATATTCAATAGTTGTAAATAAATATTCATTTCAATTGTTTGCACATATGAAATTAAAAAAGTATTTGTGTTAATATATGTTCAAAACTATATTGCATATTAAAATAAGAATAATTTAGAAGTATGAAATAATATGTGAAATTACAGAATATAAAAATAAACTAAAAATATCAACAATAAAAATAAAGTATTCATTCATTCATTCCTTTTAAATGATTTGAAAACATTTTGAAAGCAAAAATAACATTCAATAAAAAAGTATAGTTGTTAAATAGTACATTAAAGAGGCAATAAATAGTTATAAAAAAAGAAGTCCACATAAAATATGAAATTACAAAACATAAAAATTATTAAATAAAAAAACTCAAAACATCAACAATAAAAAAAGAAACCATTCATTAATTCATTCCTTTTAAAATGCATTGAAGAAAAACTAATTTTTAAAAGCAAAAATATCATTCAATAAAAAATTATAGTTGTTAAGTAGTGTAGGCCTACATTATTAAAAATAAATAAAAAACATAACAACAAACAAGAATTTGGGCAAGTGGTGACAGGGAATGTGAAACTGAATAATAATAATGCAAGTAAACAGAATACTATTGTGACTTAACCCCCAAATCACATACCACCAAAACTTTTATGCTCATGCTGCAAAATTTTCACCATAGGCAACAGAGGTTGACAATGAGCAGACAAAGACCAATGATACCCAAGATCTGTCTAAATGAAACCAGACAGTGGAGATGATGGAGGTGAGAGTCAGGGTGGAACCAGGAGCCAGACTGATATTGGTGTAGTTGTGAACAGTGTAGATCCAGGGAGAGATGGTGATGAAGGAGACTTAAAGCTGTGACCAGCTGCAGCAAAACACATTTGGAGCTGGGCAGGACCAGCGGTGATGAAGATGACATGGAACTGGACTGAAGCAGTAGCAACAAAGACATCTAATGACTCGGCTGAACCAGCAGAGAAGAAGACACCTTGTAAGTTGGCTGAAGCAGTGGAAACTGAAGACCTTTTAACGTGGCATAATCCATCTCGTCCCATGACAATAATTCAGTGGGCACTGTATCATAGGACAATCCTCAGTGATGACAGTGTGGTCAGTGCTTCACTCTAAGCAGGACTACACCACTACAATTCCATCAATCACAGACAAGATTGGCCTCTGTCAAGCACAAATACTGGAGATAAGCATTTCAATAAGTTCAATAGATGGTGATTTCCTCTTTTGAGAGCCAAGAACAGAAAGCTAAAGGTGCAATGAGCTCAAATATCACAAAAATAAACAGACAACAATAGAAAAATGTACCTCGGTCTGTGATGAATCTGAATTACTGCTGAACTGAGCCACACAGGTGTAGGGTCCGTAATTGATACGGAGAGCAGGAGGGAATCCATGACTTGCCTTGAGTCAACAGTCCACAATGGTGATGATGGTGTGATGATCTGGACATTGTTGTCTGCAGTCAAACTGTTTCCTTGATTTACAGAATGTAATCTTCAGCTGGTTCCGGAGTTGAATATTGTCCTAATAATGAACATGATCTGGTCATCAAAGCAGCGTAAGACTTTTGATGTACCTATAGACAATGAGGATGTGATTAGGACTTTTTTTACACTTTACAACTAATACATATTAATAATGTACTATTAAAACATTGTGCTTAAAACAATCATTTATTTAATATAATATCCTTATACCACAAACATATATTACAGAGTAATGAAAGTTATAACCAATTTAAAAGATATAAATAGTCTTACCTGTTTATCAATACTTGAAGAGTTGGAACATGATGAGAAGGAAGCAGTGAAGAGTGTAATATTTCTTAAAGTCCTTCTTTGCTTTCCTTTCTTTTTTATATATCTTCCCATTTCTTGTTTTGCTGCGAATATTTTTTTTTACACCACCTTTTGAAGTACTTAACTATAAATTAGCCAACTGTATGATGCAGGTCTCCATACAAATTCATTGGAAAATGACATTACACAGACATTTTGATCAATAAAATACATAAAAAAAGAAAGAAAAAAGGAATGAATGTATGGATAAATAAATAAATAATAAAATGTTTGTGTGGGTGTTAAGGCCATTGAATTAATATACATATATATATATATTGACATGTATATTTAAATAATAAAATATTAACAGTTAATTATGATAATTCAACGGGAATTTGGGAAATGTATTTGTAGGTGGCCTTAACACCCACTAACAATCCCAATGACTAATGCTGCCTTCACATGCTATCGAAAATGTCCTATTATTGCATAAATCTTATTGATTAACATTCTGTTGTTGAAGATTTTTATTAAATATTATGGTAAATTTCCAACAAAAAAATTTATTTACACTAATTCCGATAGCACGTGAAGGCAGCATGAATTCCCACAGAGGCCGTCCAGTGTTAAGCATCCACCTCTGTATCCCCCCCCCCCCCCCCCCCTTCTGGATGGACGTTTCATTATAACAGCCACTTCAGCACAACACAGTCATGATAGCTGAAGTACGTGGGCATTATGTCAATCTTTATTTTATCCAAGTCAATATCTTTAATATATACATGGTCAATTAATGTGCCATTTTCAGTTGTTGCACTTTCAACTATTTGTCTGAAGCCAAAATGCTGCATGACATCATGAATAGTTGATTTGTTGAAAATGTTTTCATTAAAATCTCCTAGAATTATTTTGCCACCTGATAAGCAGTTTATTTGATGAATTAAGGTAATCAAGTTCTCTCTAAATAATGGCATGTTATATGATGATGGTCTGTACACGACTGCCACAGTTGTGTTTAAGTCTTGTATGTTACACATTAGACATTCAATGTTAGTACAAGGTAAATCAACTAAAGCAGCTTTTACATTCTGTCTGTGATATATGCCAACACCACCATGATTTTCCTCTTTTAGTTTAGCAAAAACATCTTCACTTGTGTCATATGCAACACTTCGTGGTTTGTCATGAAAGTGGTATCCAGAAAGACTGATATCGTTCTCCAAATAGTTTGGTTTTAGCCACGTTTCTGTTACACAAATCATATCTGCCTGACAATATCTGTTATCTTGCCGAATATCTAAAATATGTGGAATGAGCCCTTGGACATTGTGTAACATCATTTGAAATTTTATATTTTCTATGGTTTCACATGGATCAATGAACAGAGGCATTCTCTGTAGAGCTTCCTCAATGTTGTCTTTTGCATAAATAGCTTTTTCTTTGAAATCTTCTATTATTAGTCCATCAAGAGAAGTCACTCGACTTAATGCTACATACGCTTGTCCTGGAGCAAATATCTTTTTCAATGAAACAACAGCTTTGTTCACTGTCAGACCTTGCACTTTGTGAACTGTGGAAGCCCATGCTAGCTTCAGAGGAAACTGTCTTCTGACACCACCACTGCTTGTCACTTTCTCTTCTTCAGGCTCGATTGGTGTGCTTTTCTCCAGTCCAGGTTTTAAACATGGATTTTTACCTCTAGCTTCTTTACCAACTCGTTCATCATCAAATTCAATGTATATTTTGGATGGAAATACTTCATCATTTTCATAACAGAATAATTTAATTGTCCCAAAAATTCCATTCACTAGGCCGCCTGATACATTGATATTTTTCAGTAACATTACTCGAGCATCGATCGCTAATTCAAGGGATTTTTCCAAAGAACTGTTGTGAACTCTGAGATGAAACCCATCCTTTTTTTCCATTCGGCCAGTTTTAGCATTTCTCTCGAAATCTTGGGCGTTAACAGTAACCGTGTCAGAGCATATTTTGTGCACCATTTTTAGGTTATGTCCATCAACCTCACTATTAGTTGCATAAATATGGATATCTGTACTCTCATCACCATCACCTGTTTCACATGTTTTAAGCATAGCAATATCTTCTTCAAGCATTACTTTATCTTTCTTATGTTGCCTTAAACGATTTAATAATTCTGCAAACCGTTTGTCCTTCTGGCGCATAATCTCTGTAAGTTCAACAAAACTGAAGTTAGTTTCCCAAAGATTCACACTGTTCACTGGTTCGGTGTAAAGTGGTTTTCCTTTCACAGGAGACAGCTGATAAAAATCTCCAACTGCTATCACACAGACTTTTCCAAATGCAGAGTAATCACCGGTTTGTTTGATTTGTCTCAATCTTCCATGAATATATGCTAGAAGTTTATGATCAACCATTGAAATTTCATCAATTATTAATATTTGCAGTTTTCCAAGTTTGGCTCTCAAGGAATTCATTTTTTCATCTCCAAGTGGCTGATATGGCAGTGAAGCATTTATTCCGATGCAGAGACTGGAATGTACAGTGGACCCGTTAATCTGGTATGCAGAGACTCCGGTAGGAGCCGTTAATAGCACATGTGTCTCATCTGGGTTGTCTGTTAACTTTGAAAGTATGCGAGAGGCTTCATAATAGATGGCTTTAATCAGTACTGACTTTCCAACACCTCCTGGACCAGATATGAACACATGAAATGGATCTGGGTTTTCACCTTGCACTTTTGCTAAGCACCATTGTCGCACTTTGTAAAAGATTTGTGACTGCTTTTCATTCAAAGAACGCAGTAAATCCATGGCATCTTGCTTTTTCATAGCAGATGGATTGTTTTCTATCTTGGAAGTACCCACATTTGGTAATAGATCAGGTATGATATCATCACCTTCTTCTGTTTCTATTTGGTCTTTCCTACTCTCCAGACATTCGAGACGTTCAAGTTCTGCTTCTGGACAGATTTGGGCCCAAGCATCTTCCATTGGTCCATGTTGTTCTAAATCATCTTGAGCTCTTTGTATTGTGTCTGCTTCTTTCTCAAATTTTGCCATGTTACTGTCCACTATAATTTTCACTGACTCAAGTTCATCATTTGAAATTCTTACAAATCCAGTCTCATAAAAATCCTTATGTGTAGTGAAATTTGTTGGTTTCAATTGTTCTCGCACAAAATGAGGCAAAAATAATTCTAAAACACTTTGATGATAATTTTCTGAATTTTTAGTGGGTGAAAAACGAGCATATCGCACAATGGCAGAGTCTGTACGAGTTCTTTTTCTCACAAATCCCATGTCATTTTCCAGTCTTACTTTGTCTGAACATTTTTCAGAAGCAGTCAAAACTCTGTAGTCTGATGCAAAGGTTGCTAAACACATTCTACTGAATTCATCTGTATGTGGACGGGCTCTGTATCTGTCTGAGATGCTTTTCATCCATATGCCATCACCGACATCTTCTCCACATTCAGCTTTTCTTTGTATGGTGTTTAAGGGTAAACTCATTCTTATTTGATTAGTGCCAGTTGGAATAAACACCACTTTCCTTGATCCTTGTTTTAGTTTCATGTTAGTCAGTCGATACACACTCTCTTGAGCTGAGACCTCTCGATTATGTAAAAACACACTTCCTAGTTTTCTTAAAGCCTGTTTAGCATCCATATTACCTTGATTGTGTGCTTCTTTTTGAGCGTTAGCCAGCAGCAATCCCATTTCTCTCTCAGCTTTGGAAATATACGAAATTATATATACTATACATGAGTAAGCGTCAACAACAAACTGTATGTCCATGTTTGCATTCCAGCACCGTAAAAGATCCGGGTTATATTGATTCACCCATACATCATTTGGCTTTCTCTTCAACACAACACTTGTTTTCTTCGTCATTTTATTGTAAGCCATTTCAAAAGTCTCTTGATTTATACCAATAGATGCAAACATAGAGTCAACTGAGTCAAAGACAGCATCACTATTCAACAAACATTCTCTCACTTTCTTCATTATAGCTTCAGCTAGCTCTTTTGATATTTGTTGGCAGTTGTTTGAATTTTTGCATTTACTTTCATTTTTTTCCTCATCTGTTTCTTTTTCATCCTTATCACTCTTGATGCTTCTTGTAATGAACGTATTTTTGCTTGGTGGACGTGGAAAGTTAAATCTACACACAGTTCCTTTTTTTTTACATGTTTTTGAATGTCTTTTGCTGTGTTGTTGGACAGTGCTCACAATTTCATGCATTTCTTCCTGCTGTTCAGGTGGCATTTCACAAGTGACATATTGATCAACAAATGCTGCAACTTCAGCATCGTCATCTCTGTCCACTTGAGGTGCATTTTCAACCCAAAAGAGACAATGTGTGTGAGGGGATCCACGCTGTTGAAATTCTATTCGATAGAAATAATCAATTATTTTTCCGATTGGCTGGGCTGGCGACATGATCACATCTTTAAGAAAGCAATGAAATCGATGGTCAAACATTCTGGCAGCAGTTACAGGATTTCGTTTAAGCATCCCACATCTATCAGACCAGTTCAGTTCATCAATAGGAGTTTCACAGCGTTCTTGTTTCACGATAGATTGCATTAGCTCTGGCCATCGCAAGTCTGCTGATGAAAATGAGCAAAACCATGTTGGGATACCTAATTGCCTCACCATTGCAAACAAATCCTTTTGAGCACTTTGCCAAAAAACAGGACTCCCTCTCACTGGCTTCAAGAATTTATAACCCTGATCAAAATTTAAAATCTTTTGCAATGACTCTTTGTTAGTCAGCATTTCTGCAGTAATTTTTGTTTTGTTGCTGGTGTCATGGCCTTTCCTCAAAGCAATAGATACATTTGAGATAACTTGATTAAGCTCAGACAAATATTGTCCATAAAAGATGTAATCTAGGTTTTGAGCAAAACGTCCATCTGCATTTAGGATTCTATTATTTAAATATCTAGAGAGAGTTAATTTTTCAGGTCGTGGATCATGAAATGTACCTGTTCCTTTTGGGAAGAGAACTGGAAAACATTTGGCTTCATTGGTTTCATCCATTAACATTCTCACTGGATTATTACCCTCTGCTGGTGCAAGTGACATAATACCATCAAAATGTTGATCTAAAACCTCTTGTGCAATATCTACTGGCTGTAAACATGAATCCATGAACAAACCGTGTTGCTGTCGATCATGAAGTGTTTCATCAGTGATTTCTTCATCCTCATTCTCAATATTGTGCTCTTTATCGACACTCATGTCCTGACATACATCCAAATCTTGTTCAGTGTTTTCACTTGTATCATTGACCTGTTCTTCTGCTTTACTCAGAGGATTAATCCAAGTTTCATTAAACTCTACATCTCTGTACCATTTGTTATTTTCTTTTAGGTATGCCAAAGCAGTTTTGACATGATCAGTGTGCACAAATTTATATTCATAATGTCCTTTGTACGTTAATTTCCTCTTAAGTTTTACTCGTATCATTAAATCATCATTTTCTGATCTTGGTAAAACATTCACCACATCTGTAACATTAGACGGAACACAAGTCACTGGTCCATGAACACCATTCTGTCCTCCTCGTGGTAATGCCAGCATCTTCATGAATGGAATATTCTTTGCTATTAGATGTTCCTCAAGAGAGTTTAAACAGCTCAATTCAACAGGAATAGGATCCAGAGCAAGATTGTTTGCTACACTTTCAGCAGGCATTTTACCTTCACTAATCTTTCTATCACATGTGTGACAAATCCACAGAGATTCAGCTGGAGAATTTTTATAAACACAATCTTCACTGCAGGTTTTATTACATGTATGCAAATAATCTAGGGTTATACATTTGTCTGCAACATAGCCAGCGTGTACTGATTTTTGTACATATTTATTTATTTTACAGTGTTTGACCTGCATTTTAAAGCAGCAACGATGACAAACTGAACAGACATAATCAGGACCTGAAGATACTTTTTCTTTAAATTGTTCAATCACACAGTCAATCTCTTTCCTTTTGATCTCTGCCTCACACCGAGTTACAGTATTTCGCATTTTAATACTATTCGCAAAACTAATATCATTTTTATATTTCTGTTTGTTGTAATCTATCAACACATTTTTGTGTACTTCATTGTTATTATATTTGTCAACACTGTACTTTTTTACAGCCTGTCTGTGGGAGGTATCGTCACTGTATTTGTCAACACTGTATTTTTTTACCGCCTGTCTGTGGGAGGTATTGTCACTGTATTTGTCAACACTGTGCTTTTTTACCGCCTGTCTGTGGGAGGTATTGTCACTGTATTTGTCAACACTGTATTTTTTTACCGCCTGTCTGTGGGAGGTATTGTTACTGTATTTGTCAACACTGTATTTTTTTTACCGCCTGTCTGTGGGAGGTGTTGTCACTGTATTTGTCAACACTGTATTTTTTAACATTTTGTTGATGCTGTTCATTTTGATTGTACTTTTCAGTGCTGGATGTCATTAGTTTCTCTTTGTAACCTTCATCATCATGATATCTTTTGTTTACATTGCTTTTTTTTCTCTGTTGTAAGTCATGATTACTGCTGTATAGCACTCTCTTTCTATAGAGTGTACGTGGGTCCAAGTTATCATTTAACGATTCATGAAACATTGAATCTACAAATGATGATTTACAAATGGAAACACAGCTACCATCTGTTCTTTTTACGCATACAACAACTTCATAGTGACAGCTATTTACATGATTCAAGTAAATCCCATTGAATTGACAGCTATGTCTATTTGATGAGACAGTTAAGGCTGAATATTTAAGCCATTTCTCTTCACTGAATGTAAATATGTCCACACCAATTAAATCACTGGCTGCTTGTATTTCCAGCTCTGTTGCCCAAGTTCCGACATATTTCATTCTTGAACTGTCAATGTAGTTCGCAACAGAAGAGTGCCCTTGTCTCAGATACTGACTATACCTTCCTTCATTCTGCAGAATATGTGTTACAACAGCACGTCTCAGTTTTCTGTGTTCTCGTTCACTTCCACTTACAGCATAAGCTACCGATCTGAAAAAGCAGTTACCATCACCCACAATATCTTTGGTTTCACAAGGTTCAGCCATTTCAACAATCTCAATTGGATTGTTCTGTTCTTTTACAATGTGTACAATGTTCAGCTTCAAGCAAATACTTTGTTGTTGTTGTACTGTTAATGGATTAAACTGAAAAGAAACACTGTCAGTTTGTGAAATAAATTCAACCTCAGCTGCATTTTCATTGGAGCAGGTAGAAAACAGTCCTGTTTTCTTCATTTGATGTGAGCTTGTGAAGTTAGTCAAAGAAACACTGCCAGTTTCTGAAATAAATTCAACATCAGCCGCATTTGTTTTGCTTGGGCATTCAAGCGACATTCCTGTGTTCTCTTGTGTAAATGGTTCATTCACAAGCATTTGATCTGTGCTTATGAAATCAGTCAGAGAGTGACTGCAACTTGCCATTTCTGAGTTTACACCTTTACTCACTCTTTCTGCATCAGTATTTTCCTCCACCACTGGATGGCACACCAATCGATCATGCTGAGTGTGTTTGTCAATCACATTTGCCTGCACACCAGTTACCTCAAATGGACGATTATATGCTTTCAAGGACGCACCAAGTCTCCTGAAATGAATAACCAAAGAGTCTATGCTGGGATGGAAAACCACTACACTCTTACCACGACCTGAAACTGTTCCATCACTGAGTCGTGCATGTGGATCAATCACTGCATACCACGAACCTTGTCTGACAGCTGCACATATGGTTTGCTTAATGTTTACCAAACACGCATCAAACCTCTGGAATACTTGATTTAATGCTTCATCAAGTGACATGACAACACCTTGCAGACCTTCATCATACCGATTAATTCCAAACAACCCAGTAAATGACACAGGAGAATAGTTTATTGAAAAACAACAATTATTCATTGTGTGTGTGTCAGGCAGCTCAGCAACTTCTATGTAGCCATTCACAGGATCGTGGATTTTGCCGGCGTCTTTCATGGCACTGTACAGGTCATCTCCATACGTCAGAACATCATTCAGGTCACTCGGGGTCCATCGCAACACATTTTTCACCTTACACATCAAGATTGCAGTTAAACTGTTTGAAGCACATTGCCTGCCACTATTGGGAACAAAACACTTATCCCCCTGATGGAAAGAGCCTCTGATGTACGATTTCTGTGGACACAAATCAGAAACAGCTTTCATGGTCATGTTAGTAGGTATAGATGTAGAGGGAGATTCAGGTTCAAGTTCAGAGTTTTGTTCAGAGTTTTGTTCAGAGTTTTGTTCAGAGTTTTGTTCAGAGTTTTGTTCAGAGTTTTGTTCAGAGTTTTGTTCAGAGTTTGGTTCAGAGTTTGGTTCAGAGTTTGGTTCAGAGTTTTGTTCAGAGTTTTGTTCAGAGTTTTGTTCAGAGTTTGGATCATAGTTAGGCCCGTTGTGATATACACAACGTTCAGTTACTTCTGCCAATTTTTTAAGAGGTGGCAGAGCCTCTTCAGGATCAGCAGCCATCCGGTCCGCCATCCTCTTCTTCGCTGCCTGGGAGCGTCGAAGCTGCTTTGTACGAGGCATCTGTACACACAAAAACAGAAAGACAAATTAAATAACACATTACTATATCACAATTCACAAACTGTACAAATGTAAAATGTTTTGAGTTTAAAATTCTATAGCTAAATAACTGGCAACTATTTAGATATGATAAACTGAGGTGTCCTATCTAAACAGAACTAAATTAATTTTCCACACATCTAACCAAGATAATATCATTACTCTACATAGTAATTATACTTTTAAATAAACTATTTAAGAAAACAAAAAGGAGTACAGTAAAAATCCTAATCATCAATGCATCATACTCTCAATCCCCAGATATAACCATATATCTGAAACACTTCTAAAAGCAACTACAGATTGCACAACCCTATTTTAGTTAGTTATACTGACATCTAGTGGTAAAACGATGGTATTTTATATTTATAACAATCAAGACTTAAAGGATCAGTTCACTTTAAAAAAAAACTTTTGCTGATAATTTACTCACCCGCATGTCATACTATGTCCATGTCTTTCTTCAGTCGAAAAGAAATTAAGGTTTTTGATGCAAGCATTCCAGGATTTTCCTCCATATAATGGACGTCAATGGGACCCAAACGGTCCAAGGTCCAAATGACAGTGTCAGTGCCGCTTCAAAGGGCTTTAAATGATACCAGACGATGAATAAGGGTCTTATCTAGCGAAACGTTCGGCCATTTTAAAAATAAATAAAAAAGTTTACGTTTTATTAGCAAAAATGCTCGCCTTGCTCTGTTCTGTGATGCACGTTCTTTTCAATGTAATTGCCAATTACGTGACGTCACGAACATGCATCACAGAAAAGAGCAAGGTGAACATTTGTGCTTATAAAACTTAAAGTTTTTGATTTATTTTTAAAATGGCAGAGCGTTTCGCTAGATAAGACCCGTATTCATCGTCTGGTATCGTTTAAAGCCCTTTGAAGCGGCACTGACACTGTCATTTGGACCTTGGACCGTTTGGGTCCCATTGACGTCCATTATATGGAGGAAAATCCTGGAATGCTTTCATCAAAAACCTTAATTTCTTTTCGACTGAAGAAAGAAAGACATGGACATCTTGGATGACATGGGGGTGAGTAAATTATCAGCAAAAGTTTTTTTTTAAAGTGCACTAATCCTTTAATTTAGATTTTAAATACATTTTCAGCATGCCAATCAAATACAGACATGATACAAGTCACATGTTTGAAAAAATATTACTGACTTTAATGTGTTTAATCCCTTAAACCCAAAGTGTCCTGCCAGCAGAAAAAAAAATCATAATCAAATTACTAAGCAACCACTGAATGAAACAACACAAAATATAATTTTAAAGCTTACAATCTCAGCTTGTGCTAATGCAGGGCTCCAGACTAACTTTTTTCACTAGGAGCACAGTGGCCCCCAACTGAAAATTTTAGGGGCACAACCAGAAAATTTAGGAGCACACATCGTAAATCAACATACTAACCAAATATTCACATTTCTACTAATTTCCAGTGTATTACTAATAAATATTTAGATAATAGATGCAGAAATTACAATGGCTTTGCGCTCTGATTTAACGTTACAGCCTCTTGTCTTCTAAAAGCAACCGGCAGTTGATTTATTAACATGTCACGGCATACTCTATGCTTGAGGCTAATATTGTGTTTAAATAGAGAATTGTGTTTAAACTGTGAAGTGCCTGCACTGTCGGCAAACTTCGTGTTCCCCGCAGTTATGGGGTAGCGACTACAACATTCACAGTTCATGGAATTAGTCTTCTTACAGCACTACCTCAACCAGCTGAATTCTCGCATCCAGTCTTCCAGAAAATGGTGGGTTCTGCCTTTTTTCGCCACTAAAACCTCTCACTCTGAATCATCATCCGACTGTGGCAATGTACTAGGGCTGCAACGTTTCAAATAGCTCACGGACACAGTTCAGTTTGTATCACGGTTTTAGGTTCACGGTTTCGGTATGATTCGGTATGTGCTGTGTTCAGGGGGAAAAAAAAGACTACTGTAAAAAAAAATAAAGAAAATAAGAACAAATAATCTAACCACAAGCAAAAGCACAAATAAATGCATTAGAGCATAGCCTACTAATAAAATAAACTATGCTTTTCAGGTAGGTCTAACATTAGTTTTCAGGTACAGAAATTGAATAAAATAATCAAATGTAAAATAACATTGAATATTTGACTGTATAAAATTAAAGAAAGCTATTCAATTCAGAGCTGATTCTGTAGGCCTACACCGATACAGTGATGAATGTTCACTTAAGGCATAACTATGTCTGCTAGGATACTCATCAAGACGGACATGTTGACATACTTTTTGTATTAATTTGTCCATTCAAGTGCAAGACTTGAAAGATAACTCAATATTTGCGCGCTGTCTGAGATGAGTAGCCTACGCATACACACGCGCGCGCACGCACGCACGCACGCACGCGCACAAATCTAGACGCGAGTTCTCTTTCGCGTCTTCCTCTTGAATGTTTACATTGGCAAAACATAAATGATGAGTTTAGTTTAAACACCGATGGTAACGTCTGCAGTTCAGGTCTCGTCTGCGCTCGTGCGCTATCAACTCCCGGATTATGACGGCGTAAATGACAGGTCGTGTTTGAGCATTTGGCACTTGCATTGAACAGTGTTTACAAAGAGTAATCGTTTTGTTCACGTTTTTTTTATTTTCGCTGTTGTAATGTATTATTTGGGAAGCCAGCAAGTGAATTTGACTGGCACACTAGCCGCAGAACGAGTCAATAGTTCGCTTGCTCGTTGCTCAGACGCACATAGCAGGTTGTGATATTTGTCTCCGTCTCCTTCCCACAGACGTTTAAACGCGCGCTCGATTATCTCTGGGACCCTCCCCCTCCACACATTAGTCACTTACAGTGGCCATTCCCTATTCTTCTCGCACTCATTGGCCTGCCACACATTCCGGATTCATTGATAAGCCCCTTCCACGTTTAACGTGTAAAAAAAAAAAAAAGGGACAAATTTACTGGTCGCACATGTACGACTGGATGTAAAATTCAGTCGCACACACTAAAATTTTGGTCGCAATGCAGTCTGGAGCCCTGTAATGCATCTAATAATCACTTTCATCAACTACTAATGAGTACCGAGTAATCCCTCTAAAACAGAATGTACCGCCCACAAGCACCAACTACCTGCAAAAATATACATTATCATATTTTAAAAAAAATAATGCCTTGATTAACACAAAATTGGTATAATTTAAAAATCTGAGTCTGAACTTTACAGTAAATGTAGCCAAGTTAAAAAACTCCTAAGTATTGCTCAGTTATTTGCTGATACATATTTCTTTTTTTCATAATCTATAAAATACTTTTTTGTACTATTACTGCAATGAGTCAAAAACATCATACAGCTCATGAACTATTCAAAGATCATTAAAAATGCCAATTAATTATTTTACAACATATTATTTCAATTAAAATGAGCCCAACATGAACATAATCTATTGCTTTTATGATAAGAAATTCTTCATAGAGAAACAATTTTAAAAATGCCCATCAGGGGGCGTCAAGGACTGAACAAAAAGGCTATCTTGGAACCAAATGCTGTAACTTTTGATTCCTTAGTCCAATCACCACAAAATTTTATCAAGATGTAGCTCACATGTAGACGGATTTCACCAAAAAAAAAAAAATTCCTCCTACTTTTTTTCCTTCCTGAATTATTCCATGACAAATAAGAAAGATATGCAAAACCATTAAAAAATATATATATTTTCTGTCTTTTCTCAGCAGAAGAATGTCCAAATGTAATATAATTTATATTTTCAAATAAGTTGAAAAGTGTTCTTTCAAACAATACCTACCGTTTGAGTCTCCTTCCCATAGTTTTGAAGTTATGAATATTTAGTTTTGCGTGTGTCACTCAGACAAAACAACTCTAAAAATGCCTTCAGTGCTTAATTGATATTTAAAATATCTTAAGATATTTAAAAAAAATTGGCCTATTTATTTAAGATTAATAATGACATGCCATTGCCTTCTGTGCATCTGATGCCATGTCACTTAATGTTAATACCACCTCTCACATTTACACCTTTCCCAAATGGTTTCTTTTCTTATACTGTTGTACACTATTGCCTACATCATCACTGCATACTATGAAAAAAGTAAAATCTTACCTCAAATCAGGTTACACCGTCCTCTGCAACATAAGAGTAAAAAAAATTTTTTTTAATTACATTTAAGAACAATATCATATATAGACTTCACACTCACGCGATTTTAAACAATAAATATACATGCATTTATTTGAAATATATAAATGATATATATTCATTTGTGTATGAATAACACTGATCAATATGACCAAAATAAATCTCACAATACGAGGTATTTTATTTTACACTAATATATAAATATAGGCCTATATTTATTTGTTTGAGTGTGTGTCTATATATATAAGTCGATTGTATACAATACCACAAAAAATACCCTACGTTAATTTTAGCTTAACTTAACAATACAATGAAAGTAATAACAATAATAATTAAACAAAATCTGCATATAATAATTAAATGTAGATTTCTTTTTATTTAAACTTTTCTCGTTCTTTTAATGACACTTTCACTTTAAAACCTCACGCGCGAATTTAATATTAATTGATGCACTTGTTCATTTAAAACACTACCCAAGACCTTTATTCACAAGCAATGTTTCAGCATTTAACCACTCAACTTCGATAGGTTGCAAATGCAAATTAATTCAGATTCAACACCAAGCACGTCCTGCTTCAGTTATGCATTTTTCATTACTCGTATTAACTACTTTAACAGCCATGCGCTGTACAGACACATTAACCTCTAAGTCTATAGAATTTACATTATCATCTTAATTTAAAAGAGAGCAAATAAATGGCAAACATGTTAGTCAGCATAGTTTTGTGAACAATAGTTTAAAATGTAAAGGTTATTTACAAAAAAACGTATATTAAACCATTCAATACTATTGTATGCATTTACTATTAAACTAATAAGAACAATCATAACAACAAAAATGTTTCAAGTAACAACTTATTTGTTCTTCTAATCAAAACGCTGGTCACACGAATTGCATGAATTTAATATTGGAACAAAACAGTGTCTTTATACAATTAATCAGAAAATACAACCACAAAACATTCAAACAGACAAATAACAACTTAGACGGCTAAGAATGGTAAAGATGATTAAGATTCACTGGATGATTAAGATTCACAAGATACACAGAGAATCACCGCATGTCTTACCTTTGCAGAAAGTACACAAAATGGTTTCCCTTCCGGTCAAACCGGACAGAGACAGAGCGTATTTAGGCCACGCCCACACCCAGGGGGAACACAATCAGACCGTCTCCATTGATTTGCATTGCAAGAGGCTGCCTCCTTGTCATTTATGACTTATAACAAAAAATAAAGCAATGTCTAAAACCTGCAATGTGACAAGTTGTACAGCAAACAAGCTAAATAACCCAGAAATAAATTTTTATATGCTGTCAACCCCAAAAAACGGTTGTTTCAGGACATAAAAGTGGATCAATTGAGACAGAGCGCAACTCTCGACCTACTCTTGAGAACTAGCAGCTACGCCCACTGGAACGCGACATTATATTGTAAACATAACAAAACATTCATAATTTTAACCATGTCGATTGATTATTTCACCACCCTATGTGAACCTGAGAGGAGTAGATATATTGCTAAGTTAAATTTTATTGGTCTATGTCAGTGCCCCTTTTTTGGAAAAATGATCCGACTGAATGGCCCAACGTGAAATACCCTGATATACGTTATACAACTATTTGATCGAATCACCAGGTAACGGCTTAATTTCACCTACGATCAAAACACACGCTATTACTAAAATAATGGGACAAGTTAGCTATTGGAAAGCTATAGCTAATTAGCTTTGTGTGCACGTAGCTGCGCAGCTTGGGCCATATTATTTTAAACGATGATTTGTTGTAAATAGAAGTGTATGAAATTAAAAGTATTTTTAAAGTATTTTTTAAAAGGATCCCACAGTTTACCCATTCTTCCTGCTGATGCTTCACGTCTTATTGCCTGTATCCACTTTTGTCTCCTTAAAGGCTGGCTTTTACGGTTCGGAAGCGTATAAAAATGTAATTCTGGGTTTTTTAGCTTGTTTGCTGTACACCTTGTCACACAGCAGCTTTTAGGCATTTTTCTGTCTTTTGTTATAAGTCATTAAAGACAAGAAGGCAGCCCCTCGCAGTGCAAAGTCAATGGAGACGGTTGGTTTGTTTTCCCCCCTGGGTGGGCGTGGTCTTCAGATTATGACGCGTTGCGCTCTGTCTCTATACAGCACGCAGTCATTTGACTCAAAACCCCCTATTTTTTTTTTACAATCTATCTCCCAAACAAGGACATTTGAGTCTTTTTGTTACAAGTGAATCAGTTTCAAATTACTCTGTTTAAGAATGATTTTGTTTAGAACAAGTCAATTTAAGAGTCATTTGATTCCATACAAGGACATTTTGAGTCTTTTGGATACAAGTGAGTCACTTGCGAGTCATTTTAACAGTTATTTCGAACGAGTCAATTTAAGAGTCATTTCATTACATACAAGGATATTTCAGTCTTTTAGTTACAAGCAAGTCTTTGTATAAGTTATTTTGTTTCGATCAAGTGAATTTCAAAGTCATCTGATTACAATTGAGTCAACTTAAGAGTCATTTACATTTAATCATTTAGCAGACACTTTTATCCAAAGCAACTTACAAATCAAAACAGCAATAAAAGCAGTTCAACTAACAATAGGACAAAGTGTATATACTTTTTATAAATAGATACCAAATAAAAAAGAAAACAATAGAAAGCATTAAAATTAATGAATCACGTGTTGCCAAAAACGATGCAATATTTGATTAGGCCTACATACAAAAAGGAGTTATTCTGTTTCAAACGAGTTAATTTAAGAGTCATATATGTTCAAAAAAGTATTTATTGATTTTAATGACTAATTCACTTGCAATTGAAGTAACTGATATTCTCTTTTGGGTCTGATTATTTTTAGTAACTATTTTTTAAATTTTTGGATAACGTAAATTGTTGCACTGTTTGAATGTGGACACAGCTGTATTGTATTGTTAGTTGTGGTGATTATATAATAAACCTCAGGGTATATTAAAACCTCTTTTGGTCAACCTGTTTTTTTTTTAGTATTCTAAAACATGTGAAAATATATGCTTATTAATTAGAGACACCTCGCTATATAACAAATTATATTACAACCATCTTCAAGGGAAAGACCAGACATTACCCGATACTGCTGGGATATCACGTCTCCTTTTTACCAGCATTAGCCTATACAAGTGTACCCAGCTGGAGAAGGTTACATCTCTCTAGCATTCATGTCAATTAATATTTGTATATCTACAAAAAGTCTCAAGTATGTCTACTGGTTTGACCTATATAAAGACATTTTTATTGCCACGCTTGACTCTTAAATGTCATAAATAAAAAAATGTCTTTGTAAACCAAAATGCTAGCACATTGCACACTAAGACCATGCATCTAATATTAATTTAAATGAAATATTATTTTTTCCCCCCGCATAATCGAACAATTTTGTTCAAGTTAACAACAGAGTTTCTATTTCCACTACATGCAAGTAGCCTGCCTGGTTTGCAAACCTCCACCCACCAATGTCTGATTGTGCCACACAAGATTAAAAAATACTCTCATTAATCAATCAACCTTTTGACAAACTTACACTGTCTTGTCAAACAAGTGTTTAATAATGAAATAGGCTAATTCATTAAGTAGGGTTTAGGATTACATATTGCCCCAATTAAGTGTCGTCCATAAAATAATTGTAATAAATATAACTTATTGCATCCTGTTCGTAAATAAAACTGAGGTGCAAATAGTTTCTGCTACAATTTAGAAGCATAAAAATAATCTAATAACTATTGGCACTTATTGCAAAGAACTGCTATTTTTAATGTAAATAGAATATATCGCTAAGAAAATCTGCTTAGTGCAAACAGCCACTGACAGTTAAAATAAATATATGTAGCCTATATACACACAAATATCAAGAAACACATGTTGAATGACTGTTGATTTCTAAAGTTACACATGTTTAATGTTAACTACTGCAGCACTGGATAACCTATAAATGTAACAGCTGAAAAACAAACCGAAACAGCCAACTCTAACGCCGATCACTGATACTCCCTTCATAACGCATATATGTATAACACAAATTCAATACATTTAAAGAATTCTTTAATTGAAACACTTAAAACATCACAAAGCCAACAATACAAACAAACTTTCCAATTTAAAAAACACACTACAACTTAAATTTTCAATGATGTCAATTTAAAACTACATCTTTAAATGTCTAACATCTTTAAAGACATTTCAGAAAAAAAAGTAAACAAGTGCAAACAGTTAAAAAAATAAATTTAAATTACCACTACAAATAAAATTATAAACCACAACTGTCACACAACATATTTTTCAAGAAAACTATATATATATATATATAACAAAAAAACGTTTGTTGACCTACTCAGAAACTGCTCTGAGTTTTATTTGTTACTTGTAGTTGGCACAGGCTCCTCAAACAAATCAGCACCTTCAGGAAACCAGCCATCCATTTCAGTGGTTTCACCTTCATTAAGATTTTCCCCTTCAGCCACAGCCTCGACAGCATTCTCCACCTTCTCCACGTCAACCACAATGTTGTCCAGCATTTTAAAAGTGCACAATCCCACCTCAAACAAATGCTCCTCAACATCCTGTCCATCTGACAGTAGGTCAAGGAGCCCCTCTTTTCCCAAGTACTTTTACTGAATTGGACACTTTAACCTCTTCTTCTCCAAAGTCTCCAGACAAGGAGACTTTGGCAGTCGCATTGGCCTGAAAGCTATCAAACCTCTGCAGCATCCCACACTTTTCACAGCGGTGAAATTTCTTTTTTCCCTCCACCTCTGCCTGCCAGGCAAAGCACTTGGTACAGCATCGCCGTACAGTGACCTGTGCACCGGTAACATGGCCGGTCAATGTTCGGGTTTCACCTTCATCCACTTCAAATGAAGCATCCACCGTCACACCAGACAAAGCTGCCACCTCATTCATCTCGGTGAATCTATTTGCTGTCAGGAACAGATCACCACCAAACTCCCTGGTAGACAAATTGATTATGTCATACCATTGACCACTAATCAACGCTCCCAGCTGCCTCTCCCACAACTGAATCTTTATATGATCCGTGTCATCAGCTATATGGCAGGTTTGCATCTCAACAGACACACCATTGTACTCCACCATTTTAGGCACAGAAGCGACATGAACCACCTTCACTTTAATAGCAGGAACCTGAAACAAACAGAAAATATTTTTATTAACCTAACAACAAAACAAACACAGAAAAACAACTATTACATAGTCATATTTTTTATATTCAGAATAAAATATATTTCAAACTTAAAAAAAAGTTGCTTGTTTGGGTAAAAAATTTTTTGGATTTTTATTCAAACACTTGAATGACTTATTTACTTACACATAACAAGACTTACTTACACATAACAAGACTTAATGTCTAGCCATGATTTATATGGATAAATGCATGCATGTATCTGTGTGTGTGTGTGTATATATATATATATATATACACACACACACTGTGCTGTAAAAACTAAATTTCTGCTAATAAATTACTGCTACAAAGTTAAAAAACTGACACTCAAGCCCCAAAATTATATAGGACAGCATAACAAAAGTAATTTTAGTATTACCATTTGCTCCAATAGTTAAATAAAACCCACACCATTTCTTTTCTGGGACTTTACGATTAATTTAATAATCATTTAAACGGTTGATTATTTTTTCCAATAATCAATGAATTGGATAAAAAAATAAACATTTCCAACACTATTAAAATACAGAACTGACAGTGCAAAGTGCACAAACTAATTGCTCCTTGAACATCTCTGAGCTGTTAAAGTAATAATAAAAAAAAATATTACAAACACATGCTTTACATCTGCCAAATAAATTGGCTTTTTTTAAATACAATGCACAAAAAGATGTATATGTTTAAAGGGACCTGAGCTGTCAGAACAATACATAATTTATAAAAAATAAAGAATAGGCTATTACAAATCAACAACTTAACGAAAAAATTTTGAACGTCAAAACTTGTTCTCTAGAGTCTACTCTACACTCACACAAACTTATTTTGTTGTTTTTTGTCAAAGATCTTATCTTTAACAAAATGTTTTACATTATTTCACAAGCACATCTACACAAACGACAAATTACACGCAGTTGAATAATAATAAAGCAATAATAATTCTTATAACAGAAGATAATATGTCTAATCTATCCTAATATTAATTTTAAGTACAATGTAGTCGAACGCACACTCAGACACTCAATATATCTCTCGCGTGCGTTCTCGAACACACTCTCTCGTACTCTTAAACGCACTCAGACACAATCAGTCTCTCTTTTGCACTGTCGAGTACGTTCTCGGACACTCAGTCTGTCTCGCAAGTTCGCTTCACGTTTGTCCAGCGCATAATAGCTCTGCCCTGCGCTAAACTCAACTTTTTTTTTTTAATTATACACAAAAATCTCCACGACTTATTGAGTGGTGCAATACTCACGCGACAAAATGAATCAAGTTCATAAACAATTATTTTAATAATAATTTTGTTGCAGCCCTATTTACAATAGAATAAAACATATGAAAAAAATATGTATGTGTATATATATAGCCTATTAATTACATTTTATCCATTAGACCAAGATTTTACAAACTCCTAAGGGACTGTTGAAAATTCTATCCTAGCCATTTATAAAGTATGCCTATCATACTACATATATTGAATAGTCATCAATTATATATATATATATATTAGAGCCGGGACTTTAACGCGTTAATTAAGATTAATTAATTACACAAAAAATAAAGTGTTAAAATTAAACGCATTTTAATCGCACTTATTTTTGCACCGCGTGTAAGTACACATTGATGACCTCAGACACGAAACGAGCGTTTTGTGTGAGAAAACGAACAGTATTTATATCGTTTTTACCTCTTGTAACAGCCACGTACAAGTGATCTGAGGGCGCGGGCGCATCCTTCTGTGTGACGTGTGCGCAGACTGGTGCATAGAAGTATACACTAGATGTCGCATTAAATACATTCGTTCCAATGAACTGCCGTAACCAATGTGACATCTATTGTATATATCTATGCACCAGTCTGCGCACACGTCACACAGAAGGAAGCGCTCGCGCCCTCAGATCACTTTGGACGTGGCTGTGTATAAGAGGTAAAAACTATATAAATACTGTTCGTTTTCTCACACAAACCGCTCGTTTCGTGTCTTAGGCCATCAATGTGTACTTACATTTACGAGTCATTAAATCATGTTTAATTTAGACTTCTCTGTGCATGCTCTTTGAGGTGGACCCCATAGACCTGCATGATATGACTGTCAGACAACGGTTTGACCTAAAAATATCTAAATTGAAAATACTGTGGAAACAAAGACATATAAAGCTAAAACATAAATTAATTTCAAAGTGAACTATCCCTTTAATGGCAAAAATAGCACTGGTCTGCTGGACTTGGTTGAACAAAAATAAACAATATTTTGTTGCTTAAGCTTATGTATTCAGTCATTATTCAATGGTAGGCTATAGCCTACTAAAAATCCATGTGAAAAAAATTACTTCTGTTCTCAGGTCAAATATTTAGGCCTATATGCGATTAAAATGCGATTAATTTCGATTAATTACAAAGCCTCTAATTAATTAGATTTTTTTTTTTTAATCGAGTCCCGGCCCTAATATATATATTATATATATATTAGAGCCGGGACTTTAACGCGTTAAGATTAATTACACACAAAATAACGCGTTAAACATTTATGCATTTTAATTGCAATTATTTTTGCGCCACGGCAACTCATCACTGGATGGGTTTCGGCGGACCGATTATACTGGAAGCACCCGGGTTGCAGCGTTCATGACTTCAGACAACAAGCCCCGTGGATGGGAAATTTTGTTATAAAAAAAACAACGTATACAAGCTAGAGCTGCATGGGCGATATATCGCATGACATTGTTAGGCGCATCTCGTCAGTAAAGCCGGTTCCTTGATTAGTAAATCGCCATCACCTGCTTTCAGATGTAGCGACATTTAGGCTACTAGAGCCAGCCGTAGTTAACTGACAAGCTGAGCAATATCGCATAATTATCGCAGACGTATCGTCTGCGATAATTATGCGATATGGCTCAGGCAGCTTGTCGGTTACCTACGGCTGGCTCTGTGTAGTAAATGTCGCTACATCTGAAAGCAGGTGATGGCGATTTACTAATCAAGGAACCGGCTTTACTGACGAGATGCGCCTAACAATGTCATGCGATATAAGTTATCGCCCAGTCCTAATGCAAGCGTCTATAAGAGCATGATTGTGTGCAAGCTATGCAACAAGACATTCGGAACAGCTATTGCTACACTTAATGGCAAAAATTGGACCCACTTATAAACTGGAGAAAGTGTCTTGGTTGAACAAAAATAAACAACGTTTTGTTGTTTAAGCTTATGTATTCAGTCATTATTCAATGATATACTAAACATCCATGTGAAAAAAAAATCACTTCTCACTGTTCTCAGGTCAAATATTTATATGCAATTAAAATGCGATTAATTTCAATTAATTACAAAGCATCTAATTAATTAGATTATTTTTTTTATCGAGTCCCGGCCCTAATATATATATAAAATAAACGTTTGCAATTTATAAAAAACAAAATGCTACAAAAGCTACGCCAACAGCAGTCCGTGATTTTTTATTTTCTTTGATTACAATCACTGAAAGCACCAAACCACTGTACTATGCTGCACTCACTTTAACACCGACTGCACACATCAACTAATATGACTGACGTGCATCTAACGATCTACTTATTGTAAAAGTTCATTTAAAATATGACAGACTTTAAACGCTCGAGCACAGACTGAAAACTTTCACTGCGCACGCTTCAAGTAGCCTATGTGGATCCACGCACGCTTTAAGCACGCGCATCGCACCATACAAAACAAAAACTCGCATTTCATTCTATATTCCTCTGATAAACCCTGACATTTAAATAAACATCTTAAACTTAATGCTTTCAAACTACAAGATTAACCACATAAAAGCTGGGTAACACTTTACAATAAGGGTGCCCTAATAAGCATTAATTCATGCTTAACTAATGCACAGATAATACTGAATTAATGAATTACTAATTATTATCTAAGCTATTCATTAATGATTGCCTCATTAGCAACTAATGAAGAGTCTGTCTGGTTAATTTATTAGTTCATATATTAATTGTTATTAATTAAATATGTAATTGTGGATAAATTCCAGAATACCTTATTTTATTAACTAATAGGCTAGTGTTCATTAATTTGTTAATTACCACAATGAGCCTAAAATGCATTAATACATTATTAATTACAACATTAGTAGTGTGTCAATTACTACAATTGCTAGATGAGTTAATAATGATGTGCCTCCCTCAACAAGTAAAGTCACAACATAATGATTGTTAGCTAATGATTAATCAATCATTAATTACCATCACTATAGTTTATAAAAGCTGTTTATTAACCACTGGTTTCCAAAAACATAGTAATTGACACACTACTAATGCTGTAATTAATCATGTATTAAGTTTACCTGTAGGCTATTATCTGGAAGTTGAAATATAAGGCTGTGGCTCATTGTGGTAATTAAATTAACACTATTAGTTAATAAAATAAGGTATTATGGAATTAATACACACTTACACATTTAATTATTAACAATTCATATATGAACTAATATATTAACCAGACAGACTCTTCATTAGTTGCTAATGAGGCAATCATTAATGAATAGCTTAGATAATCATTAGTAATACATTAATTCAGTATTATCTGTGCATTAGTTAAGCATGAATTAATGCTTATTAGTGCACCCTTATTGTAAAGTGTTACCAACGCGGTATATACCCCTCTTAAACAAATTACTTCTAAATTAATAAAACAAATCAGTAACTTCTTACGTTCTGCTTCGGGGCCATTGACTTCACCTCGGCGATCTTCTTGTAGTTCAACGGTGGATTTTTAATCGGAAAGCCAAGGTTGGGCACCACAGAAATGTCGGTGGAACTACCGCACTGAATGTCAAATTCGCCGCCATCTCTACCTAGGAAAAAAGCCAAATTAATACACACATTAATAACCAGTAAAATTACATAAAAGCGTAAATATTTTAATTAACGAATAGATAGGCTACTTACTGACTCCGCGTTTGAAATTCTTCAATTTCACTGCACTTTTATTTCTATTCGCCTGCAAAAACGAAGTCCGTTTCTCTGCCGCAAAAACTACAACATGACGAAAGTCATCGCGGCTAGTTTGAAACACGGCATTAAAAAAATAGTTACCAGTTTTAGCCTTTCTCATAGCACTAACATTGTGGACATATCCACAAATGTCGTCTTGAAATTCCTGGACCTTCACTTTTTTTACTGGAGGAGCCATTTTGCACGTTGTTAGCAGAGTACACAGACAATACCACAAAATACTGTTTCACAACTACCAGTCTCTCTGACTGGCACACTTTATTTAAGACACCTTTATTTAAGACACCTTTATTTAAGACACCTGCATTCATTCAGCCACTGATTAGGTCACATGACCTGGGTCACAAAAAAACAAAAAACAAATACAAATGAAAGCATAATATTTGTACATCTTAACACCCCCACTTGCTCTCACATTTCTATTTTATCATTTTTGACATAAGTATACAAAGTTCATACACCAAACATAAACGAGTCAAATTTCATTAATGGTTCATTTCCTCAGCATCATCAGTGTAATTTAGTTTTTGTTCGCAGGGAGTAGCTCTGGACTTACAATTCTCCATGTCAAATCTCTCACGTATTTTCACAATATACCCCTTGTGACATTTTAACACAATCAAAATCTTACTCATAATCAATACCAAGAAAATGTGTAAATTTTCCCAAGTCCTTCATTCTAAATTTAACACTGAGCATCTCTTTCACACCATCAAGTACATTCATATCGTTGGCTGCAGTAATCAAGTCATCAACCAATATGATTATGAAAACTTAGTTTCTGTAACCTTTGTGTAAACACAATGATCAGCTGGATTTTGAACAAACTTGATTTCACAGAAATACTCATGCAACATTCTGTTCCAGTTCTTGCCCGACTGTTTAAGTCCATACAGTGATTTTTCCAATTTATACACCAGTTTTGTATTACCTTGACATTTTACCTCGTAACCCTCTGGCTGTTTCATATAAATGTCACACTCTATTGGCGCATGTAAATATGCGGTCTTCACATCCATAAGGGCGGAGCTAGACTCTCAGTACAGTGGGGGCGGAGCTTCATCATGGGGCCCTCTGCTACCAAGTAATTTTAAAATGAAAACCGTTAAAAAAACGTAAAATATCTGATGAATGCATATGTAATAATGTGGCACTTGTTGAGCCAAGTAAGCTTATATGTTAAATAAAACACAAAGAAAAGCCAAATTTTTGGACAAATTTGTATTGACGAACAAAGAAAACAGTCTGCCAGTCAAGTAAAAAAGTTTTTAGCACCACGGACAGCGGCATGGAAACTTTGTGTAAAACAACTGATTTATTATAACACAGACTTATTCATAACTAAAATATACATTTTTAAAGACGATTTTTTTTCTTACCATTTTTTTTTAACAATCTTCCAGAACAAATAAATCTAACAAAACTATATATACATATCATGGTCCCTTATTATTAAATCTTCATCCTCCTCTCCTTCATGGTGGCAAATTTGCCACCGAATTTCTCCCGATTTCCACTTGGACAACAATATTGCTACACCATCCGTCACTGGGCGCCGTTTCAGACTGAACAATAATACACCTAGAAGTCAAGCGCGGCAATCAGAACGGAAAAAGAAGCAGTCTATGCGCTGTCTATGGGTTTGCGAGCCTCCGCTGCGCGCGCGCCTCTGCTGACTGCGCGCGCCTCCCCAACAGGCATTTATACTTCGCGCTCGCCGGGTTACTATTCTTTGAAAAGACAGGGTGCGACTCGGTGTAATTGTCATCTAAACCATCAGGAATCAGCGGTGAGAAGAAGTAAGGTACACTCGTGAATGTTTATTTTAGTACACTTTAGTAGACCAAACCCACACTACAAAAGAATCGTGTAAAGCAGTAAACCAGATTATTCCTTGTGACATTAGAAGAAAGAAAAAAAAAGAACGTAACCTACAACTAAATTAACGTTATCTTACATAATTTCTAAACATTTTTATTTAGTTTTGTCAACTTTTTTATAAACCATGGCCATTTATTTTTATTTCAAGGGCTTATGTCTGCTATTGTAGGCTCATTTAGTTAATGTAAGCAACTAATTTAGACGCAAGAATTGGGTGAGAATTGTCTCACAACAACAGCTGTCTGGACTGCATAGGTCCACAGTATCTTTGGTAACCCACTTTCTATTAACATGCTCCTAGCCATGTCGAATACGGTTCTCCAGTTTTGTTCAGCAGTGCCATTTTGGTGTGGAGAGTATGGTGCAGAGGTCTCATGTCTAATACCATTTCAACAATGCCTGGTACCCTCTTCCTGTGAACTCTGTCCCATTGTCAGACCCGATGCATTTAACTTTCCCATATGGAGCCATATCTGCGAGGAATTTTTCTGTGCCGGTCACTGTGTCACTCTTGCTTCTCAAAAAATATACAAACACCGCACTAGAATAATCATCTGTGAAAGATAATGCATATTTATGTCCGTCTTTGGACATTGGATCTATAGGCCCTGCTAAATTGGTGTGTACCATTTCTAGAGCTGCTTTTGCTCTTGCATCTGGCGCTCTGCTTCTAGTCTCAATAAACTTCCCTTGTAAGATCAAATCTTACAACGTGGGATATGTTTGTCTGCTCTACTCTTAATTTCCATACCATCCACAACATCTTCCAGCTTAATTATATCCCCATAATTGCAATGACCTAATATCTCATGCCATGTCTGCAAATCATAACATAGTACAGTTTGTTGTGCACGTGTATGGGGAATTCGGTACCGTCTTTATGTAGCAGGACGTTCTTCCCTTCTCTGAAGGGAAGAACCCCCATGTATGTGTAGATGTCCTGTAGATATGTTGGGATGTACAGCGCGTTTCTTAGTGTTGTTTTGAAACGTCGTCCTTTGCTGTCCACCAAACATACTAATGCTCAATGTCCTCATAACTTCGGAGCTTTGTTTTAAATTCGGCAAAAGTCATTTTTTCGTCGCTCTGAGTAACATGGATAGAAAATGGTTTAAATGTATCTGGAAGTCCTTTCAAAATCATGCTATTAAGAGTCCGTCACTCAGATTCTCCTCTGCATTTCTCAAAGCAGTAATTCCAGTCTCAGCTCTGATGACATATTCCGTAACACTCTCACTGGGCGACTTTTGCAGTGAAGTTAGCTCTGTGTACAAGCTTATTACCCGGGGCTTCCCTTGCCGGCATAATATCCGCGCAAAATCTCCAGTGCCGCATGTCCGTCGTCTGCTGCTTCTCTCATGACCACCGGAAGACTTTTGTCATCCAGGAACTGTATCAGCTCTGCATAGGCTTCAGCGTTTTTCGCCGTGTCTTCCTCATCTTCGTCAGAAGGCTCATATAAAATAGTCTCTTTCAGTTCCTGCAAAGGTGACCCAAAAATTTAGTTAATGGTAAATCATGAAAAATCATACTAGAAAAAAGTAAATGGTGAGCATATGTGCAATAACATCCTTAACAAGCATGCAAAATTATATGGAGATCGGACTATAGATGGCGCTATAACAGTTAGAAACAGTTAAAAACCATATATTTCCTATGGTAAATTGCCTGTATTGGCTGTAAATGGTGTTTTCCATCTATGATCAAATAATGTTCATATCATAATGTTCAAAACCAGTGCAGAATAATTATCTGGACTCTCTAGATCAATGATTATCAGAAAAAGTTGAACTTCTGCATTTGGATGGCTATAAAATGGTCACTTCAATATGTAGCCTTGACCAAGTGTCCCCGAAAGCCTATATCTCTTCAATGAATGCTCAGATCTTCTTAAAAACAGGTCAGAACATGTGAAATAACATGATAAAGAAGCATGACAAATTTCAGATAGATCGGACAAAATTTGCCTCTTTAACAGTTAAAAAAGATGAAAATTATATGAATAATATGGTATATTAAGCCAATAAGTGGTATTATACTGCCCCCTGCTGTCATTTAATCATATTACTCCCTAATATTGTTATATAAGTCATATTTAGACTTTATAAAATAATTATTTTAACATTTACAATCACATTTTGTCAAAATTCATCTATTGGAGTATTACTATTGACAATTGTGTCACATAGAGAAATGGGAATCCTGAAATGCTTATTATACAGCAATAAAAGAGATTTTCACAATAACATATCCCAAATGTGTGTGTGTGTGTGTGTGTGTGTGTGTGTGTGTGTGTGTGTGTGTGTGTGTGTGTGTGTGTGTGTGTGTGTGTGTGTGTGTGTGTGTGTGTGTGTGAACATGCATCATGGAGTTAACATGAAAAAAGTGTTTTGCTTTAATGCAGAATACTGGTGAAACCAAGCAGTTCAAAATGAAAGTGAGCCATTAGTGGTCTTCTACTGCCCTCTGCTGGACATTCTACTTATTAATAGTCTTTTCACATGTGCTTTTGCATTCATTTAGACACTAAAAAATCCCTTATATAACAATTACTATTATCATATTTTGTCAGAGTTTATCACTTCATTTGTTCTGATGCTTCACATAATTGCTAGCAACGTGGTAAATCATTCCTGATAAATCATTCTGGAATGTGGTATATCATGGTAAATCAAGGTAAACTAAGATAAATCATGGTAAACTATGGTAAATCATGCTAGAATCATATTAAATCATACTAGAATGTGTTCAATTGTTGTAAACCATAATAGAACAGAGTAAATCATACTGAATCATAATAGAACTTGGTATATCATGGTAAACTATAGTAAATCATACAAGAACATGGTAAATCATGAAAAATCACACTAAAATATGGTTTATCATGCTAAATCATGCTAAAACATGGTCTATTCCATCTATGATGTCAGTGATTAAAAGCTTGCTAAATAAATCTTAATGTCTTAAATGCTTAAATGTGCACAAAGGCCTTAAAAGCTTGAACACCGACAAATGCTGCTTGCAGCTTTAATTATTATTATTATTATTATTATTTTTCTTCTGCCGTAAAACGCATCGTGCAGCCCAAACCGTAAGAGCTAGAGCTTTGAAACTTTGCCAGATGGTAGTACAAAAATCGAGGAGAGGTTATCAAATTATGACCCCGATTGGCCTATAGGTGGCGCTATAGCGACCAATTGCGCAAAACTGGTCATAACTCATAGACCGTATATCGCAGACTCAAGTGTCTTATATCATTGGAAAGCTGGTCACCTGGAGAACAAAACGTATATCTCCGATTTAATTTCCGTCATGATAGATTTTCCGCCATTTTGAATTTTGTCAAAAACCTACTTTTGCAAACTAGTCCCTGGTTTTTCACCCGATCGGAACCAAACCAGTGCAGAAATATTCTCTGGAGTCTGATAATCAATAATTATTGAAAAAAAGTTCGATTATCGATTAACGGTTGCTAGGGGGCGTAAAATTAACGTTGTAGGCGGAGCCTATATTACTAAAACGCCTATAACTCAGGTAGTAAATTAGATAACTTCACCAAACTTGGTACACATGTGTACGAGGTCAATCTGAGGTCACGATAAAAAACTGCGTCGATTGGCCACATGGTGGCGCTAAAACACAGAAAAAACCTATAAACACCTGACCGTTTGTCCGATTGACTTGAAATTTGGTACGCAGTGTCTTGGCCCAAGGGGCCATCTATGTCTAGAAGGATATTGGCGTATCTAAAAAAAAAATGGCCGCCATTGGCCAATTAAGTTTAAGCACCCATTAGACAAGGTTAACGGAGACCAATCGGAACGAAACTCGTCGGGCATGTTCAAATCGTGGCCAAAGGGATCTGTAAGAGTTTTAAAAGAAATCGGCCACTAGTCGGCGCTAACGAGTTTAACGGCTCTGTAATCACGTGTTGTTGCACACATCCCCAGAATATGCATATCATTTGATAGATCTCCTCATTCTGAACAACTTTGCCTCTAGAACTAATAATGTCAATCAAACCGTTCATTAAATATTCGTAATTACGTTAAAAACCTACTTTTGCGAACTAGTCCCTGGTTTTTTGCCCGATCGGAACTAGACCAGTCTAGAACAATTCTCTGGTCTCTCTAGATCAATAATTATTTAAAAAAAGTTGAACTTTTGCATTTTTCGCATGGTAAAATAGGCTAATTTAGAAAAGGGGCGTGTCAAAATACACTCAAAAGCCTATAAATCCTAAATAAAAACTCAAAAATTCACAAAAATTGATCAGCATATGTGTCTTAACATTATTAACAAGCATGCCAAATTTTATGGAGATCGGACAATAGGTGGCGCTATAACTGTTAAAAAGCTTTTAAACCAAATATGTCCTATGTTAAATTGCCTGTATTGGCTGTAAATGGTGTTTTTCCATCTATGATGTCAGTGGTTAAATGCTTGCTAAATAAATCTTAATGTCTTTTAACGTTAATGTGTTTAAAGGCCCTAAAGGCGTTAAAAGCTTGAACACCGACAAATGCTGCTTGCAGCTTTAATTAGGTGTTCAAGCACGAAGTGCTGAAAACCTATTGTAATTGTACTGATTTTTATTAGGGGTTCAAGCATGAAATGCTGAAACCCTATTGTAATTGTACTGATTTTTATTAGGTGTTCAAGCACGAAGTGCTGAAAACCTATTGTTATTGTAAGGATTTTTATTATTATTCTTCTCCCCTAAAACGCATCGTGCAGCCCAAACCGTAAGTGCTGGAGCCTTGAAACTTTGCCAGTAGGTAGTACAAAAATCGAGGAGAGGTTATCAAAGTATGAGCCCGATTGGCCCATAGGTGGCGCTATAGCAACCAAATGCGCGAAACTGGTCATAACTCCTAGACCGTATGTTCTAGACTCAAGTGTCTTATATCATTGGAAAGCTGGACTCCTGAAGAAAAAAACGTATATCTTCGATTTTATTTGCGCCTAGATAGATTTTCCGCCATTTTGAATTTTGTCAAAAACCTACTTTTGCGAACTAGTCCCTGGTTTTTTGCCCGATCGGAACCAAACCAGTGCAGAAATGTTCTCTGGAGTCTGATAATCAATAATTATCGAAAAAAAGTTCAATTATCGATTAACGGTCGCTAGGGGGCGTGAAATTAACGTTGTGGGAGGAGCCTATTTTACTAAAACGCCTATAACTCAAGTAGTAAATGAGATAACTTCACCAAACTTGGTACACGTGGGTACGAGGTCAATCTGAGGTCACGATAAAAAAAACACGTCGATTGGCCACATGGTGGCGCTATAACACAGAAAAAACGTATAAACACCTGACCGTTTGTCCGATTGACTTGAAATTTGGTATGCAGTGTCTTGGCCCAAGGGGCCATCTATGTCTAGAAGGATATTGGCGTATCTAAAAAAAAATGGCCGCCATTGGCCAATGAAGTTTAAGCACCCATTAGACAAGGTTAACGGAGGCCAATTGGAACGAAACTCGTCGGGCATGTTCAAATCGTGGCCAAAGAGGTCTGTAAGAGTTTTGAAAGAAATCGGCCACTAGTTGGCGCTAACGAGTTTTACGGCTCTTTAATCACATGGTGTTTCAAATATCGTCAGAATATGCATATCATTTGATAGATCTCCTCATGATGAACAACTTTGCTTCTAGAACTAATGCTGTCAATCGAATTGTTCATTAATTATACGCAATTACGTTAAAAACCTACTTTTGCGAACTAGTCCCTGGTTTTTCGCCCGATCGGAACCAGACCAGTCTAGGACAATTCTTTGGACTCTCTAGATCAATAATTATCAAAAAAAGTTGAACTTTTGCATTTTGCACATGGCTATAACAGGCTGATTAGAAAAGGGGCGTGTCAAAACACACTAAAAAGCCTATAAATCCTAAATTGAAACTCAGAATTTCACAAAAATTGGTGAGCATATGTGTAATAACATCATTAATAAGCATGCAAAATTTCATGTAGATCGGACCATAGGTGGCGCTATAACTGTTAAAAAGGTTTTAAACCATACATTTCCTATGGTAAATTGCCTGTATTGGCTGTAAATTGTGTTTTCCTATCTATGATGTCAGTGGTTAAATGCTTGCTAAATAAATCTTAATGTCTTTTAACGTTAATGTGCTTAAAGGCCTCAAAAGCTTGAACACCGATAAATGCTGCTTGCAGCTTTAATTAGGTGTTCAAGCACGAAGTGCTGAAAACCTATTGTAATTGTACCGATTTTTATTATTATTATTATTATTATTATTCTCCTGTAAAACGCATCATGCAGCCCAAACCGTATGTGCTAGAGACTTGAAACTTTGCCACAAGGTAGTACAAAAATCGAGGAGAGGTTATCAAATTATGAGCCCGATTGGCCTATAGGTGGCGCTATAGCAATCAATTGCGCGAAACTGCTCATAACTCCTAGACCGTATGTCGTAGACTCAAGTGTCTTATATCATTGGAAAGCTGACCACCTGACGTAAAAAATGTATATCTCCGATTTCATTTCCGGTATGCAAATTTTTCCGCCATTTTGAATTTTGTCAAAAATCTACTTTTGCAAACTAGTCCCTGGTTTTTTGCCCGATCGGAACCAAACCAGTGCAGAAATGTTCTCTGGAGTCTGAAGATCAATAATGATCGAAAAATAGTTGAATTTTCAAATCGGGCTCGCTAGGGGGCGCAAAATGAACGTTGTGGGAGGAGCTTATTTGACTAAAATGCCTATAACTCGAGAAGTAAATGATATAGCTTCACCAAACTTGGTACACATGTGTAGGAGGTCAATCTGAGGTCACGATAAAAAAAACGCGTCGATTGGCCACATGGTGGCGCTATAACACAGAAAAAACATATAAACACCTGACCGTTTGTCCGATTGACTTAAAATTTGGTATGCAGTGTCTTGGCCCAAGGCCCCATGTATATGTAAAAGGATATTGGCGTATCTCAAAAAACATGGCCGCCATTGGCCAATTAAGTTGAATCACCTATTAGACAAGGTTAACGGAGGCCAATCAGAACGAAACTCGGTGGGCGTGTTCAACTCATGGCCCCAGAGGTCTGTAAGAGTTTTGAAAGAAATCGGACACTAGTTGGCGCTAACGAGTTTTATGGCTCTGTAATCACGTGATGTTACAAATATCGTCACAATATGCATATCATTTGATAGATCTCCTCATGGTGAACATATTTGCCTCAAGAACCACTGCTGTCAATCAAACCGTTTATTAAATATTGACGAATATGTTAAAAACCTACTTTTGCGAACTAGTCCCTGGTTTTTTGCCCAATCAGAACCAAACAAGTCTAGGACAATTCTCTGGACTCTCTAGATCAATAATTATTGAAAAAAAGTTGAACTTTTGCATTTGGGTGGCTGTAACAGGGTCATTTTAAAAAATGGGCGTGGCAAATTACACTCAAAAGCCTATAAATCCTAAACAAAAACTCAAAACATCACAGAAATTGGTAGGCATATGTTTCATAACATGCTGAAGAAGCACGCCGAGTTTCATGGAGATCGGACCACATGTGGCGCTATAACTGTTAAAAAGCTTTGAAAACCATGTATTCCCTATGGTGACTTGCCTGTATTGGCAGTAAATGGTATTTTCCATCTCTGTAATCACGTGGTGTTAAAAACATCCACATAATATGCATATATTTTGATAGATCTCCTCATACTGAACAACTTTGCCTCAAGAACCACTACTGTCAATAAAATTGTTCATTAAATATTTGCTATTATGTTAAAAACCTACTTTTGCAAACTAGTCTTATAAGTGGTTTAATACTGCCCCCTTCTGGTCACTTGGTCATACTACTCACTAATATTGTTCTATAATTCATATTTAGACTTTATAAAATCACTATTTTAACATTTACAATCACATTTTGACAAAATTCATCTATTGGAGTATTACTATTGACAATTGTATCACACTGAGAAATGGGAATTGTGGAAGTGAAAGTGAAACGGAGGCCGCCATTTAGGCCACGCCTCCCGCAGTACAAATTCACTCATAACTCGAAAACGGAAAGTCGTTGCGCGCTCAAATTTTGATGGTAAGGTCCTCTCCAGGCTCTTAATCGAAATCTATTGTCGCGGAGCTCAGGAACGCCCCCCCGCGAATGTCGAATTCGCGAGACCTCCGAATTTGAACGGCTGTAACTCCCGAACCAGACCACCCCGATCCTTGTGGAATAGCTTGATGGAAAGGGCCCGTCCCCGCCTAGCTTCGATTCGATTTTGGTGCGATTTGGCCCGGGCATTCCCGAGATATAAGCCAAAAAAGGATTGCATTTGAAGGGGAATAACTCCCGGCCCCAATCACCCACCAACACCAGGATGGTCTCATTACACAGGGCACCTCGAGCACTATCTAAGCTCCGATTTTCAGATTTTTTCGCCTTCTCGTTCCCGAAATAAAAGTGAAAAACCAAATTTCCATTCATTCATTCACTTCAACTGTAAGATGGAGGCTGCAATAACACTGTTGTCCGCTAGAGAGAGCAGCAGGATTATACTTGTAATCTTTTTATCAGCTTTCAGCATTGACTAACAAACAAATGCTTAAAGCTATATCTTTGTTATTTTGATGGACGTGTAATGTGTGTAAGCATGCATAATGGAGTTAATATGGAAAAACTGGTTTGGTTTAGTGCAAAATACTGGTAAAAATCAAGACTTGTAAAAGTACATGTTAAAAGACTATTAATAAGTAGAATGTCCAGCAGAGGGCAGTAGAAGACCACTTATTGGCTCACTTTCATTTTACATGTATATATTTAGACACTAAAAAATCCCTTACATAACGATTACTATTATAACACAATCATATTTTGTCAGAGTTTATCACTTCATTTGTTCTGATGCTTCACATTATTGCTAGCAACATGGTAAATCATGGTAAATAACGCTAGAAACATGGTAAATCACAGTAAATAGGGTAAATCATGCTAGAATCTGGTGTATCATGGTTAATCCTCCTGTAACATGGTAAATCAAGGTAAACAAAGATAAATCATGGTAAACTATGGTAAATCATGCTTGAATCATATTAAATCAAACTAGAATGTATTCAACTGTTGTAAATCATGCTAGAACAAGGTAAATCATGGTGAATCATACTAGAACTTGGTATATCATGGAAAACTATAGTAAATCATACTGGAACATGGTAAGTCATGGTAAATCATGGTGAATCATTCTAGAACATAGTAAATCATTATAAATCATCCTAGAACATGGTAAATCATGGTAAACTTTGATAAATCATGGTAAACTATGGTAAATCATGCTAAATGTATGGTAAATTGTAAATCATGGCAAATGGACTTTTCTATCTATTATGTCAGTGGTTAAAAGCTTGCTAAATACAACGTAATGTCTTAAATGCTTTAATGTGCTCAAAGGCCTTAAAGGCTTGAACACCGATAAATGCTGCTTGCAGCTTTAATTATTATTATTTTTCTTCTGCCGTAAAACGCGTTGTGCAGCCCAAACCGTAAGTGCTAGAGACTTGAAACTTTGCCAGATGGTAGTACAAAAATCGAGGAGAGGTTATCAAAGTATGAGCCCGATTGGCCAATAGGTGGCGCTATAGCAACCAAATGCGCAAAACTGGTCATAACTCCAAGACCGTATGTCGCAGACTCAAGTGTTATATATCATTGGAAAGCTGGTCACCTGAAGAAAAAAACGTATATCTCCGATTTCATTTCCGCCATGATAGATTTTCCGCCATTTTGAATTTTGTCAAAAACCTACTTTTGCAAACTAGTCCCTGGTTTTTTGGCAGATCGGAACCAAACCAGTGCATAAATGTTCTCTGGAGTCTGAAGATCAATAATTATCGAAAAAAAATTGAATTATTGATCCACGTTCGCTAGGGGGCGCTAAATGATCGTTGTGGGAGGGGCCTATTTTTCTAAAATGACTATAACTCAAGAAGTAACGGAGATTTCTAAACCAAACTTGGTACACGCGTGTAGGAGGTCAATCTGAGGTCACGATACAAAAACCGCGTAGATTGGCCACATGGTGGCGCTATAATCAAGAAAAAACAAATACACACATGACCGTTTGTCCGATTGACTTGAAATTTGGTATCCAGTGTCTTGGCCCAAGGCCCCATCTATGTCTAGAAGGATATTGGCGTATCTAAAAAAAAAATGGCCGCCATTGGCCAATGAAGTTTAAGCACCTATTAGACAAGGTTAATGGAGGCCAATCGGAACGAAACTCGTCGGGCATGTTCAACTCGTGGCCAAAGAGGTCTGTAAGAGTTTTGAAAGAAATCGGCCACTAGTTGGCGCTAACGAGTTTTACGGCTCTGTAATCACGTGGTGTTGCACACATCCTCACAATATGCATATCATTTGATAGATCTCCTCATGCTGAACAACTTTGCCTCTAGAACTAATGCTGTCAATTGAATCGTTCATTAAATATTCGCAATTACGTTAAAAACCTACTTTTGCGAACTAGTCCCTGGTTTTTCGCCCGATCGGAACCAGACCAGTCTAGGACAATTCTCTGGACTCTCTAGATCAATAATTATCAAAAAAAGTTGAACTTTTGCATTTTGCGCATGGCTATAATTGGCTTGTTTAGAAAAGGGGTGTGTCAAAATACACTCAAAAGCCTATAAATCCCGTATAAAAACTCGGAATTTCACAAAAATTGGTGAGTATATGTGTAATAACATCATTAACAAGCATGCAAAATTTCATGGAGATCGGACAACAGGTGGCGCTATAACTGTTAAAAAGCTTTTAAACCATATATTTCCTATGGTAAATTGCCTGTATTGGCTGTAAATGGTGTTTTTCCATCTATGATGTCAGTGGTTAAATGCTTGCTAAATAAATCTTAATGTCTTTTAACGTTAATGTGCTTAAAGGCCTTAACTGCTTGAACACCGATAAATGCTGCTTGCAGCTTTAATTATTATTATTATTATTCTTCCGCCGTAAAACGCATCGTGCAGCCCAAACCGTAAGTGCTGGAGACTTGAAACTTTGCCAGTAGGTAGTACAAAAATCGAGGAGAGGTTATCAAATTATGAGCCACATTGGCCCATAGGTGGCGCTATAGCAATCAATTGCGCGAAACTGGTCATAACTCCTAGACCGTATGTCGTAGACGCAAGTGTCTTATATCAGTGGAAAGCTGGTCACCTGGAGAACAAAACGTATATCTCCGATTTTATTTCCGCCATGATAGATTTTCCGCCATTTTGAATTTTGTTAAAAACCTACTTTTGCAAACTAGTCCCTGGTTTTTTGCCCAATCTGAACCAAACCAGTGCAGAAATGTTCTTTGGAGTCTATTGATTCATAATCATCGAAAAAAAGTTGAATTATCGATTCACGGTCGCTAGGGGGCGCAAAATGAACGTTGTGGGAGGAGCCTATTTTACTAAAATGCCTATAACTCGAGAACTAAATGAGATAACTTCACCAAACTTGGTACACATGTGTAGGAGGTCAATTTGAGGTCACGATAAAAAAAACCGCGTCGATTGGCCACATGGTGGCGCTATAACACAGAAAAAACATATAAACACCTGACCGTTTGTCCGATTGACTTAAAATTTGGTATGCAGTGTCTTGGCCCAAGGCCCCATGTATGTGTAAAAGGATATTGGCGTATCTCAAAAAACATGGCCGCCATTGGCCAATGAAGTTGATTCACCTATTAGACAAGGTTAACGGAGGCCAATCGGAACGAAACTCGTCAGGCATGTTCAACTCGTGGCCAAAGAAGTCTGTAAGAGTTTTGAAAGAAATCGGCCACTAGTTGGCGCTAACGAGTTTTACGGCTCTGTAATCACGTGGTGTTCCACAAATCCCCAAAATATGCATATCATTTGATAGATCTCCTCATGGTGAACATATTTGCCTCAAGAACCAATGCTGTCAATCGAATCATTCATTAAATATTCGCAATCACGTTAAAAACCTACTTTTGCGAACTAGTCCCTGGTTTTTTGCCCAATCGGAACCAGACCAGTCTAGGACAATTCTCTGGACTCTCTAGATCAATAATTATTAAAAAAAAGTTGAACTTTTGCATTTTTCGCATGGTAAAATAGGCTAATTTAGAAAAGGGGCGTGTCAAAATACACTCAAAAGCCTATAAATCCTAAATAAAAACTCAAAACTTCACAGAAATTGGTGAGCATATGTGCAATAACATCATTAACAAGCATGCCACATTTTATGGAGATCGGACCATAGGTGGTGCTATAACTGTTAAAAAGCTTTTAAACCATAAATTTCCTATGGTAAATTGCCTGTATTGGCTGTAAATGGTGTTTTTCCATCTATGATGTCAGTGGTTAAATGCTTGCTAAATAAATCTTAATGTCTTTTAACGTTAATGTGCTTAAAGGCCCTAAAGGCGTTAAAAGCTTGAACACCGACAAATGCTGCTTGCAGCTTTAATTTTTCTTGATGCTTCAACTTCTCCTCACAAATTTATGATATATATGCTGTGAATATTTATTTAAACATTTTGAAACACATAAAAAATCTGTAGTTTTGTCAGAGTTAGAATTTTTTGTTGTTTTCTGATATATATTTTGAATTATCTGCTTTTGCAGAATTATCAGTGTGTGTTATTATTATTATGCAGTGTGTGTGTATGAGATAGAAAGTTCGTTCCACTTTGGGTTTATGCTCTAGGACCAGACCTTGATTTAAATGTAAAAAAAAATTTGATTTATGCCAGGTTTGTTTATTTTATTGGCCAATTTCTGTAAAAATGCTCTCTGTTGTAGTCACATACATTTGTGTGTTTGTGTGAGTGTGTCTGTGTGTGTGTATAAGATAGAAAGTTCGTTCTACTTTTTATTTATGCTCTAGGACCAGACCTTGGTTTATTTGTAGAAATTTTCAGATTTATAATGGATTTACTTTCATTTTTTTGACAAACAAAATAAAAAAAAGTCATTTTTTTCATTTTCCCATTCATTTTCAATGCGGGGTCATTTTGACCCCAAACACCTTAAACGGTAAAACATTTTTTACACACCTTTAGAACAACCAAATCAAGCCCAGGTTTTTTGTGCATGTTTAGATAGATTATTTAGGAAAAGTCACAGAGTTTCATGCCCCTGAGATGAAGGTAACACTTTTAAAAAATGAAGGAAAAGTCCATTGGGGTCAGCCTGACCCCAAACAGTGATTAAGGGTTAAAGGGGCAGCAGTTGAATTAATCTGCTGCTGTGTTTTAATGTTAACCAGACAAAGGATTAACTCTTGACTAAATAGGCTACCTTTTTTTGTAACTTCACAAAAAGATCCATCTATATTTAATTTATACAGTAATGAATATGCAGTGCATTAAATATATTTGATGAACAAATTAAATGTGGGGTATGTGATTTGCAAAACGGCCGGTAGATTTTGAAAATACACAACTCAAATGGTCCTACCTTCTTTCCTTTGACTCCACCCATTCAAAGAACATGGACCAATCAATGGTACGACCGATTGATTGACACACTTACTGTCCAATGATTCTAGGTGGTCTTGGAAATGATTGGCTGGTGTTTTTTGAGTCCTGCCTGCTCCACAGATGATTAAATTGCTTAATTTTTATTTCAGTGCTTCTAACTCAGTGGCTGTAAGTGGGTTAGGAATAGGATTTTAAGTGATTTTGAAAAAATGGCCAAAAAAGATAATTACATACCCCACCTTTAAGTTTACATTTAATAAACAAATATGATTTGACATTCTTTTGGTTTTTCTACCAATACATTTAAAAATGACAAATGCATGAATTAAGTTAATTGAAAATAAAAATACAGGTTTCGGTTACGGTATCGGTATCGGCGAGTACCAAAAATGAAAGTATCGGTATCGGACTCGGCCTGGAGGCCATCCCTACTAAAAATTGAGCTCAATGTTAAAATTGACCGGAGTTCTCCTTTAAAATGTATCCAGAACGTAGTCTGAGCGCATTTACACACACATGTGCGTGTGCGCGCAACGTTATGAATGCACACACACTCAACTTCTACGGAAGACTGTACTTTATTCTCGAAATGTTTCGACTTTATTCTCGAAATGCTACGTTGCGTTTGCAATGAAATTACTTTGCGTTTCAGGGCTTCTGTAAAATGTTACACTATTTACGTTATATACAGAACAGAACATCCATTTCGCGAGTGCATGTGTTAACATTTATTTAAAGCATATATATATATATATATATATATGCTTTAATTAAATGTTACACTAATTACGTTGTATACGAGACAACATGCATTTCGTGAGTGCATGTTTTTACATTCAATTAAATGTGTGTATATATATATATATATATATATATATATATATATGGCCTATATGCTTTAATTAAATGTCATACCAATTACGTTGTATACAAAAGAGAACATGCATTTCGTGAGTTTTATTTGCACTATTAAAAAGTTAGATGACATATTTCAACTAGCTAGCTTGTATGTTAGCGAAATGAAAGCATTCTTTCGAGCTATGAACCGCGTACATGGGGCAATGCGATCCTCCAAACTCCACCTGAGTTCATTTTGCCCGATGCCTTTTAGTCTGAGGCTGTTTCGTCTGATCCCTAATTGTACGAGACCTGACACTAGACATTGTTTTTCTTGAGATCTGAAGCTTTTCAGTCTGAGGCGCGATGCCGTTCTGTCCAATGACTGAAGCCTTTTAGTCTGAAGCATGATGCCTTGTCTTCATATGGCTGAGGTCTGAGGATGTCCTAAAATGTACACCGTACAAGTAACAGAAATAAGACTTGTCAGAGCATGTCAGAACTCCTTCAGGACCCAGAAAACACCTTCAGGACCCAGAGAGTTGAATTCCAAATCAAGATCAATGTACCTCATTCATGGAAAGATACTTACCGTAAAACTTCAAATAATAGCCGAGTCCCAAATAGACGCCTGTCTCTTTTACACGCCTGGTGTGGCTACAGGTTTGGATAAATAAAGGCCGGTCTCAAATAGAGGCCGGGTCTTTTTTTTGTTTCGGGTTGTATTTAATCTTCTAAAACCCGTGCAAGCAAGGCAGGAGGTATCGCACACCGGACGAGATGCGCCGCGTCTATGTATCGCACACCGGACGAGATGCGCCGCGTCTATGTATCGCACACCGGACGAGATGCGCCGCGTCTATGTATCGCACACCGGACGAGATGCGCCGCGCCGCGTCTATGTATCGCACACCGGACGAGATGCGCCGCGCCGCGTCTATGTATCGCACACCGGACGAGAAGCGCCGCGCCGCGTCTATGTATCGCACACCGGACGAGAAGCGCCGCGCCGCGTCTATGTATCGCACACCGGACGAGAAGCGCCGCGCCGCGTCTATGACAACTCGAGTTATCACACACCGGACGAGAAGCACCGCGCCGCGTCTGTGACAACTCGAGTTGATCACACACCGGATGAGAAGCACCGCGCCGCGTCTGTGACAACTCGAGTTGATCACACACCGGACGAGAAGCACCGCGCCGCGTCTGTGACAACTCGAGTTGATCACACACCGGACGAGAAGCACCGTGCCGCGTCTGTGACAACTCGGGCTGGGTACCGAGTCTCGATACTTTTTAGGTACCGACCGAATTGCCTCGATACTATCGAGTATCGAAAAATGACATGTTGTTCGGTTCCAGATTTCGATACCTAAGGAGTTAACTCGTCAACGTCAGTGCTCAAACAAATACATATGAAATGCACAACGACACACATAAAGTCGCTCACGCACATACACGCAAACTCTATTCACACGAAACGCGCGGAACTCTCCGCGCACACTCATATGAGACGCGCGCGCGCACGCACAAACTCTCGACACGCATACTTGAGACGCGAGCACACACACACACATACACACACACAAACTCTCCGTGCACATATTCATAGACGCGAGCACACACACACAAACTCTCCGCGCACATATTCATATGAGACGCGAGCACACACACATAATACCTTAAAGATGTGGAAAAGTCGATCAAAAGTGTGGGTACATTTCTCCAGGCTCGATGCCAACAGCGCGCGATGCAGTATTTGCAGTAAAATAATTGCTGCAAAGACCGGTACCACGACAAATACGATGAAGACCTTGACAGTGCACGGAGTAAACATAAGAGCAGAAAGTTGCTCCGTCTTCGACTGGTAAATGAAGAGATACCTTGTTGATCATTCCAGTTTTTATATTGCAATAAATAATAACCTACTGAATGTACACCGCCGTTCAAAAATGTGTTGGTTAGTCCGAATTTTTTTTCAGTAAGGATGCATTAAAGTTATCAAATGTGAGATTAAAACATGTGTAATGTTACAACATATTTAGTTTTTAAATAAATGCTTTTCTTTTGATTTTTTTTAGTCATCAAAGAATCATGAAAAAAATGTATCATAGTTTCCAAAATATTAAGCAGCAAACTGTTTTCATATTTCTGAAGGGTCATGTGACACCGAAGTAATGATTTTGAAAATTCAGCTTTGACATCACAGGAATAAATTACATTGTGAAATATATTCAAATACTATTTTAAATTGTAATACTATTTCACAATATTACTTAGGTTTTACTGTTTTTTTATTTAAAAAATTCAGCTTTGGTGAGCATGAGCGCTTTATAAAACATTTTTTGTTCCTTTGTGCTCTGGCTAAGGAGCATGAGTCAAACTGAAAAAATAGAACCAAAGTTTTTCTGAGGTAATGTTTAATGTAATCTTGTTAAAATGGATTTCATAAAATTGGTATCGAAAAAAGTATCGTTAGGAACCGGTATCGAAACTGAGGTATCGAAATTGGCATCGGATCGAAAGATTTTGAACAATACCCAGCCCTAATTGCAGCACAGGGTGAAGTCTCAACACTAAATTAAAGGCCTGTCTCATATAGACGCCTGCCTCCAATACAAGCCGGTGCAGTTCGGCGATTTGGGAAAATAAAAGCCCGGGCTATTATTTGAAGTTTTACGGTATTTGATCAAAATGATTGTAGTATTTTATAGCAGTTGTCTATTACATCAGTGCTCGCTTTTATGTCCTTTCACTTCATATTCATATATCGCTTTGTTTGAATTAATGTGATTTACTGAAAATGAAATATTTTTTCTTTCATGTCAGACCCGATGGAAGAGAACGAGGAGAGTGAAGAACTGAGAGAAGTGGAGGAGGAACATCATGTCAAACCTGGAGAAAAACCTTCGAGTCGCTCAAAGACTAAAAATAAATTTTTAAAGAAAAGAAAAGACAAGAAATCTTTCACCTGCACTCAGTGTGGAAAGAGTTACACATGCAAACAAAGTATTGAGCGTCACATGAGAGTTCACACCGGAGAGAAACCACATGAATGTGATCAATGTGGGACAAGTTTCACAGAAAAATTCTATCTTAATGTTCACATGAGGATCCACACCGGAGAGAAGCCGTTCTCCTGCGATCAGTGCGAGAAGTGTTTCACACAAAAAATACACCTTAAGATTCACATGAGGATCCACACTGGAGAGAAGCCGTACACATGCGATAAATGTGAGAAGAGTTTCAGGGATTCATCACACCTTAAGAGTCACATGATGATCCACACTGGAGAAAAGCCATTTATGTGTGATCAGTGTGAAAAGAGCTTCGTGAAATCTGATATACTTAAAATACACATGAAAATTCACACCGGAGAGAAGTCGTTCACATGTGGTCAGTGTGGGAAGAGTTTTCCATACAAATCAAGTCTTGATGTTCACATGAGAGTTCACACCGGAGAGAAGCCGTTCTCCTGCGATCAGTGCGAGAAGTGTTTCACACAAAAAATACAGCTTAAGATTCACATGAGGATCCACACTGGAGAGAAGCCGTACGCATGCGATAAATGTGAGAAGAGTTTCACGAATTCATCACACCTTAAGAGTCACATGATGATCCACACTGGAGAAAAGCCGTTCATGTGTCATCAGTGTGAAAAGAGCTTTGTGAAATCTGATCAACTTAAAAGACACATGAAAATCCACACTGGAGAGAAGCCGTACGCATGTGATAAATGTGGGAAGAGTTTCAGGGATTCAGCAGATCTTAAGAAACACATGAGAATTCACACTGGAGAGAAGCCGGTCACATGTGATCAATGTGGGAATAGTTTTGCAAAAAAAACATGGCTTGAGCATCACATGATGATCCACACTGGAGAGAAGCAGTTCATGTGTGATCAGTGTGAAAAGAGATTTACTTGGAGAAAAAATCTTAATGCTCACATGAAGATCCACACCGGAGAGAAGCCGTTCACATGTGATCACTGCGGCAAAACATTTAATGATACATCAAACCTGAAGTCACACCTGACAGTTCATACGAAGGAGAAGCCACATTCATGTTCTGTGTGTGGAAAGAGTTTTGCACTGCTGCAATATTTACATAAACATCAGAAAACTCACACTGGTGTGAGAGAGTACATGTGCTTTGAGTGTGAGAAGACTTTTATTTCAGCGAGCGATTTAAAACAGCATGAGAGGATTCACACTGGAGAAAAACCTTACAAGTGTTCACACTGCGACAAGAGATTCAGTCGTTCATCACATCTGAAAAGACATGAGAGGATCCACACTGGAGAAAAACCTTACAAGTGTTCACACTGCGACAAGAGATTCAGTCGTTCATCACATCTGAAAAGACATGAGAGGATTCACACTGGAGAAAAACCTTACAAGTGTTCACACTGTGTCAAGAGATTCAGTCAGTCATCAACTCTGAAAAGACATGAGAGGATCCACAGCAGAGAGAAGCCGCATGTGTAATCAGTGCGGAAAGAGTTTCTCTTTTAAAACTCACCTGAAGATGCACATGAAGATCCATGCAGTGTAAAAACCAATTAGTTTCCTAACAGCCATGATGATTGACGGACATTTTGTTGTTTGATTGTAGGGGTGGCCGTTCTGACAATTTTATACCGTGATCTTAAAGATGTCTACAAACTACTTTTCAATTTAATCATCAAGATTGTAATCTTTATGTCTCCATAAAATGTTAAAACTACAGTGTTCACCATGGGAGAAAAAAAAGTTTATCTATGCTTCATCTTTTTACTCTTTTAATTCCTTTTATAACTGTATCATATTTAAGCAATAAGTTACTCGAGGCAAGTGCTGTATCATGAATAAGTCACGGCTGAAGGGCGTTGTTAGACGCGAAGCGGAGTGCCTGCAACTATTGCTTTTATAAAACGTTTACAACACAATACACACAAAAAGTTAAAAAAAAAAATGTCAGCAACATTAGTGCAACTTTCATGAAGTTAAATCAATAAATGCATTCCTTCCGCTAGAAAAAAATAGTCCCTGACCGTGAACAACAACGTTCCAATGTGTAATATGCATGAAACCTCAAATAAAAACAAACCGTTCTCATTCTCAGTCTCATTCTTTTAATTATTTTTACAACACAATATATTTGTGAAATTTCCTCACACAAATAGGCTTAGCTTATCTCTCAGCATGAAATTTTGTTTTTTGTTTTTTTGTTTATACCGTTATTTTCTCTCTGCACAAAACTAAATATTTACATAGCCTAAATAAAAACACAAGGGCACATATTTTGATAGATAACAGGTAGGTCTTTAATCTATTATATTAATGTTATTAATTTAGTTGCTAAAATGCTGCCTAACAAGAGATACTTTTTTATTGTTGTTTATTTAAATTTATTTGAACATCTCCGTTTATTGTGCACGCATTAAATATTTGTCTCATTTCAATCGGCTCCACTGTGGTGATATTTAACGGGGTTCTCTTTAGTTGGGGCTCAGCACTGTCAGCAGTGTTTTCTGTTGCAGCAAGAATGTCACTCCAGTGCTTTCTTTAAGTTTGGCCTCCAGTAGCTCTGTAGTGAACTTTCACACTTATGTCCACTCACAGACGTAATTTCCCTCGATTCGAGACCAGCATCGGACAATCTCTGCACCATGGTGCTGCGAAGGCAGTGATTTGTGTAAATCTTGGAGGTGCCTGCTGCTTTACAAATTGTCGGCAACATTGTTGCGGGGTAGTTCACACCCATAGGCTCTCTTGTGTACCTGCAACAGTCAAAAACGAGAAACAACTTTAAAGATGCACTTGGTAACTTTTTCAACTTAATAAATCCGTTTAGAAATAATTTGGATGGTTAAATAATCTGTTCTGGTGAGAATGGTTACTTTCCCCACTCCCCCCAGAGTTCCCAGGCGGAAAACCAGCCTTGCAACATTGGGACTAACGTCCCGTTAAGTTGAAAATAGGAAGTCTCGTGAGAAGCGAGAACGAGCGAGAAAGAGCGAGAAACACGAACTGCTTTACGGAATACAAAATGTACATGTCAATGTTAAATGATACTGTGTATGATGTATTACCCACCTCGGTAGACATGCTCCACACGATAAAGTTGGTGCGTCTGGGACTCCACACCGGCTCCGACCATAACAAAAGCACATGAGCAGCGGTAGAAAGGGGGAGGAGGGTCGCCGGCGCGCCGCAAGTGACTTTACGACAGTGATGTGAAAAATATACACACCGCAGCTGTGGGGGGAGCTCGTTGAGAAAATCAGCAAAGCTTATTTAGCTATCAAAGCTAGAGTTACCGAGTGCCGCTTTAACACAACAAGATTTAACACAAATTATAAATAGCTAATATGATTTATGTGCTGCTGCGTGATCTACGTACCAAACACATTTAGAGAGGTTTTGCTTTTTGGGGTGAAGGTAAAAAGCAGGGGGGTTAGATGGCAGAAGAGAAAAGTACTTCTCTAGAGAGGCAACGGGACAAAGCGGGTTCCCAGTTTGTTGGAACATGAAGCTACGCCTGTTCTCCTTATTTCTGTCATGTAAGTCCTTATGTTTTTTTGTGTCTTCATTGAAGCTCATTGTGACTAGACCAGGGGTCACCAAACTCTGTCCTTGAGGGCCGCTGTCCTGCAGAGTTTAGCTCCAACCAGGTCCAACACACCTGCCTGAAAGTTTCTAGTTTGCCAAGTGATACCTTGATTAGTTGGTTCAGGTGTGTTTAATTGGGGTTGGAGCTAAACTCTGCAGGACAGAGCAAACTCTGCAAACCCTTCAGGACCGAGTTTGGTGACCCCTGCTTTAGACCATTTTCGTTTGTTAAAATGCGGAATGAGTCTGGAATGAGTTCTCGGTTCCCCTCTTTTCTTCTACGTCCGAAGTGTAACTGGACGTCAAACCAGACTTTGTTTACGAGTCCTTCAGGTGTGTTGGGATTAAGCCCATCGGACAGTTTTATGGTGCTGAAATCTTTAGTAGAAATCAGTGTGTGATGCTCCGTTTTATCACGACCCTCTCTTCTCATTGTCTTTACGACTCCAACGAAAACATTTTTGCATGAGGTGAATTCGCTGTCTCTCATCAGACACCAGGACAAACTCAAAGGTGGATCATTCAGGAATCTGTTCAGACCCGCACGTAACGCTACATAGCTACTGATCCCATATTTTTCGCCTTTGGAGCTTCTGACAGTTCCGTAGAAGTCACGGAGAAATGCGTTAAGTTCCGTCTTGGTGATTTGTTTAAAATCAATGCTGCAACCCTTTCACCAGTCACCGAAGAATTTCACTGCTCATTGGGTTTGCTGCACGGTATTTTTTTCATTACGAGTCTTCTCGAATGTATCAATGTTACATTGAAAAACATGATAAACGGAAAACGTGGACTAAATCGCAGAATCCAGTCAAAAAAATTGAATTTACTCCATAACAAGGAATATCATGGAATCTATAATGTTTTTGAAGAAAAAATCAAAAGCAGGTCAGTGGACTTGAATTAAATCCGATCACGATATGGACTAGTGTCTATGAATATTAAACCACAAAAGACTGTTCAAAATATAAATCCTGCATAGGGGTGTGCAATATTACGATTTTTGATCGTAGACGATTAAAATGTCTCCACGATCTGCTTTTGAAGAAATATCGTAGGATCGTCCATTTTATCAGTTTGCATTTCTGGCGCCTCCGTCTCAACATACTGTACAGCGCGACGTATATCCACATGAAATGCAGAGGAACGGGACACTGTAGTTCATAAAAATGTATTATTTGCATGTGCTTTAAAGCCTTGCCGGTTAAACATGTCATTCGCTGCTGATGCGCTGTTCTAACGGGCGCTTTGAGCGCAAACACCCGACGCGCGCACATGCACTAAAAGCCTGTCTAACAGCGCCCGTTACTGAACTAAGTAATCTTTCGAGTCTTATTGCGCTAATACTGTCAAATACACACAAGGTTTACATAAACAAAGTTGGTTATGTCTAAAGTGAAAGAACAACAGAAAAAAATGAAGAAAAAATCTGCTTGTCAAATGCGTGTAGACTCGTTGCGCGCAGATCTTAAAGTGACAGTAGCCCTAATAGTAAACATGCTGCCGCTTGTCCTTAAAGGAACAGTTACCCAAAAATAAAAATTCTGTCATTATTTACTCACTCTCTAATGTTGTTCCAAACCTGTATTAATTTATTTCTTGTGCTGAACACAAAATAAGATATTTTGAGGAGAGTGGCTAACCGGGCGGTTGCTGGTCCCCATTGACTACCATAGTATAGGAAAAAACTATTATGGAAGTCACTGGGGTACATCAACTGTTTGTTTACCCACATTCCTCCAAATAACTTTTATTTTCAACAGAAGAGGGAGACTTATTCGGGTTTAAAGCGGCTTGAGAGAATTTAAATTTTTGGGAGAACTATCCCTGTTAATAAAACAACAAAATACAAAGAGCATCTCACTCACTCTTGACTGAGAACTTTAATAGTAGCTTTAATAAGAATCAATGTAAAATTTATACAGTGAAGTCGATGTTGTTTTATTTTCATATTTGTTCATTTAATTACTTTCTTCAGTGCTGTTAAATAAACCTACAGCTGAAAAAATAAAACACTGTTTATTTAATTTGTATATTAAGTTGTGTATGTGTATCTTTGTTCTTAATTTTTAATAACAAAGACAATGACAAATATTTTTTATCTTCGCCACTTTGGCCTAAATGTCTGCCATTCTTTTTTATTTTATATTTTGTTACCTAAGGCTTTGTTTTTAAAATAGGGACATTAGTTTGGCTGTGATGCTCAGTCAATTGCAAAATAGTAAAACCAACATGAAAAGGAATCTTGATAAAATCGTGAATCGTGATTTTCCTGGAAAAAATCGTGATATGATATTTTTGCCATATCGCCCACCCCTAATCCTGCATGTTCTGAGTGTAAATAAATCCTCTCAAACGAATTACATTTACTCGCGTTATGTAATTGAGTAGTTTTTTTGTGTACTATAAGTAGTTTTTAAAATCTGTAGTTTTACTTAAGTACGTTTTGATTGAAGTATTGTACTTCACTACATTTGAAATCATATCCGTTACTGAGTAAAAAAAAAAATTATATATATATATATATATATAATACAAGGGGGTAAAAATCGCGCTCCGGAAACTATTGCAAGGGCGGGAAAATAAATGTGCAAAAGAAAAAAAGAGAAATGCAACACTGTCGAAAGCGAACCTTTGCCAGTATGGGAAATATTTGGATGTATAAAAAATGCGTGGTTGTCCTCGAGGATATATATAGGCCTACAATTTGCACAAAATGTGGACGCAAAGTGGCTGCAAACGGAGGAAACGCATAGAACACTATCCCTACATGCGGATTAAGGTATGTCCCGTTTATATTTAGATGCAGAGGAAATCCCAGAATCCATTCATGCAAATTGAATTTACAGTAGGCTATATAACGCAGATGTCACATAAAAGACGCAAACTGATGGATGGATAAATAAATCGAAAGTAGAGCTGTGCAATAAATCAAATCGCGACCTGGTCCATGAATATTAAAGTGCAAAAAGACTGCTACAGTGAAGAGAACAAGTATTTGACATACTGCCTATTTTTCAGGTTTTCCCACTTACAAAGCATGTAGAAGTCTGTAATTTTTATCATAGGTACTCTTCAACTGTGAGTGACGGAATCTAAAACAAAAATCAAGAAAATCACATCGGATTTTTAAGTAATTAATTTGCATTGTATTGCATGACATAAGTATTTGATACTTCAGAAAAGCAGAACTTAATATTTGGTACAGAAACCTTTGTTTGTAATTACAGAGATCATACATTTCCTGTAGTTCTTGGTCAGGTTTGCACACACTGCAGCTGGGATTTTGGCCCACTCCTCCATACAGACCTTCTCCAGATCCTTCAGGTTTCGGGGCTGTCGCTGGGCAATACGGACTTTCAGCTCCTCCAAAGATTTTCTATTGGGTTCAGGTCTGGAGACTGGCTAGGCCTCTCAAGGACCTTGAGATGCTTCTTACGGAGCCACTCCTTAGTTGCCCTGGCTGTGTGTTTCGGGTCGTTGTCCTGCTGGAAGACCCAGCCACGACCCATCTTCAATGCTCTTACTGAGGGAAGGAGGTTGTTGGCCAAGATCTCGCGATACATGGCCCCATCCATCCTCCCCTCAATACAATGCAGTCATTCTGTCACCTTTGCAGAAAAGCATCCCTAAAGAATGATGTTTCCACCTCCATGCTTCACGGTTGGGATGTTGTTCTTGGGGTTGTACTCATCCTTCTTCTTCCTCCAAACACGGCGAGTGGAGTTTAGACCAAAAAGCTTTTTGTCTCATCAGACCACATGACCTTCACCAATTCCTCCTCTGGATCATCCAGATGGTCATTGGCGAACTTCAGACAGGCCTGGACATGTGTTGGCTTGAGCAGGGGGACCTTGCGTGCACTGCAGGATTTTAATCCATGACGGCGTAGTGTGTTACTAATGGCTTCTTTGAGACTGTGGTCCCAGCTCTCTTCAGGTCATTGACCAGGTCCTGCCGTGTAGTTCTGGGCTGATCCCTCACCTTCCTCATGATCATTGATGCCCCACAAGGTGAGATCTTGCATGGTGCCCCAGACCGAGGGAGATTGACCGTCATCTTGAACTTCTTCCGTCATCTTGAACTTCCATTTTCTAATAATTGCGCCAACAGTTGTTGCCTTCTCCCCAAGCTGCTTGCCTATTGTCCTGTAGCCCATCCCAGCCTTGTGCAGGTCAACAGTTTTATCCCTGGTGTCCTTACACAGCTTTCTGGTCTTGGCCATTGTGGAGAGGTTGTAGTCTGTTTGATTGAGTGTGTGGACAGGTGTCTTTTATACAGGTAACAAGTTCAAACAGGGGCATTTAATACAGGTAATGAGTGGAGAACAGGAGGGCTTCTTAAAGAAAAACTAATAGGTCTGTGAGAGCCGGAATTCTTACTGGTTGGTAGATGATCAAATACTTATGTCATGCAATAAAATGCAAATTAATTATTTAAAAATCATACAATGTGATTCTCTGGATTTTTGTTTTAGATTCCATCTCTTATAGTTGAAGTGTACCGGTATATTGTTATAGAGTACCTATGATAAAAATTACAGACCTCTACATGCTTTGTAAGTAGGAAAACCTGTTAAATCGACAGTGTATCAAATACTTGTTCTCCCCACTGTATATAAATATATAACCTGCTTGATCTGCATGTTTCTGTAGGAATGAGCTTTGCCGCTTCGTCGACTACATACTCAAGCTCATGGTGTTTTAAGCGTCTCACAAATAATACGAGGACATGAAGACATGAACTTTTCCAGAACTGCTCTCAGAGAACGCCTGATGAGCATTTTCATAATTTTATTTGAGAAAAAAACATTATCAATAGAACAGGTCTTCACTACAACCCGTCAAAATAAAGGTTCGATTTAACAGTTAAACTGAAAAAGAAAAACAGCTCTTGAATTGAAAACGTTATGGCACTGTTGTATATGTTTAATGTATTTATTACATTAGATAATTGTGTCATTGATCAAACATTTTTAATAGTTCTCTTGACAGAAACATGGGATTTGTGCCTATAATGTTTTAAAAGTAATAATTGGAAGATCAATTTTCCTCATTCATGGAGAATTTCAGGGACATGTGTAATTTATAAAAAAATGTATATTTTAGGGCTCACTTTATGTCCTTTCACTTTATAATCATATTTCTCTCTTTGAATTTTGATGTACTGAAAATGCAATTTGCTAAACTTTTTTTGCTTTCATTTCAGAGCTGATAGAAAGGAAGGAGGAGAGTGAAGAACTGAGTGAAGTGAAGGAGGAGAGTGAAGAACTGAGTGAAGTGAAGGAGGAGAGTGAAGAACTGAGAGAAGTGAAGGAGGAGAGTGAAGAACTGAGTGAAGTGAAGGAGGAGAGTGAAGAACTGAGAGAAGTGAAGGAGGAGAGTGAAGAACTGAGAGAAGTGGAGGAGGAGAGTGAAGAACTGAGAGAAGTGGAGGAGGAGAGTGAAGAACTGAGAGAAGTGGAGGAGGAGAGTGAAGAACTGAGTGAAGTGAAGGAGAAGAGTGAAGAACTGAGAGAAGTGAAGGAGGAGAGTGAAGAACTGAGAGAAGTGGAGGAGGAGAGTGAAGAACTGAGAGAAGTGAAGGAGGAGAGTGAAGAACTGAGAGAAGTGAAGGAGGAACATTGTGTCAAACCTGGAGAAAAACCTTTGAGTTGCTCAAAGACTAAAAATAAATTTTTAAAGAAAAGAAAAGAAAAGCCAATAAATCTATAACCTGCACTCAGTGTGGAAAGAGTTTCTCAGACAACCGAAGTCTTGAGCGTCACATGAGAGTTCACACGGGAGAAAAGCCATTTACATGTGATCAATGTGGGAAGAGTTTCCCATACAAACAAAATCTTGATATTCACATGAAGGTCCACACTGGAGAGAAGACGTTCACATGTGATCAATGTGGAAAAACATTTATTTGGGCATCAAATCTGAAGACACACCTGACACTTCATTCAAAGGAAAAGCCACATTCATGTTCTGTGTGTGGAAAGAGTTTTTCACTGCTGCTATATTTACAAACGCATCAGAAAATTCATACTGGTGTGAGAGAGTACATGTGCTTTGAGTGTGAGAAGACTTTTACTACAGGGACAGGTTTAAAACGACACCAGAAAATTCACACTGGAGAAAAACCTTACAAGTGTTCACACTGTGACAAGAGATTCAGTCTGTCATCAAATCTGAAAACACATGAGAGGATCCACAGCAGAGAGAAGCCGCACACGTGTGATCAATGTGGGGAGAGTTTCTCTTTTAAACGTCGCCTGAAGATACACATGAAGATCCATGCAGTGGAGAAACCACATCAACACAGTCTGAAATCACGGTAAGTTCATCTAATGGCGCTTTTCCACTGCATGGTATGGCTCGGTACGGTTCGACTCGGCGTGGAACGGTTCGGCTCGCTTTGCTTTTCCACTGCGTGGTACGACTCGACTCGGTACGGTTCGGTTCGCTTTAGCTCGGTTGCTTTTCCACTGCAGTTAATACCGCTTCAAAGTGGGTGGGACTGATCGTTAATAGTTGCCGCCTCTACTGGCTCGGTAGTCACTTTTTAGTTGTTTTAATTTGTCCCTACACTGTTTGTAGGTCCGGTGGTAGCCGTGTGCGGCTAAGAGCTGTGCTACTTCTTGGAACACTTTGTGGTATCCACAACATTTAGTAATAATAATAATAATAATACATTTTATTTCAAGGCGCCTTTCTCGGCACTCAAGGACACCGTACAAAGATACATAAAACAATCAAAACTAGTATAAAATAAAAATAAGAAAAGGAACAAGTGAGAGAGGCAGAACATGTGATCAAATATGATAAGCAGTTTTAAACAGATGTGTTTTTAGTTGCAATTTGAAATGAGCAAAAGAATCAATGTTTCTGATGTGTGGTGGTAGTGAGTTCCAGAGACGGGGAGCAGAGCGGCTAAAGGCTCTGCTCCCCATAGTAGTGAGACGGGCAGAGGGGACTGACAGATGTACGGAGGACGATGATCTAAGAGAGCGGGTGGGGGTATGAACCTGGAGAAGATCAGACAGATATGGGGGCGATAGATTGTGGATGGCTTTGAAGGTTAGAAGAAGGATTTTGAATTGAATGCGAAACTGTACCGGGAGCCAGTGAAGCTGTTGGAGAACAGGAGTGATGTGGTGAATGGAGGGTGTTCTTGTTATTATGCGGGCAGCTGAATTCTGGACCAGTTGAAGTTTATGCATTGATTTGTGAGGGAGGCCAAAAAGAAGAGAATTGCAGTAGTCCAAACGTGAAGTGACGAGACTGTGGACAAGGACAGCTGCAGTGTGAGGGGTAAGGGAAGGGCGGAGGCGATTAATGTTGCGTAAATGGAAATATGCAGACCGGGTTATGTTATTGATGTGAGAATGAAAAGATAATGTACCGTCAAGGATGACACCCAGACTCTTAACCTGGGGGGAAGGTGAAACAGAGGAACTGTCAATAGTGAGTGAAAAACTGTCGGTTTTGGATAAGGTGGATTTAGAGCCAATGAGGAGAACCTCAGTTTTATTGCTATTTAATTTAAGAAAGTTTTGTGTCAACCATATTTTTATTTCAGAGATGCAATCAGTAAGGGTGGTGGGTGGGAGAGTGGACGATGGTTTGGTCGAAAGGTAGAGCTGGGTGTCATCAGCATAGCAGTGGAAATGTATATTATATTTGCGGAAGATATTGCCAAGGGGAAGGAGATAAATGATAAAAAGTAAGGGACCCAAGACAGAGCCCTGTGGAACACCTGAAGTGACAGTGGAGGAATTGGATTTGAAAGACTTGAATTGAACAAACTGAGTGCGGCCAGAGAGGTAGGATATGAACCAGTCTAACGGAGTGCGAGTGATGCCGATGGAAGATAACCTGTTGAGGAGGGTGGTATGACAGATGGTATCAAAAGCTGAACTTAGATCGAGAAGGATGAGGATGGTAAGGAGTCCAGAATCAGCTGCCATAAGGAGGTCATTTGTGATTTTGATTAGTGCTGTTTCAGTGCTGTGAAGTGGGCGGAAACCGGACTGGAACTGTTCATATAGGTTATTGTGGGTTAGATGGGAATGAAGTTGAGAGGAAACTGTTTTTTCAAGTATTTTGGAAATGAATGGTAAATTTGATATAGGACGGAAGTTGTTGAAGTCACGGGGGTTGGCGCCAAGTTTTTTTAAAATTGGAGTAATAGCAGCAGTTTTGAAAGATGTAGGCACAGTTCCAGTGGTGAGAGAGGAGTGGATGATAGCAGAAATATGGGGAACCAAGGAGGGAAGACAGGCTTTAACAAGTTGTGTGGGAAATGGGTCAAGTTGACAAGTGGAAGTCTTGGATTTCTTTATGAGGTCTGTGATTTCAGAGATAGCTGGGAGGTGGAAGGACGAGAATGAATGTGTGAATGGGTTAAAATCGTCTGAGTTGCTGAGGTGAGTGAGAGATCCAAGGTTCTGGTGGATATTTTTGAGTTTATCAGTGAAGAATGACATCATGGAGTTGCAAAAGTTGGTTGTATACATGTGGGGAGGGAAAAGGTCTTGGGGTTGAGTGATGTTGTTAAGTATGGAAAACAGTGACTTGGAGTTACCTTTATTAGCAATGATTATGCTGGAGTAGTAGTGAGTTTTGGTGTTTGCAATGGAGTCCTTATAACGTAAGATGTGTGTATTGTACATTTCTTTGTGAATAGTGAGACCAGTTTTTCTGTAGAGGCGTTCAAGTTGGCGACCTTTGGATTTCATGAGATGAAGATCAGGGGTGAACCAAGGGGCGGAAACGGAAAATAAAACAGATCCAGTTTTTACCGGGGCAAGGGAATTAAGAATTTTATGGAGTCCAGTATTGTAGTGGGAGACCAGATCATCAGGAGTGGATAGGTGAGTATCGGGGGGGAGGAATAAGTGGATACTTGAAGTGAGAGCGGTATGATTAATATTCTTTATATTCCGAAATGAAATAAAACGTGGTACTTTGGAAATGGAGAGAGAGAGTTTCACAGTAAATGATATTAGAAAATGGTCAGTTATAGGAAGTTCAGCAGCTGTAAAATCAGAAGGGGTAACACCAGAGCAGCAAATTAAGTCCAGGATATGTCCTTTTGAATGTGTGGGAAAAGTTATATATTGCTGACATCCAAAACTGTCTAAGCAGGAGGAGAAGTCTTTGGTAAGGGGCAGATTGATATTGTCCATGTGGATATTAAAATCACCCAGTAGTATTATGTTAGGTGAGAGAGTGAATAAATTAGTAAGAAAAACAGAAAAATCATTTAAAAAGTCACTATTCAGTTTGGGGGGACGGTAGACAGTAGCAATGATGGTTGGAGTGGGACCAGACAACTTGCAGGCAGCATATTCAAATGAACTAAAAACAGGCACAGACACCTGCGAGACTTTCAACTTCTCGCGATAGATTATCGCGAGACCTCCTCCCCGGCCGGAGCTGCGGGGTTGAGAGATGTAAACAAACCCACTAGGAGTGGATTCATTCAGCTGCGAAAAGTTGTTGGGCTGTTGCCAAGTCTCAGTTAAACAGAAAAAGTCTAGCTTACGGTCGGAGATGAGGTCCTGGATGAGATGTCCCTTGTCTGTCAGTGAACGGATGTTGAGCAGAGCGAAGTTGAGTGCAGTGTTTCCACAGCTGGTGGTGGTGTTAGCCGACCGAGCTAGGCGGGCTAACACGCTGTGGTCGACAGCCCGGTTGTTGGAACGTGAAGGGCGTCGAGTGCTGGACCAGATGGAGTTTATTACTGTTGAGTTGTTATAATGAAAGTTCCGGCGGGACCCTCTATGGATGTATCTCGGGCGAGGCTGGAAGGCGATGTCCGGATGAAGGTGGAGACCCTCTGGCGCAGATCCAGGCAGTTGACAGCGCAGCCGGAGCAGATCAATGGCCGAATAGTGAAGCAAACCCGTCACTAGTAGGTGAGCAGGCAGTAGAAAGAGCCAGAGACAGACGAGCAAAATGTATGTCCTAGCAGCCAACATTTTAGCTTTAATCAGCTTCAACGGCCAGTAAGCAAATGATGAGACACAGACCAGAGCATAACAGGTAAGCTAACAGCGAGCAGCGGCAGCAGGTTGCGCCAGCGTTCACTCGACTGAGCCGAGTATCGGCTAAGTATGAACTTAGTATCGGTACGGTACGCTTGGAACCTCAACAGAGGTGGTACCATTTAAAGCGAGCCGGGCCGTACCGTACCATGCAGTGGAAAAGGGCCATAAGTGAGCCGTACCGTACCATGCAGTGGAAAAGCGCCAAAGCGTGCCGTGGCGTACCATGCAGTGGAAAAGCGCCATATGTGCTGCGCAACAAAATCTCTTCTGGGTAAGTTAGTTACAGTCAAATCTCTCTTCTCCACCTATAGTAGTCGCTGTTTTACTGTGGCTGCTTTTGACTCATCCAGGTTGTGAATGAGGCCGACACCTGATGTGATTGTAAAGCGCTTGTTGTGTACAGTAGTAAATAGTAGCGCTGTATAAATGCCTCATTCATTCATTAGTTTCTTAACAGCCACGCTGAGCAACTGACATTTTGTTGTTTGATTGGTTTCATTAACTCGTGTTCAACCAAACATGAATTTGTGATATAAAAAAAATCTGTCTGTTTTTGACATGTGATTTCTGTTCAGAGCAATGCAAAATCACTCTCTGACAATAGGTGTTGCTAATGTCAAAACATACAGAAATAAAGCAATATACATAGCAGTGTACAACTTTCTGTTTCTGACATTACTTATTATGATGAAGATAAAACGTCAAACAGTATTTTCATGTTTTTTAACTTGTTTTTGTATTTGCTCTGGTGCTTATCAAGAATACAGAGATGAGAAGCTTCCAGATTCTTCCTCTGTTATTGTTAGAAAGGCGTTGGAAATTATGTGATTGCTTACAGTTTACATGTCAAATGTGCCATCTAGAGTTTCATGACCAAACTAGTGATTTATAACACATAATCTTCATGATATTAAAATAGATCATAAACGTGCACATGAGTTGTTGACCAGATTTGATGGGATTAAAATGACTATTGTCAGTGATCTTGACTTTGAGCTTCACTTTTAATTTCACATTTGTCTCTCATTTGAAATCTCACTTGATTTAATGTTTCTTTTAGACCTGATGGACGTGGACAAGAAAGGAAAAACAAAAGCCAATAAATCTGTCTCCTGCCCTCAGTGTAAACAACGTTTCACATGTAAATCAAGTCTGAAGATTCACATGAGAGTTCACACTGGGAAGAAGCGGCTCAGGCTTTCTCTCTGAAATCACTTATGCTTCTCAATCTGAAGAAAGACCATTTAACTGTGATCAGTGCGGTAAACAGTTTCATTGGGGATCAGTCCTGGAGAAACACCTGAAGATTCACACAAAGGAGAAGATTCAGAAAAGACACGGCGGTGTGTGTTCACTGCAGAAGATGAACTGAAAGACCACCAGAAAATTCACACTGGAAAAACAACAACCCTGTAACAAGAGATTCAGTCTGACAGAAACACGTGAAAGGATTCAGTGGAGATAAACACAGAGTTTTATTGTTAATGAATTTAAGAACACTCAGTTCTCTTTTATGAAGGAAAGCAGTAGTTTTTTTAAACGAACTCCGTAGTGTTCTTGTGCTTTAATGGATCAGGAGCTGAAGAAGTGGCAATAACACTTGTAAGAGAGACATGAATCTGATATTAATATTTTACTTGTTCTTCATTATTTTTCATCAGGACATCTACCGTATTTTCTGGACTACAAGTCGTACTTTTTTTCATAGTTTTGCTTGTCCTGCGTCTTATAGTCAGGTGTGACTTGTATATAAAAATGAATTCATACTGACTGATGAACCAAGAGAAAACATTACCGTCTACAGCCGCGAGAGGGCACTCTAGTTAGCGGAGTTGTTCAGAAGCGACACCGAGGAAGAACTCAATGGATTCAGTGTTGTGGGATGAGATCGGGAGCTTGGTGAACTTACTGACCGGTAACTTGTTGGACTCGCTGGCTTATGTTAATTTAGCCTATTCAGCCTCCCAGGTATATGTTCTTTATGCTATTGTGCAGGGTTTCCCGCAGAAAATGTATTAGTTAAGGTGTAACTTAACTTTGTGTTAGCCTACGTGTCGCCACCATACACATCAGCATAAATGCTCCTGATAAATTATTTGTTATTAAAGCATTAACATTCACAATCCACTGTTAATTGAACATAAAAGCAAGCAGGCTGCGTGCATGGTTTGCTATGACTGAATGCGCGCAAAGTGCGCTCCCTTAATAATTCCTAAAAAGCTGACATCAGTTCATCACGATCTCATACATCTCTGTTATTATCAATGAAGCTAACTGCATAATGAATCTTTCATACTATCTTTTATAATCAGAGGATTTGCCAGCATGCCGAATTCAGCACTGAACAAAAAGTCAGTTTGAGCCGTGAGGGGTTTCTATCTTAAATGCTTCTGATTGGCCATTGCGTTCAAGAAATCAACACATATGTCTGTGATTGGCTACATCGCTCAATGCTGCAAGCATGTTACCAATAGAAACTCTGGCCTGTAAATTGTTTCTATTTTGTTTTAGTTGTTCTTGTTGCTTTTCGGAAAATGATAAATAACAATTTATTAGTTTTTATATGTTTTATTCATAGATATTTATTGTATTTAATCGTTTTGTCCTCCCGCAGCCCGCACACACACAGAGTAAATGGTAAATGGACTGCATTTATATAGCGCTTTCATAGACCCATGGCCACCAAAGCGCTTTACAATTTTGCCTCTCATTCACCCATTCACTCATACATGCATACACCGACGGCGGTGTCAGCCGTGCAAGGCGCCACTCAGCTCGTCGGGAGCAGCTGGGGTTAGGTGTCTTGCTCATGGACACCTCGACACTTGGTCCAGTGGAACCGGGGATCGAACCACCAACCTTTCAGTTTGTAGACAACCTACATGAACCACTGAGCCACTGCCGCCCCAGAGTGAGTCATTAGGCTGCCGCTCGCACTCGGCCATCAAATCTAGTCCCGCGCCACACGTCTCTAGATCAAGCGCCCGGCCCGTGTATAGCGGGGGAAATATCGGGCTCGGGCAGAGAATCTAAGCTCTAAACTGGACAGAGTAACACGGTGGATATCGCTCATATAGATTTTTTTGACGACGTAGTTAAGGCGTCGAGCGTGTGTTTTTGGGCGGACGCCTTAGTTCCAAAGTGCTGCAGGAAACCCTGTGTTACGTTAACATGCCGGACACCTATTCAGCCTGTTGTTCTGTGTGCTGTTGTGTAGTTGAATAACTTGCCTTTCCAGAATAAATGTCTGTTCTTGGTCTTGGATTTTGTGAAATAAATTTCTAAATAAATGCGACTTAGTCCATGATGCATTTTTTGACTGATGCGACTTATACTACGGAGCGACTTATAGTCCGGAAAATACGGTAGTAACCTCGTAAGCGAGGAATTTATTATCTTTATTTACATGGTATGGGTAAGTCCATGGAGGCTTCCATGTCGCTCCGCCATCTTGAAAAACTATAATGGCAGAGAGGGACAAAAAGCACTAGGCTACCTCAACGCGTTTCCACAGCGTATTTTCGTTCAGAGCCAGCGTCACGATACTGAAACGGACAAGGAGATCAGTGAGAGGCGCTTGTCATCGCCCCAACAAATGTGAAAGGCTTGATCATACTTATGCCGAGCCACAGGAGAAGGAATCCTCGTTGTCAAAAAAGCAAAACATCTAAATTGCAAGGTTTTTTTTCATTGCTTGGTTGTGCAATTCGTTATATAGGCACCATAACAGTAGAATATGTATAGTTAAACTCGAAGTGATATTGGAAGACATGGTTTCACACGCATTTGAAAAAGCGATGTGCTAGAGAGCACTTCGTTTGAATGCAAAATATAATTTCACCGCTAGATGGGAGAAATCCTTACACAGTGTACATTTAATGTTTGTATTTGCTTCAAAAATTGATTAAACTCATTTTATCAACAACTCATTGTTATTGTACATTTGTATCAATATTGCTTTTTGCTATTTGCAAATGATGTTTTGAGCAAATTTATAATGAAGTCACACACAGACATAGAGATTTTGGATATGAATCACAATATCGGTGACAATCAAAACAAAAAGCTTGGGAATTAGGGTACCCATCATGCATTGCAGCATGAAGCTTTTTTTTTATTGTCATCATTGTTGTGAATCATATGCAAAATTTCTATGTCTGTGTGTGACTACATGATACGTTTGCTCAAAACATGTGCACATGCTTTTTATACACCTTCAAATAAGTGATCATTTTTATGCTTTTGGTACCAATATTGCAGTTTCAAAAGGTTGGTGGTTATGAATGCCAAAGCATCTGACAAGATTAGATGTTCGTTTTGTGATGATTTCATCATCAATAAGCTGCAAACACCTGATCTTACTTGCTTTCTCTACCACAACAATTGTGTTTTACAAATACACAATTAAAGCAGTAAAACAAAAGTTAAAGTAGAAGGACAGGGAACCATGAGGCCAAATAAAGCAAACACTGATCACCACAATGGTGACACAGTTTTCCACTGGAAATATTATTTCAATTCAATTCACATTTATTTGTATAGCGCATTTAACCATAGCATTATTAAGCTTTTACAGCGAAAAAAAGCATAAAATATTTACATATAATCTTTCATATCATAAAGATATCTGTATCATTTACAGATAAGATCCCCAGACCTTTTCCCTAAACCTACCTGTAATGGCAGTTTTTATCTTTCATTGACTTTCAGTAGATTGCAAAGGAATGTCATGTGTTTTTGCCATTTGCAGTACGGTGTGAGAACAGGGAACTGCTCTCAGATTTATGTGTTTATGTACCTGCGTCGGGGTAAAAGCTGCACTTGAACACACCGAGAGAACTACAGCCGACTGTCAGCTAGAATGTGTGTGCTTTGCCTGCGTGTGCATTTTAGCAGTAAATTTTAATCAAATACTCAAATGTTTTTTAAATCATGACTATTATAACCAGATATTTTCTTGTTGTGAATAATGTACCTTTTATCTCTAGTATTGCAAATTTGAGTTTATGAATCTGTCCGCAATTTCCTGCTAACAGTCCGGCATATGTGTTTAATGTCATTAAAGACTAGTAAATACAGTAAACATCCTATGTGGACATAATCTTTTCCGATCTTTTTAATTTATAAAGTGGATACCAAGTTGGACACAACATCTCTTAGAGAAAGGAACGAAGAGTTATGTGTGTCAGAAGGAAACGTGCAAAAGGAATGTGTCAATGTCAGTTTAAATTTTTTTGCATGTTTCCATCACAATGCTGTTCCACCGGTGGCTTTAGTTGGGCTCTTGAACATTTTCTTTAATTAGGTTTGTGCTTTATCAGCAATTGCAGGTGTTTATGGAGAACATTTATTTGCAGTCCTTTGTTACAACAAACTTATTGATCTGCTTGATCAATGCAGACATAAAGTGGTTAAGCAATTAAACAACTGCTATTACTGATTTTTTTTTCTCACTTTTGGAATTTTAACATTATTTGAGAAGAAAGTAATAAACTAAAAAGATGTGGTAAAAAGTGAGTGAGTGTATAAATGACACAAAACATGTTTTAAACAGAAAGTTAACAATGACAGTGTCAAATATATATATTAATCAGTGGTTCTCAAACCTGCTCCTGAAGGACCACCAACAATGCACGTTTTCTTGTCTCCCTAATCAAACACACCTGATTCAACTCATGAGCTCATTATCACATGGGTTAATGAGCTGATGAGTTGAATCAGGTGTGTTGGCTCAGATAAGGTACAGTTCTGGGCCCGTATCCCTAAAGAATTTTTGTGCAAAAAGTGGCTCCTAGCGGCCAAATTCTAAGAAAATTCTCAGAGTCATGACGTTTTCTTAGAATTTCCCCTAAAAGTGACACGAAAATCCCAGTTAATATAAAAGCTATTCCTCAAGATTCCTAGTGCTTAAAAGGGCTCCTAAGGCGAGATCTGCTAAGAGCAGGGAAGAGGACTTTTAGTGGCTTAGGAGTTCCCCTAAGCAGCTGCACAAAATGGCCAACAGAGGAGGCAGGAGAGATGTCCTGCAAACACTGGACAATCACAGACATTGATAAAAGCTGAGCCGTGGACCCTCGTTAAGACCACACTGAGTTGTAACTTTGCAATTTCTACTTCATTAAGGACAGCCCCTTGAGATAGGCCATCTTGTTTTCAATGGGGTCCATATGGGAGTGAAAGTACAAAATATGCCAGCTAGGATATTAATATGAGCAAATAAGACACGAATCATTATTTGAACAGGGTGTAATGAGCTTAAGTTTTCACATATTTTAGATTCTAATGTTATAGGCTATAACCCCTACAGCTTACTATTCATTTTCCAGATATTTTCTTGAATGTGAAATATTATTTACAATTACAGTCTGCATAAGATTAGAGTGTATAATTATGTTTATTGATTTGAGGGTACATCCTTTGCTCATTATCACCAAAAGTTAATTTTCATCAAACTTGTAGGATCAACCAATCACGGCTTTTGAAATGATGACTCATACCTAGCAACGGGGTCAACCACACCTCCTCACTAAGATAGGATTTTCCATCCATTTCTTGCTCAGAGTTCACTGAAAATGTTCTGGAATCACTTCTAAGCTAAAACTCCTGGCAAGGAATATTTAGGTTAAGTTAGGAGCTCTCTGAGAGGATTCTCAGAATCTTTAGGGATACGGGCCCTGGTTTGTTTCTTTGCTCTTGGCTGACATGTGGCATTGCTATGCAGATGTGTAAAGTCCAGGTTCAGAATGTAAAAGTCCTCCTCAGTATTTTGTTCCAATCACCTGGATTTGCTAATTAGCAGTCTTTCAGCCATGGCCGTTTCTCAATACCAAGTATGCAAACTTCGGACAGTGTCCTTGGTAGTTCAGACTTGCCAAGTTCGACTTAGGAGAACGAACTCCCGAGGACGAGAGGACGCAAGTCCGGTTATTCTGCAAATGGAACAGCGGCGTTCTCGATCGCGTCACTCAGCACGCTCTGGCTACTCCGGTTATCACTTTATGTATATTTTAGGCAACAATAAAACGAAATATGGTATAAAACAACACTCTGCCTCTTTTCATTTAAAAAAAATCTTACATTAAATGGCCAAACAAATGTGGTTCAGGCAACGTGTACATTGATTATCTTCACTGCATATATTTATAACAACAGGAAATATAAAACACAACCCTGCTTATTTGTGTTTTTATTTTAAAAATATGAAACATTATTGAACAAAAATGACATTTAAAAAACAGAGACGGGGTTGTGTCATTTTATTTTATTATACATGTACAGTGAAGAGAATGTATAATAAAATAAATATAAAAAATATTCTATATATTTAAAAATATATAGCCTAAAATAAAATTACACAACCCTGACTGTTTTTGTTAAATGTCAGGTTTAATGATCTGATATCCAGTATAAAAGTATAAGTAAATAAAAATAAATAAAGCAAACAATTCAGTCAAACATAAGTCGGCTTAAAGTAGCCTAAAAATAGCTCAAGTTAAATAGCCTAAATATATAAAATTGTGAAAATTCACTTTTCCCTCAGCCAAAACGATTTGCCATGGAACAAATTATATACAAATTATATATCTCGTTTAACCACTAGACTAGAGACACCAGAGCCAGCGGCAAACATCAGAAGCACTAGCCGAGGAAACATCAGATACATTTTTCAAATAGGTGCTATCTTTATAAATAAACCACAGATTTGAGCTTTAAACAACTACATTCTCGACTGAAACGCTCTTAGAATTACATTTCGTGACACGATAACAGTAGTATTTTGATATTACGCGGGTTTTCTCCTCTGCCATTGACGCTTGCTGGTGGTGCGAGATGCATTCTGGGATACCTGTCAGTCTCAAGTCTGCACAAGTCACCTCTACATGCATCCTCGGTAAAAGGGGCGGATCAAGAACACATCCGGGGATTTGAACTGGACTTGGCTAGATGTGAACTTTGAATTGGGACAGTACTTGGGCAGCGACTGATGACGTTTCAGAAATGCACAAGAACACAAGTACAGACAAGAACGCATATTGAGAAACAGCCCATGAGATAGAAATCAGCTGGCTGTGATTTCTATCTCACAGCCAGCTAATCTGTCATCTGAAGAAACGGCCCATGAGATAGACTTATAACAAAAGTCTATTAGCTGGGGAACTGTTCAGGAATGTACACTGTAAAAATTGTTGTAAAAAAAGGGCTAAATACTGACAGTAGCATGCTGTTTTCCATTTAAAAAAGCAATATACGGTAGAAAACAATGCATTCTGGGTGATATGTCATTTCCGAGAAAGTAGCCTACAACAATATACCGTGAATTAATAGCGATCAAAGTCGACACTCTGAGGATGTGTTCCAAATCACACCCTATACCCGCATACACTATTAGTTCACTAGTCCACTTGACTGCGTGAATAAAAACAAGTGAGTTCATTCAGACACTGATGAACACCTGATGTTAACAAGCAGAATCACTGAAGGACAGAGGAACAAGAACAGAAAAAAAGATTAAATCAACTGAAGATAAAGGAAGACATTAAATCTGTGAAGATCTCAGCAGAGGAGGATTAAACAACTCCACAAACAGTATTTTTTATGTTTTTATTAAGGACCATGTACAATTTGCAACATAAATGTTACCATTTGATGCATTGTACAAGAGTTAGCCACAGGCTGATTTACATCTGTAGTCCATTAAAAACAGAACAAAACAAAAATACATACAAATAACACTCCACCACAGCCCACCCCCTCCACACACATACACAAAAACACATTTTGTCAGCACCACATCAGTGTCAGTGGGTACAGATTCATTACCAGCTTCACTTTTTACTAACCAGACTGACTTTATTTCTGTCAGACGTCTACAGAAGTTCTTATTACAGTTTTTCTGAATTTCTTAAACACATTTCTTGAAACCATCACTCACTTTCTCAAAACCTTAAACACAAAACCACATTTTCAAACCATTTTAAGAGAAACTCTGAAGCTTCTGGCAAAATCAAACAATTGCCTCAAAACAATTTGATCTGTGCTCAAAATCAAAAAATGCCTTCAGATGACAGATTATTATGGCTGAGCACAAGATCATCACGTCTTCTCTTTATGGCCACTGATACTGTATGTAAGCACACACACAGTTATTAATAGTTGAATAACTTGCTAAAGCAAATTGCTATATTCTCATTAATTATACTTGTTTAATTTACATTTTGATTAATAGAAAATATTCCACAGAACCTCATTTGATTAGCTTCAAGAAGAAGATGGACCCGCCTTCCTCACACTTGCAAAACTGCAATGAGTGAGAGAATTATGCCAAAAATGTAAGTGCGGATAAAAGAAACAGGGAAGTGTACATAACAGGTTATTTCGGGAACTTCCCAGCCAGTTGGGTTTTTGCCCTATACGTACACAAGTCATTCAAACATTTGCCAGTTGATTTTTTTACACAAAGGTAGGTTTCACGCGATCAATCTGTATTGTAGGTCTTGACTCTGTTGTTTTAGCATGCAAATCACTGTTCACAGGTTTGCAATGGTTTTGGCCATATTTTGGCACCAAAAAAAAAAAAAAAAACCTGCCTAAAGAACACAGATCTTTTTTTTTTTTTGGATTGATAAAAATGTACAATAACAATGAGTTGTTGATCAAATCAGTTTAATCGATCATAACCTGAAGCAAAATACAAACATTAAGTAAAAGTGAAAGCGAATGAGACAGATCTATCTCTTTACTGACTTACAGGTGAAACTCGAAAAATTAGAATATTGTGCAAAACTTCATGTATTTCAGTAATTCAAATTAAAAGGTGAAACTAATATATTTACTTCACTGTAAAAAAACGGGCAAATTTTACAGTAACATGCTGTTTTTCATTAAAACAGTAATATACCGTAAAAAAATACATTCTGGGTGATATTTGTCGTTTTCAAGAAACTATACAGGAATATATTGTGAATTACCAGCGCTCAAAGTCGACACTCTGAGGCTGTGTTCCAAATCACCACCCTATACCCTCATTCACTATTGCCTAGTTCACTAATACAGTCCACTTGACAGAGTGAATAATTTCATAGTTAATTCAGTTAATTTTCGAAGTTAATTGAGACACTGAGGAACACCTGCTGTTAACAAGCAGAATCACTGAAGGAAAGAGGAACAAGAGGAACAGAAAAAAGATGAAATCAAGATAAAATAAATGAAATCTTAGCAAAAGATCTTAGCAGAGGAGGATTAAACAACTCCACAAAAAGCATTACCAGATTCACTTATTACTAATCTGACTTTATTTACATCTACAGAAGGACTTTATTGAAAGGTGGCAGAGGTTTAGATGTCATTTTATTTTCATTTGATGTTACCATGATGGTGATCAGTGTTTGCTTTAGTTGGGCTCTTGACCATTGACCTTTGAACATTGGTGTTTCTTCGGCTGCGGTAGCTGTGTTTGTAAAATACATTTGCTATGGCACAAAAGCTGAAAGAATACAGGATCAGATGATTATGGCTGTTTGATAATGGTCTCAATCATCATATAGTGGCCCAATTCACTGATCTCATTTGTTGTATAATGTTATTATTGAAGTATTATATTATTTATTTAGGTGTTATTGTAATTTTATAGAATGAGATTTTTCAGAAATTTGCCATTCAGAAAATATGAAGGATTTTTAAAAGTTTATACTAAGAACATTTTGAATTTTCGGATCAGCCAGACACACACCACAGACATCAATAATCTGAGTATGAATCTCAACAATGGTGAGAATCATAAGTTTTATGGTGAAATGCATGTTGGGTACCAGCATAGTAAAAAAAAAAAATCAGTCATGACTCCCAGCATGCATTGCAGCATGAATAAATTATGCAGCTGAATTGTCTGGTTATTTTCTTTAATTTGTACTTTTTGCTTTTATTTTTGCTGTTGATTTTGTGTTGACTTTTAGTAGCGTATTCTGTGATGTTCAGATTTTATGTTATCTTTTTTGTTGATTGTCACCATTGTTGAGATTCATTGGCTGATTCTTGATGTCTGTGTGTGTCTAACTAAAACCATAGTTCAACATTTTTTTTATGAATAATGAGTTTAAAAATCTTTCACAACCCATTACGTAGCACTCCTTGATCTTCTGCAGTAGTTTCACAGTATAGTAATATTAAATTATGCTGTGTTAAAAAACAAACACATTTTTGATAAGTGATTAGTAGGGATGGCCCGATACCAGTATCGGGTATCGGCCCGATACTGAGCTCATGTACTCGTACTCGTACTCGTAAAAACGCCCCGATACCAACAACCGATACCAAGCAGCGTGTGTACATTGTTTGTGTCCAGACAAAGAAGCACTGACAACAGAAAGTATAATGGGGATAAAAAAGAAGGCTGTCTATGAAGTAAATGTATCATATTAGTGAAATATTAAACAAAATATAGTAACGCCTATATAGCTGTGGTGCGCGAGCTGATAAGAGAAAAACGCGCAGTGGATTGAGCGCGCCGCGGCACCGAAGCGCGAGCTGGTCGAGCGCATCAGACGTCAGTGGAAAGTTTGTAGTTCAGTCGGATATCAATGGCAAAGAAAGTAAAACGAGGCATGTAGCTTATTATTAACATTAACTGACCAGAGAGAGAGAGAGAGAGAGAGAGAGAGAGAGAGAGAGAGAGAGAGCGCACACTTCTGTTGAATGCTCTGGATTGCTGATCGTTCACTCGGCACGTATATTTGGATTAAAACTAAATCGTATATGTAAGTAAAACATGAACTGTTACCTTATTTATGTTTAACGACATTATTACAGGACATTTGCAGGTCAAGAAGTTACATGAACTTCAAACATCCAAAGCGCGCGCCCCGAAAACCATCGCCTCAGACAGCGCGCGAACACTGAGTGGAATTCTTTCACTATTGCGCTTGTACGGATGAATTCACACAAAACTATGTAAAAACGCCCGTCTTGGTGAGTATCCTAGTAAACAAAGTATATTATATGTCAAGTGAACGTAGACAGTATAATTCAAATGGGGTCCGTGTGTTCGGTCTTAAAGGGGCAGCAGTTGAATTAATCTGCTGCTGTGTTTTAATGTTAACCAGACAAAGGATTAACTCTTGACTAAATAGGCTACCTTTTTTTTGTAACTTCACAAAAAGATCCATCTATATTTAATTTATACAGTAATGAATATGCAGTGCATTAAATATATTTGATTAACAAATTAAGTTTACATTTAATAAACAAATATGATTTGACATTCTTTTGGTTTCTCTACCAATACATTTAAAAATTACAAATGCATGAATTAAATTAATTGAAAATAAAAATACAGGTATCGGTTACCGTATCGGCGAGTACCAAAAATGAAAGTATCGGTATCGGACTCGGCCTGGAAAAAGTGGTATCGGGCCATCCCTAGTGATTAGTAACTGATTGAGATCAGTGACACAAACAACACCTGATCTCGTTTTTGTTGGCTTTGCTTCTGCCACAACAAATGTGTCTTATAAATACACAGTTAAAGCAGCCAAATAATAACTAATGTTAAAGTCAAGGGTCAGGAGCCCAACTAAAGCAAACACTGATCCCCATAATGGTAATGTCAAATTAAACAAAACAACATCTAAACCTCTGTTAATTCTCAATAGGAATTTTAGTAGACGTATGAAAAAATAAATTAAGTCAATCTGGTTAATAATAAGTGAAGCTGGTAATGCTATTTTTTAGAGTTGTTTAATCCTTCTCTGCTGAGATCTTCAGAGATTTAATGTCTTCTGTGGCTGAAGTAAGTTGTAGTTCTTGTGTTTCGCTTTTGTATCTTCTTGTTGTTCCTCTGTCCTTGTCAGGTGTTCATCACTAATGCTCAATCATCAGTTAATTAATCACTGAATTATATAATTACCTTCAACACTGCTTCAGTGTTACTCCAACACCCTGTAGTGTGGACATACAAGTGTTCATTTAAAACTGAAGTTTTTGCAATAAACTTTTTGCAACAGTCAACTTCGCGTATACAGGCAGTAGCCATCTTTGAAAAACAGTCTCTATCAGTCGATCTACGAACGCCGATCCAAATGCGCTGGACCATATGAGATTCTACACAGTTCAGCGCACTTGGATCGGCATTCCTAGATCGACTGATAGAGACTGTTTTTCAAAGATGGCTACTGCCTGTATACGCGAAGTTGACTGTATGTATAAATTATCTTCTTATTAAACTGTCTGGACACTGTGAAAGTTCTCAATGCTTCGGTTTGAAGGTAGGGACCCTCATTATGCTACCGTGTTAGTGTGGGGCTATTTTGAGCCTTGTTAGTGGTATTAACAAGCGATTTTTATTTGTCATTGTTACCGGTGGAACAGCATTGTGATGGAAACATGCAAAAAATGTAAACTGACAGTTCAGTTCAGTTAAGTTCAGTTTCCTTCCTTTTGCACGTTTCCTTCTAACACACATAACTCTTTGTTCCTATTTCCCTAAGAGATGTTGTGTCCAACTTGGTATCCACTTTAAAAATTAAAAAGATCATATTATTGCAACACCAGTAGCTATAAATAGTGGGTGTATGAGATACATGCATGACTGAAGGTGTGGTTGAGGAATCGGCTTATTATATAAGGCTGTTCTTTCACCAACAAGAGAAAACGGTTGTGAACTTCAAAGGTAATACAATGATCTAATGTCAAATTATAATTTGTTTTTATGCAATGCCCTTGTGTTACTGAATTGTAGGAATTTTATTAACAGTGTTATATATATAACTCTTGTTACAGCTTTACATTTAATATCATTAGACTGCTGTACTTTTGACTTTTATCAAATAAATGAACATATAGCCTATTTTAATTGGATTATATTGGTGATCATAAAAATGACGTGTTTTGACTTTAAAACATTTTTTGTACTCTCTTAATTATAAAACTTAAAAACTTAGGCTGAATGCGTCCTGTGTCTGTTTGTGTGTGAATCAGAGCCAGACCAGGCATATTTGTTATAAAATTAAATTTTAATTCCTCGAATCAATTCATTTGTGTGCATTTAAATGTTTTTTTTTAATCATTCAAGTGCAAGAAAACACAAAAGAGAAAGTTTCTGTGCAACATTTAAAGCGTGTACACATAAAGCTGCCTCTCATGTAGGTCACAAATACTGAATTGAATTCTTCTTGGACTTGAATGGATAAATACACAGACATGTCAAAATGTCTTCTTTAAAACACTTTTTTTTAACGTATTAGTTTATTAGACAAGAACTACAAACCCTTTTTCAGAAAAAAAATTACAGTGTACATTTTATAAAATTTAATAAAAATGTAAGACTTGAAGTTTTACATGTCAGACAAATGGTTTAAAATATTTTCACTGGAAGAGTTTAGTGTTATCCTGAACTAGCAGCAATAGTTTAATGTTTGCAGTCATTCATTACAAAGTCTTGTAAGAAAGACAAACACAACACAAAAACCAGTGTATTCAAAAGAGAATCATAGATAAGACCAATCTTTTCATCGTGAGTAAAAATTTTTTATGTATAACACATGTTTGGATAGACTTATTTAGACAATAATATAAGATGGTTGTTTGTATTTATGATTATAAAATGACTTGACATAATAATGTTTTAATGTTTAAAGTTTTTAATCCAAGAAAATGTATTTGAACAAAAAAAAATTAATTTCTCTAAATACCCGACTATGTGTAAATGTGGCCTTAGCGGGAATTTTCCCAGCAGACACATTGGCCTGAACCTCTTAAAAGAGGTCACCATTGTTGAGGTCAGTGTTTGCTTTAGTTGGGCTCTTTGGCCTTAACTAAATTTAGGGATGCTCATATTGACCGTTTAACCGTTAACTGAAAGTAAAACATTTGACTGATTAATAGTCTAAGTTAAACTTCTTTTTTTATTTGTGTTTTTTATTACTACATATAGCCAATATTTGTTATCTCACTGGGCTAACAATATTTGTTATCGACATGCGCAACCGCATGCGCCAAAAGACATATTTCGCTGAGCAAGCAAAATGAAGCGAGCGAAAGAAGTAGCCTACTGTGTGGGACCATTTCGCCAGAAAGGGCGACGAAGTTACTTGCAAAAAACGCTACGCGTCATTAAAACAAAGCAGTAGTGCAAGTACAATGCAATATCACTTGCGATGCAAACATCCACGAGATGTGAGACGTTCTGCGAGACGTTAAAATTAACCGAAATGAGCATCCCTAGTTAGATTTTCTCTGGCTGCTGTAAGTGTTTGATATAGCAAGAGAAAAAATTGATCATACATGTTGGCTACGTAAGCAATAAGGTACGAGAGGCTGTGCTGTATCGTGAATGAGTCACGGCTGTTGTTGTATAGGCACGACGCGAAGCGGAGTCAGCCGTGACTTATTCACGATACAGCACAGCCTCTCGTACCTTATTGCTTTAATAAAACGGTTACCACACAATGCAAATATTAAAGCCGAAAAAGATGTATCTATGCAACTTTCATCAAGTAAAATCAGTGGCGGGCCGTGCATTTTACACCTAGGCCTTCAGTGATGTCCAACCTGAATTAGTAAATTTTAATAGTGTAGCAGCGCACGCACTGGAAAGTTATAGGGTTAATGCGGTGAGTTCGGGAAATGCCGGGTAGAGAGAGACGAGCAAGTGAGTTCGGCTTTTGTGTTAGTGTGCAGTGGTTCTTGCGTTCCGATTATAAGTTTAGAAACGGATCCCTTGTCCCTCAATGGCTACAATAGTATTAATGTTTGAAAAAATAAGTTGTTTTGATCATAAATTTACAAGAAAAATTAGGAAGAAAATCTTATTTACCACGGACAAAAACGGGAGCAAAAAATGCATTATACTCTCCAAAACTACTGATTATTTTTTACACAAAATCCATCCTAATTTCTTTCCTCAAAAATACTTAAATTACTTGGTTGTACAGGTTGTCTGTACGTTTCAGTCCCAACAACCTTTTCTATCGCCATCGAGGCTAATGTGCTGAAAGTCGAGTCTGTCCCGTCGTATTTATGGCATAAGTTTTAATTCGCTTCGGCTTTAGTGCTGAGAGTGTCTGCTCGACAGAAGCAGTAAACCGGGAAAACACCGCAAAACATGACGATGTGTAACGTTACAGCCGACACGAGCTCTCACACAGATTTTTGAACAATATCAATGAGATCAGCGGGACTTTTGCCTTCAAAATCAGTCCTGGCATAACGTTACATTGCAGTCAGTTCTGTTTTTACCCGGACAGATCGACAGAGTGCCGTGACTCTGCGTAAGCTGGATAAGGGATTTTTTCCGGTAGGTTTGAACCTGCTAGTGGTCGAGGAAGGAAAGAAACATTAATTTGTGGGTTGAAAAACGATTAAATCTACAGGAATATATTTTAGTTTACACAGTTCGCTACAGATGCGGTTAGCTAGCTCTGACTACCAGAAATAATAGTACAAGCTCTGACCATCCAATCAAAGAGCGTGAAAATGCTTACGTTATTGTATGCCTGCTAGATGGCCTCGGTGCAGTCAACTCGAAATCTGATTGGCTGATTAAATCTGGCTGATTATCTGATTGGTTAAAGCAACAGTTTCATTGCCATTCATTTTAAGCTACAGGCGCCCGCACTATTGATTCTGAAGGCCTCAGGCAGATAAATTTGGCCATGGCAACACATGATGGCTGAAATATGATTGGATAAAAGTGCTAAAATAAATATACAATACTGGAAGCAGCACAACCAAGAGAAAAGCTATGAAATTAAGAGAATGGACTATTGGAAATAATTTAATACTCATTCATTAAAAAATCTATATTAAAGTGAAAGTCAGTAATTCTGATAGTGTTTAGGCCAGCAGAGAAGGCCTTGCTGGCCCTGACGGCCCACCACTGAGTAAAATCATTAAAAGCCTTCCTTCCGCTGGAAAAAATAGCACCTGACCGAAACAGAAGATACAATCATTGTTGTGTCCATGAAGATGTGAAAAAATAGGCATAAATCTAGATTACACATTTACCCAAATTGTTATACGCCTGTTTAATCGAAGCTTATTTGGGTGGGTTTCTCCCATCATCCTCATACAATGTCACTTCTCTGTGTTTTACGGCCCTGACGAGAACGGCTGTAAACTGCTCCTGGCGTGCGCCTGGCAAATCCGCCGTTATAATAGCGATCCGCTGTGGAACAAGCGTGCCGGCTCTTAAAGGGAATGTGAGAGGACGCTCTGATTGGTTTATTTCACATTACGCCCAAACCACACCTATGAGTAATGAAGCTACTTCAGACCAACCCCTTTTAGATTTGGGCGCAAGAGTCATTTATCCCACCGGTATAATAGCAACAGCGCCCGGGATCCGCCCACAAAGTTACTTGCGTTTCAGATCGTTAAAATAGGGCCCCAAGAGTCAAACTGACCAACTAAAGTAAATCAATCCAAACTATTAGATGCAATAAATCTGCATCTGTTTTACAATAACTGCCAATTTTGCATTGGCACTAACTTATTTACGTAGTGCATAATATTTGAATCATTTATTTGTTTAATTACTAATTAATAATTAATGAATTACTGAGCTCCAGAAAAATATTTAATCTGTATCCTCTGAATAATTGTACACTGACACTTAGAGCAAAAATACTCATTTTTGATGAAATAATTTTTTTAACGTCCTTTCCATTTCTGTTCATATGAACTGTCTATTACATTTGCATTGTAACCCTTTTATTTTTAAAATGTTTGTGTGCTGCTGCGCATCCCTGTGTGTGTAATAAGCAGAGTGTACGCGCGTTGTAGACCCGCCTAAAGGTGCACATTACTAATGCACCCTTTAAATAACACAAAGTTTTAGTTGCCTCACAATAGCAACGCGCCAACAATGCGCCTGAACACACCTTGTTTTCAGGTTGTATGATAGGGCCCTTAAACACACACAGAAACCAGATGTGCACAGGTGTGGAGTGGATACATACCTATCATAACCATTTTATCCAAGTGCAAACTTGAATGGATATGATCAGGCCAAACATTCAGGGTTAACTTAAAACTTAAGCCACACACTTAAGGGTTAAATAGCATTGAATGATCACAGCTGAATATGTTATTACTCTTCACTCTATTCTCCTCTTCACAGAAAGAATGGGACATCTACACACCTCTCTCGTTTTGTTCCTCCTCTTCTGTTCACCGTGGCCGAGCAATGGGACAACTTTCTTGACTCATCTTGGGACGCGGTCTATAGAAGACTGCAAGAACAACTGGGGCGGGTACAAGTGCAAGACTATTGAGAAAGACGGAAAATGCCAAGAAATATATTGTTCACCTCAGGAAAACATGGACTACAGGGGTAGGGAGTGTGGGGATGACAATAAGTGTTTGAAGGATGGTCAAGACTATGATTGGTGCAGAATTGATAGCTTTCATTGGGGATACAGTGAACTGAGTGCGGACGACCAGTACCACTATTCATCTTATTATGGATTGATGTGTAAGGACGACTGTGACAAAAGAAAGCAATACTACTATTGGTGCAATACTGATAAGGGATGGGATTACTGCTCTCCATCTGAAAACACAGAATACAAGAACTATCAGTGTAGAGATGACAGTCCATGTGAAAAGCGGGGTTATAAATATAACTGGTGCTGGCGTAAGGGGGTAAGCTGGGGTTACTGTGGGCTTGTGAGACCAAAGATGTTTCTTCACCGCTCAAAGTATTATTATGTTCGCACAGACGAGTGCCAGTATCATGAGAGTGGTGATTACTACTGGTGCAATACTACCAAAAACTGGGCCTACTGCTCTCCAAATGTAGATATAACCTATCAAGGCAAGCCCTGTCGCTTAGACCACTCCTGTGGCTTACATGATAATAGTTACAACTGGAGCTTGACCCCAGAGTCAGATTCCGATTACTGTGGACCCATTGAATCTGGAGAGTGCACTTCTCTCCTCTCAACCTCTCAAGATTGCAAGAGCACAGCCCCAGGTGACAAAATACTGATATGCACAAAGGTGGACAAAGGTACCAAGAAAAAAACCACCTTTACTGCGGAGCCAGCGCCTGGTGCCATCACCGATGGCAGTGAATGGAAAAAGGAGGCGGAAAACTTAATCAGTTGCTGGGACAATGGCGACCTTGTGGACCAGGCCCGCTCAAACCTGATCCACTCTGCTAATCTCCGTATCGACATGCAGGGCATCATCAACCGCAACAATCTGAGATACTACAAACTGCAGATCCAGGTGAACGTGAGACGGGTGCCTGGGCAAAGCACCACCGTGTCTCAGATCTTCGTGCCTGTGGCACAGGTAATCCCACGCCGCTACATCCGCAGAGCCTTCTTGGAGAGCTTCAGGCGCCGAGCTCGGATTTCTATTGATATTTCAATAGTAAATCAGTGTTAGAGCCATGGGTTGGAAATGTGCAAAGTATGGCAGTTGGAATACATTTGTAACTCTTTTAGTACAACACAAATATTGAGTAAAGTAAACAAGACATTTTTTCACATCTTTAGATATTGTAGAACTGTCCCCATGTAAAGTTTATTTGTAACTAGTGTTCAACAAATGTTTTTTTTATTTTTTTTTTTATGGCTGATACTGGTTAGATCTAGATAGTAGAATGGTTGATTATTATAAATATATTCATAATATAGACAATTTTAGCAAAAGATTAAGCAATAAAAAACTACAACAACTATTAAAACGTAAGTTGTTTACTTTCTTTGACATAGATTTTGGAAATGACCATGGAAACCAGCTCTTTATATTTAGCAGTTTATTAGCTAAGTGATCACGGTTTACAAATATTGTTCAATTAATTGGCCGGTTGGTTTATCACTAATGTGCTAAATTATTCATCAGACTGTTAAGGCGAGACACTACAGGCAAAAACACTGCTTTTTCAAGCATCTGTCAATTTTGAGATTTTGACAGTATTTTTATTTATTTATTGAAGGATAAAAAGAGAAATATAAAATCCCCACACTAAAAACCTTTGACCAATATGTCAAATAAATAAATAAATACCATCAAATTTAAACCTGGCTTTATCCAATGTTCAGATTTATATTCTAGAAATGTATGCAAATGAGTGCTAGTGTGACAATCAGCGGCTGGAGTGCCCGCGTGAGCCACTGGGGGGCACTCCTTCTCTATTTTTCATTCCTTCTTATGGTTTTACTTGGACTGATTATGCTTTATGTCTTTCGCCTGTTTTTGATTATGCTTGTTAGCTTCTCTGATGTAAGCCTTGGTTTTCCTTTGTCTCTTTGCTAAGTGTTGTTAGACTGTCACACTGCAAGTCTGAGCTATTTCTTTATATCCAGTTCTAGTCTGAGTTTCCCTGTTTCCTGGACTCCTCGCCTGTATCTAGTTTACCCGTTTGCGTTGCCCCTGTATTGTACTTCTGCTATATTGGACTGCTTACCTGGACTCTGACCCTCTGCCTGTGTATTCGTTGTGTGATCTGGATCATCCTTCATTAAAGCCTGCATTTGGATCTCCTCTGTCTGTTTCCACGTGCAGTTTCATGACAGCTAGTAAGTCCGGATCATTTTACTGATTTGGATCTTTGAATCTTGTTCATCAAAATGAACAAATCTTTTTTCAAGTCATTTCACAAATTTCAAATTTTGTATTTGAAATGTTACATGTCAATAGCCAAATTCACCAAACATCTCAAATGTTGATCACATTTAGAATAAGAAAAAAATTGCAATGCAAGGAAGAGGCCAAATTATGAGAAACAGAAACAATGAATTAATTTAACTGATCTTCAGGCTATGCAGTCTGTAAGTATATCTCACCTCCCAATCTAAGCCGTTCGTTCATCCCGTGACATCCTCATAAACTGAGCAGTCTGTAGTACCGGTAACAGAATTGATTAGTTCACGTTTCGAGTCTATCGACTTCGGGTTCAAGTCATTCTTTCAACACGTGACAGCCACATAAGCTGAGCTATGCAGTCGGTACCGGATACAGAATTGATTAGTTCTCTCGGGTTCGAGTCGTTTGGTTTTATGTCACGTAACTGTGTGTTGTTATTAGGCTAGAGCCGTTAAATTTGAGAGTTGCGACACACTGTGATCTCGCCGTCACGTGATTCGTGTAGCTCTCAATAGTTCCAAACAAATCCGCGTTGCCAATGATTATAAGCGGGGCAGACAGCAGCAGCTATATATACAGCAATTATCGGTAAATATTGACGAATAATGTACATTGATTATTACGTTGACACTTAAATTGCTTACATAAAATAGATTTTTTTTCTGGGGAGTAGCAGAAACACAGCATTAAAACGTTTTTGTGTTTAATTTTGGTAGGAAATGGGGTGCTCCCATACCGTAGAATACATTTACAGCAACGACCATTTGCTGCAAAGTTTCTGTAATAGAGAGACGGCATTAACGTTAACAGTGTGGTCAGTTGAAATGAAAATGGAGATATGGTTACTGAGTGGAATATGTTCAACATTAACGTTACTGTTGAAGGGATTCATTTCAGTATACATGTTTGTACACACAAAGGATGTAGGGATACATAAGCCATACTAAAATGAATCGTTAATGTTATGGATCGTATTTAGGAACATAGTCTAGTTATTTCACTCAGTAACCATCAGTTACACACACACACACTAATATATATATACATATATATATATATATATATATATATATATATATATATATATATATATATATATATATATATACTTGCATACAGTATGATAATTTAAAATAACAATTTTCTATTTTAATATTTTCAAATGTCATTTATTCCTGTGATCAAAGCTGAATTTTCAGCATCATTACTCCAGTCTTCAGTGTCACATGATCCTTCAGAAATCAGTATAATATGATGATTTGATGCTCAAGAAACATTTGTTATAATTAACAATGTTGAAAACAGTTGTGTACAATTTTTTTCAGGATTCTTTGATGAATAGAAAGTTCTAAAGAACAGCATTTATTTGAAATAGAAGCTTTTGTAACATTATAAATGTCTTTACTGTAACTTTTGATCAATTTAATTCATCCTTGATAAATAAAAGTATTTCTTCCCCCCAAAAAATAAAATAGAAATTTCTACTGACCCCAAACGTTTGAACGGTAGTGTTTAATGTTACAATAGCTTTCTATTTCAGATAAATGCTGTTCTTTTGAACTTTCTATGCATCAAATAATCCTGAAATAAAAATGTAAATAACTTTTTTCAACACTGATAATCATAAATGTTTCTTGAGCATCAAATCATCATATTATACTGATTTCTAAAGGATCCTGTGACACTGAAGACTGGAGTAATGATGCTGAAAATTCAGCTTTGATCACAGGAATAAATTATATTTTACTATATATTCACATAGAATCAGGTTTTTGAATAATATTGTGATAATATTTCACAATATTGCTTTTTTTTCTTCTTCTAATCAAATAAATGCAGCCTCGGTGAGCAGAAGAGACTTCTTTTAAAAACATAAAAAAAATCTTACCGATCCAACACTTTTGACTGGTAGTGTACACACACACACACACACACACACACACACACACACACTTCTTGAAACTGTCATGACAATAAAGCCCTTTGAATTTAATAAAAAATTGTGTGCGTTTAACTTTGGAGGGAAGGGGGACTGCTCCTATAAGGAATAATAATACATTTACAGTATTTATTGTGTTATGTTAAAATACATTCACATAAACCTGCACAACAAGTGAATATCAATTAAAGCTGCTCAGTTTAAGTCAAGAAAGAAGTTTGGTCAACAGTAAAAAATATACAAGGCAACCAATTGCATTCAACAAAACATTTAATTATATAATATATCTAGGGAGAGGGTAGGTAAGTTTCCTTGAATGTTCGGTCTTCAAACCTTGTTCAACTTCCTACAGGGAGAGAAAGATGGCAGAAAGCAGGCCAGAAGAGGAATACAAGTGTTCACAGTAGAGTTATTGCATTCTTCCATCGAAGCTGTAGGACGATCTGGAGACCTGGTGGTGAATCGAGAATCAGTGATAACAAAAGCATTCAAACTCCACGTCATAAGTAATGCTATAGATACTTGAGAGCATTCCACTGCCAGGAGCAGAGCGTGTCACAGACCCAGAGGAGACGGGGTCTGGAGTCGAGTCGAGCCTGTTGGAGAGAACTAGGAGTGGTAAAGAAAGAGGAAGCGGTGTTAAAGTTCATACATTCAAGGACAGATTAAATACACATTGAAAGCCTATGTTTCCTAAACATTTTAATGAGGTTGAAATTACAGAAGTGAGAAAACACACCTACAGTTAGGTCCATATCTATTTGGACATGTCATGATTTGTTATTTTGGCTCTCTGTACTCCTGTATCATTTGACATTAAATGAGAACAATATATATATATTCTTACACAACAACATTATGGAAGAAGCTGGATGATTATTTAGGTCATCCAACAAATTATGCAAATTAGGGAAAATATAATTTAATATTTTTATTGCATTATGATACCGTATATACAAAGCTCAGCCATAAATTCTGCTTTTCTATAATGTTCAGGATTGTTTTATACTGTCAGATAGAGGTGTAAATTCATTTACACTTTTTAGCATTGAGGTCTTATTTGTGGGGGTGCTGCTGTACTTATTTGCCTTATATCCAGATGTATTTCTAATATTCTGACCACCTCATGTAGGTAAATAAGGTTGGCCAAAAAAACTCTGAATACAATGTAGTGCAACATCACATTTAACTATGACCTCAGTATTGAATTTACACATTTCTGCCTGGTAGCTAACGTTAGTGAAGTGTTGGTCACGTAAGCTAACTGCAATTAACTATTATCTTCCAATAAACATTAACTAAAGTTTAATTAACTTAAGCTACATAAATTACAACTACTGACTAGATTCATGAGAGGACGGCTAATGCGTTCAAATGTCAAAAATACACGCACTTGTTTATAAGAAAGTTTGGGAATTAATAACTCATTTATATAGCCCCTAAGGAACTGACAGGAAGAACGAAAGACTCGGACCCGAACCCGAAGTCCAGAGAGATGAACTAATCATTTCTGTTTCCAGTACAGAACCCATAGGATGTTGCGCATGCACAGTCAACACAATATGAACGAATCACTCTCTGAGACAACTCGTTAGTCCCGAGTCATATTAAAGATTCGTTCAAAATGAACGAATCGTTCATGACCGACCTATCACTAATGAGTGCATATTTAATTAGATAATTCATAATTTGCATATTTAAAAACAACATTACAGAAAACTTGCAATACATTTTTTTTCCAATTCTTAATATAATCTATAAACTAGGGAAGTATGGTGATATCTAATAGTTAATTTTTGTTTACCCTATTCATCTGGGGTGTGTTGCCTTAAAGGTGCAAAAGGTGATCTGGGAAATGCTAATTTAGCCTGCTAGCATTTAAAGCACCCTCCCCGCAAATCGCCGTCCAAAGCCTTACCTCCTCCAAAACACATGGAACACGCACAGACCAGAAGGGAATCGACCATAGACAAGACAACATTATTGGATAACATCATGTGTCATTCACCGGGGAGAAAACTTTACAGTAAAGTGAGTAACAGTGCCACAATAACAAACTGTTTAAAAACGTAATTAGTAGCAACAAGCTTTCAGTTGTGTTGCTACCAAAACATGTCAGTGACTACGTTTACATGTGCACCAATAATGTGATTATTTCTAATAATCGGAAAAAAGGTCTTAATCGCAGTAAGATGTTTACATCCCAGATATCAACATTGTGTCAGCCCTATGTTCCCACAGAGTACCCTAACCCTAAACCTAACCCTAACCCTATAGCTGTAGTAGTGTAGAATAACTAGTGTAGACTAACTGTAGTGTAGACTAGCTGCTGAAATTATAGGGAAATGTATGAACACAATACTCAATTTTGAAAATGTCCTAGAAATGTGGGATCATAGAGTTCCTGACAGATTTCTCCGACCTTTTGGTGAACATAGGGTTGTGGGAACATGGTTGTGAGAACATAGGGCATAATTTTCAAAATTTTCAGAATTTTTTTTCCCCTTAAAAATGTGGGAACATAGGGCCGTGGGAACATGGTTGTTGGGACATAGGGCCGTGGGAACATGGTTGTTGGAACATAGGGCTGTGGGAACATGGTTGTTGGAACATAGGGCTGTGGGAACATGCTTGTTGGAACATGGCTGTGGGAACATGGTTGTGGGAACATAGGGCTGTGGGAACATAGGGTTGTGGGAACATGGTTGTTGAACATAGGGCTGTGGGAACATGGTTGTTGGAACATGGTTGTTGGGACATAGGGCTGTGGGAACATGGTTGTTGGAACATAGGGCTGTGGGAACATGGTTGTTGGAACATAGGGCTGTGGGAACATGGTTGTGGGAACATGGCTGTGGGAACATGGCTGTGGGAACATGGCTGTGGGAACATGGTTGTGGGAACATAGGGCTGTGGGAACATAGGGCTGTGGGAACATAGGGCTGTGGGAACATAGGGCTGTGGGAACATAGGGCTGTGGGAACATAGGGCTGTGGGAACATAGGGCTGTGGGAACATAGGGCTGTGGGAACATAGGGCTGTGGGAACATGGTTGTTGGAACATAGGGCTGTGGGAACATGGTTGTGGGAACATGGCTGTGGGAACATGGTTGTGGGAACATGGCTGTGGGAACATGGTTGTTACATGGTTGTGGGAACATAGGGCTGTGGTTGTGGGAACATGGCTGTGGGAACATGGTTGAGTGAGTTCCAGAGGGTGGGGGCGGTGATAGCGAAGGCTCGATCCCCCAAAGTCCGGCGGTTAGTGCTGACGGTCGGAGTAAGGTGGTTGGTGCCAGCTGAACGGAGGTGGCGAGTGGGTTGGTGTTGTTCCAGGAGCTCAGTGAGGTAGGGCGGGGCCAGGTTATGGAGGGACCATATAGGTGAGGAGAAGGAGCTTATATTGAATGCGATAATGAACAGGTAGCCAATGGAGCTGCTGGAGAACGGGGGTGATGTGTTATCCAAGTCCGTATAGAAGGCTATTGCAGTAGTCAAGTCTTGAAGTTACGAATGCGTGAATGAGGATTTCAGCTGTTGACAAGGTAAGGGAGGGGCGAAAGCGGGCAATGTTGCGGAGGTGGAAAAAGGATAGTTTAGTGATATGTTTGATGTGTGGAACACCACTAACTCGGTGAGTTTAACAGTTTTGTAAACGAACATTATTGGCTGTTTTAATGACATTTTCGGACATGCCCATTGACTCCAATGTTAAATGGGTCCATGGCCAATTCTATCATAGTCAAAAACTCGAGAGAGGAACCATTGGCAAAAAAAATTTGTCCACCACTCTTGTTCATCCCAAAAAAACTACAATATAGACTCAAGGTGTTAAATACCGGAATTATCCTTTAGGAAAATTATTGTCCATCCAGGTTTTAATGTCGGAAATGCAATTGGCGATGGTGGAGAGAATAGCCGGGGAGATGGATTTGGTGGACAAGTAGATTTGGGTACCATCGGCATAGCAGTGAAAAAAGCATGTAGATGGTGAAGAGGAGGGGGCCAAGCACGGAACCTTGGGGGGCGCCATGGGTGACAGGGGAGGTGTGGGAGTTGCAGTTGTTAACAGAGACAAAATGGTGACGGTCAGAGAGGTTTCTCTGTGTGTGTGTGTGTGTGTGTGTGTGTTCCTCATTCATGGAGATTTTCAGGACATGCATAATTAATACATAAAATCTCATCAAAATGTTGGGAATATTTAGGGCTCAGTTTAAAGTCAAAGTCAAATTTATTTCTATAGCACCTTAAAACAACATGAGTGTTGACCAAAGACCTATCTCCCTTTGTTTTTAGGCGGGTTTTTGGGACAATTAATAGTAACTTAGATGCTGATCTAAGTGATCTCTGAGGAGAATATAAGCTTAAGAGTTCGGATATATAAATCGGGGCCAAACCGTTTAAAGCTTTGAACACGCAAGTGTTCAAAAGAAATCGAAAATCGATCCTCTGTTTCACGGGTAGCCAGTGGAGAGAGGCCCATATAGGTGTGATATGTTCCCTCTTTTTTGTCCTAGTAAGGAAACAAGCTGCAGCATTTTGAACAAACTGCAAACGTGAAATTGATGATTGACTAATTCCAGCATACAAAGCATTACAGTAATCGAGTCGTGAGGATATAAGAGCATGTATTAATATCTCCAAATCCTTAAAAGTTAGAATATGCTTTAGCTTACGAAGACACACACTTAAGTTGAAAAAAGCTGGCGCTAACTACAGAGTTTATTTGTTTATCAAAAATGACCCCAAGATTTTTTACATGAGAGTTAACTTTTAACTGCGAATTACTTAATGAAACACTGTATTTGTCAATTTGAGTTTTAGAGCCAAACAGGATAACCTCTGTTTTCTTTTCATTTAATTGAAGGAAATTTTTGTCCATCCAAACTCTGATATCCTTCAAACATGCTAACAAGGACGAGACAGATTCATTCCCAAAATCTAATGGTAAATAGAGTTGAGTATCATCTGCATAGATGTGATAGTTGATCGGTCCCACTTTATATTAAGTGGCCCTAATACCTGTAAACTTACATGGTAACTACATGTGTACATAGTATGTAACTACAGTGTAAGTACACATTAGTACATAGTATCTACAGCTGTAACATTTGCGTAACTACACATATGTAACAACCCTCAGAATGGTATGTGTAAGTACAAATGTGTAACAGGACATTGGTAACAACATTTTTTCACTTCAGTAAGTACACATGTGTAACAGTAATTATGTAACTACATTTTGTAACAACAATATGTAGCATATTTGTTGTTCCACTTCCACATGCAGTTTTAGATACTGCAGTTACCAGTTGGAATACATGTATTTATGACTGGCAGGACTAATGTTGAATTACAACTAAAGTTTCACCTTGTGATACCAGTGTTACATGGTAACTCCTCAGGAACTGTCCACTTAATATAAAGTGTAATTGTTAAGGTAATTGTTGTGTACATCAACTGGTAACTGCAGTATCTAAGACTGCATGTGGAAGTGGAACAACAAATAGGCTACATGTTGTTACAAAATGTAGTTACATAATTCCTGTTACACTGAAAAAAGTGTTGTTACCAATGTCCTGTTACACATTTGTTCTTACACATACCATTACGTGGGTTGTTACATACGTGTAGTTACACTAATAATACAGTTGTAGATACTATGTACCAATGTGTACTTACACTGTAGTTACATACTATGTACACATGTAGTTACCATGTTAGTTCACAGGTATTAGGGCCACTTAATATAAAGTGGGACCAGTTGATCTTGTAATGTTCGAAAATCCGGCGCAGAGGTAGCATGTAAAGAGAGAAAAGAACTGGACCCAAAATGGGGCAATGACGCGACACTCAAACAGCAAGCACACGCAAGGAGTAACTACATGTTCTTATTTATACTGTCCCATCCTGTTCGTGATTGGACCTGCACTACCCCAAGCACATTAGTTTGATTACAGGGCCACAATACGTCCCACTACATTATCAAGGAGTCTGCACTGCATAAATTATATATAGACTAATCCTTATTAAAGTTACAATAGTTATTTAGTCAAGAGCAGTGATTGTTTTTCTCTGTTCCCTTTGTTCTTTGATTAACTTTAACGACAGAGATAATTAGTGGCTACTGTGTACTGTCTCTTTAAGACCAGCCGCTACTATTCTCTCACTAGTCACAAATCTTGCTGCTCCTTACGTTATGAAGATGCTCAACAAATTTTTTTTTTGCATTAATTGTGTGTGTTATTGTTCGTTCAAGCACAAACTGTATTCTGGCGTGCTGTCTTGTGCGCACGCACGATACTAGAGCGAGTCTTTCTCTCTCTGTGTGTGTCACAGGCAGGCAAAGCGCTCTTTTTTTGTCTTGTCGCGCACAAATGGTTTAAAAGCATTTGCATGAATAAGAGCGGGATCATGTAACACTTGCCAAAGGATGACAAAAAATAACAGATGCTGTGTTAATTACCGTAAAACTTCAAATAATAGCCCGGGCTTTTATTTTCCCAAATCGCCGAACTGCACCGGCTTGTATTGGAGACAGGCGTCTATATGAGACAGGCCTTTAATTTAGTGTTGAGACTTCACCCTGTCCTGCAATATACATTTAATTTAACATTCATTTACAGAATTCAGCTGGTTGAATGAAAATTGCTGATGCTATCGGATTTTCAGATGATATTCTCAATTCAGTTAACGGACGCTCTGAGATAAAGTGAATTCAGACTGCAGTGCAGACTAAGCAACGATTGTATTTAAATGTACAGTACAATCATAACATAGACATGATCTTAATTCCATAATGTCCTTAAACAACAATATTGCTGGCCATAAACTGACAAAGTGCGCGTCCGGTGTGCGATAACTCGAGTTGTCATAGACGTGGCGCGGCGCTTCTCGTGTGGTGTGCGATAACTTCGAGTTGTCATAGACGTGGCGCAGCACTTCTCGTGCGGTGTGCGATAACTCGAGTTGTCATAGACGTGGCGCAGCACTTCTCGTGCGGTGTGCGATAACTCGAGTTGTCATAGACGTGGCGCGGCACTTCTCGTGCGGTGTGCGATAACTCGAGTTGTCATAGACGTGGCACTTCTCGTACGGTGTGCGATACCTCGAGTTGTCATAGACGTGGCGCGGCGCTTCTCGTGCGGTGTGCGATACCTCGAGTTGTCATAGACGTGGCGCGGTGCTTCTCGTGCGGTGTGCGATACATCGAGTTGTCATAGACGTGGCGCGGCGCTTCTCGTACGGTGTGCGATACCTCGAGTTGTCATGGACGTGGCGCGGCACTTCTCGTGCGGTGTGCGATACCTCGAGTTGTCATAGACGTGGCGTGGCGCTTCTCGTACGGTGTGCGATACCTCGAGTTGTCATAGACGTGGCTCTTCTCGTGCGGTGTGTGATACCTCGAGTTGTCATAGATGTGGCGCGGCGCTTCTCGTGCGGTGTGCGATACCTCGAGTTGTCATAGACGTGGCGCGGCGCTTCTCGTGCGGTGTGCGATACCTCGAGTTGTCATAGACGTGGCGCGGCGCTTCTCGTGCGGTGTGCGATACCTCGAGTTGTCATAGACGTGGCGCGGCGCTTCTCGTGCGGTGTGCGATACCTCGAGTTGTCATAGACGTGGCGCTTCTCGTACGGTGTGCGATACCTCGAGTTGTCATAGACGTGGCACGGCGCTTCTCGTGCGGTGTGTGATACCTCGAGTTGTCATAGACGCGACGTGACGCTCTCTGCCTGCCTTGCGCTAACAGCTCCCGCCCAAATGCGCAGGGCTTTCTTGCGTGCCCAATCTACACCATAGAACTGGCTTAAACAGACAACCTGACGGGTTTTAGAAGATTAAATAAAACCCGAAACTAAAAAACAGACCCGGCCTCTATTTGAGACCGGCCTTTATTTATCCAAACCTGTAGCCACACCAGGCGTGTAAAAGAGACAGGCGTCTATTTGGGACTCGGCTATTATTTGAAGTTCTCTTACGTAGAGTTCTCTCGTACTGCGTCGAAAGACGCTACGGGAAAGATTTCTTTTCCGAGATTGAAGCCTAAAAATTAATCCTTAATTTTGTAAAATTTGTAAAACGCTTTTCTGTAGCATACAACCTTAGGCGGAGCAATTCGCGCGCCTATTGGCTGCTCCGCCAGAAAAGCACAGCCTATGCGAGGCCAGTGACGCTTGACCAATGCCGAAACGGGCGTGGTCTTGGCCTATAAATACGAGCATAGCTGTCTTCCACTCTGATTTTCTTATTCTTCACGAAGCTACACGCATCGTAGGACTGGATTCGAGCCACCACAGCCGTCAGATACAAGCACCTCAGCAGGACGCGCCTCTTACCTGAAGCCGCTGATTCATCGTCGCCTTCAGCCGCCGTTCCCTGCTGCGCTTCTCCGGCGTGGAATATCCTTTACATTAAGTGTGTGTGTTTTGTGTGTGTGTTCGCCGTCGCGTCACATTTTTTCCCACCACTAAAAGAGCCGAGCGTCTTTTTCAAGATGCCTCGCACACCTCCTGTGGCTCGTGTAGAGCCCCGCTCAGCGACGGGGACCACGTACTTGTGTTTCCTGCCTGGGTGAGGATCACGCAGCTTCAGCTCTCGTCGATGGCGGCTGCCATCACTGTGATTTGATGCCTACGGTGACTCTGCGGACTCGCCTGGCGTTCATTTACTGAAGCTGCATCTTTCCGCCCGCTGCAGTGCCGCACCGTGAAAAGCGCCGTGCTCAGCGGAGCCCGGAACCTCCCTCCACCACGAGGTGCTCGCCGCTGCTGCCGCCAGCTTCTCCGCCCGCTTCGCTGGACTCTCTGACCAACGGACAAGGGCCGCTGTGTGCCGCCGCGTCCGTCATGGACGAGGAAGGTGAAGCCGCGTCTGTGGAGGACAACTGCTGTTCTCTCCTCGCTTTGGGTAGCGAGGGATGGGCGAGCTCCGAGGATCTCCCCTCCCCCGCCGCTCGTGAGCGTCGACGAAGAAAGACCAGCATCGATGCGCTTACCGGCTGGATGGCTGCTTTTCTGCAGAGGAACGTACGTTACCATCCTCACGACCCGCGCCTTTTTCTTCCTGAATTCACGAAGAAATCGCGGAGTCCCGGAAAGCCCCGTTTTCAGCCAGGATGCGCACTTCTGCTTCGAGGAAAGCTACAGTGTTAAAATCCCGCCGCGGCCGGATTTCACTAAAATGTCTCGCTCGCACAGTCCCAACATACGCGACCGTGCCAGTGTATTTTGCAGTCACCAAACCGGCATCAAGGCCCGTTTGCCTGCACACAAACGCCGTTTTCACGACGTCCCAAGTAAATCTGAAAATGTATTTTCTGGTGTCCCGGCCACGGCCGATGGTGTAATGTGTGTATCCGTAATGCCCACGACCCAGTGCCCATTCGTACACACAAGCACAGCCCTACACAATACAGGGCTTGCACACATAAAATCGACTCATGTCGATTGTGCATCACATGTAAGTTAGTGAACGTGCCCGCTTTTCAGTGCCCACAATCACTACACACTGCATGTCCCGTGGTTTCTGTAAAAACGAAACGAATGCACGGTCAGTCAGTTCTGATAGACAGTACTCTCAGTGCTACACGGTGTCCCGGCCACGGCCGATGGTGTAATGTGTGTAACTGTATGCCCACGACCCAGTGCCCATTCGTACACACAAGCACAGCCCCACACAATACAGGGCTTGCACACATAAAATCGACTCATGTCGATTGTGCATTATATGTAATGAGCGTGCCCGCTTTCAAGTGCCCACAATCACTACAAGCTACATGTCACACGGTTTCTATGAAACGAAACCGATGCACGGTCAGTCAGTTCTAATAGACAGTACTCCCAGTGCTATAAATGTATCCGCGTTCACGCACCCACATTTATTCTCAAACATGCCGAGCCGTACGGGGCTCGCACCGCGCGCTCTCTCTCTCAGCTGAGAGAGCTGAGCGCGCGCGGGCAGCCCGCTCGATTAAGCGCGCCCCCGCATCATACGCTGCAATGGCGCCCATGTTACAGCACACGGCTGCTCTCGTGTCGCCGCCATTTCGCGACCAGAGCCCAGTTTTTCAACCCGTGCAAGCACAGCCCCGTACAACACAGGGTCTGCACGAAAGAAATCGACTCATGTCGATTGTGCATCACATGTAGTGAGCGTGCCCACTATCCAGTGCCCACAACCACTACACACTGCACGTCCCGCGGTTTTCTGTAAAAACGAAACCAACGCATGGTCAGTCAGTTCAAAAACACAGTATCCCCGGTGTTATAAATGTGCCCGCTACCACGCGCCCACATTTATTCACAAACGCCCCGCGCGCTCTCTCTCAACTCAGAGAGTCGAGCGCGCGCGGGATACCCGCTGTGTTAAACGTGCCCCCCGCCTCAGACGCCATGGCGTCCATGTTACAGCACACGGTTGCTCTCGTGTCGCCGCCATTTCGCGACCAGGGCCCAGATTACATTCAACCCCTAGTCACGCGTGCAGATGCATGGGAAAGACTTCCCGGGGTTTCAGAATGGGTGCTAGAGACCATAAAAAGAGGCTATTCGCTACAGTTTTATCGACGCCCTCCCCGTTACACGGCGAGAGTCGAAACCACGGTAAAAGCAGAAGTAGCACATCTACTTCGAGCCGAAATAGCGAAGCTATTGAGCAAAGGGGCCATAGAGCCTTTATCTCAAGCTCAGAGCGAAGTGGGTCTGTACAGCAGATATTTCCTGGTACCAAAGAAAGACGGGGGTCTCAGACCCATTTTAGATCTGAGGCATCTGAACAAAGCGCTAACAAAGCGAAAGTTCAGAATGCTCACGACCAGAAAAATCCTTGCGCAGATTCGCAGAGGAGACTGGTTTATGGCAATAGATCTGAAAGACGCGTATTTTCACATACAAATTGCGTCACGTCACAGGCGATTTTTGAGATTCGCCTTTGAGGGCCGGGCATATCAGTACACAGTCCTGCCATTCGGCCTGTCCCTAGCACCTCGTACATTTACAGTGTGCATGGACGCGGCGCTGGCACCCCTGAGACTCCGAGGCATTCGAATTCTGAATTATTTGGACGATTGGCTGATTCTAGCTCAATCACCTTCAGAACTCACTCGCCACAAGACCCTAATACTCAATCACCTCGAGTGCTTAGGTCTGAGAGTCAATTGGGAGAAAAGTTCACTGTTTCCCAGTCAAAGGGTCTCCTTTTTAGGACTGGATCTGAACTCACTGTCTATGACAGCACGGCTGTCATCACAGCGCAGGCGAAACACCCTGCAAATGGCAAAATCCTTCCGCAGCGGTCATATAGTGCCGCTCAAGAGATTTCAAAAAATGCTAGGCCTCATGGCCTCAGCCTCGGCAGTACTACAGTTGGGCCTGCTGCGCATGCGCCCACTGCAGTTCTGGCTGGGAGCGCGTGTACCGCGCCGAGCATGGGTTCACGGTCGTTATCGCCTCAAGGTCAATCAGGAATGCATTTCAGCCCTGACACCATGGAGAGCGTCAGACTGGTACCGGTCAGGTGTAAGCCTGGGGACTTCCTCGAGCCTGAAGGTGGTGTCCACGGACGCGTCCACCTCAGGCTGGGGAGCGCTGCTCGAGGGCAGACCGTTCTTTGGCCAGTGGGCAGAACGAGTCAGACTACCGCACATAAACTGCCTGGAAATGATGGCGGTGGACTTTGCGCTGAGGCGCTTTCGTCCTCGGATAAAAGGGCACAACGTCCTGGTCCGTTCGGACAACATGTCGGTAGTAGCCTATATAAACCGCCAGGGTGGCGTGAAATCCCGAAACCTCTTCAGGCTGACGGAACGCATCCTGGTTTGGGCCCAGCACAACCTGCGCTCGCTGAGAGCATTGCATGTGCCTCCCAAGGGGGGTGTTAGACACGATCGAGCAGGCTAGAGCTCCGTCTACTAGACGGCTCTACGCTTCCAAATGGTCTGTGTTTTCTGGTTGGTGTTCAGACCAAGGTCTGTCACCCCTTCAGTGCGGGGAAACAGAGATTCTCTCCTTCCTGCAGGAGCTATTGGATAAGGGTAGAACCCCATCCACGCTCAAAGTCTATGAGGCAGCCATATCAGCGTTCGTTAATCCAACGCTTGGCCGTTCACTGGGCAGAAACGACCTGGTGGTCCGTTTCCTTAGAGGAGCCAGGAGGTTAAATCCTCCGAGGCCTCCTTCAGTCCCCGTTTGGGACCTTTCTACGGTGTTGAACGCTATGAAAGGGGCCGCTTTCGAGCCTATTCACTCAGTTGACATGAAACACCTGTCTTTCAAGACCGTGTTTTCTTTTGGCTCTTGCTTCAGTGAAGCGTGTGGGGGATTTGCAAGCACTCTCAGTCAGAGCGTCTTGTATGGAGTTCGGGCCTAACGACTCTGTAGTCGTGTTGAAACCGAAGCATGGGTACGTACCTAAGTCCCTCAACACACCGTTCAGGGCTCAGGTCATCTCCCTGTCGGCTCTGCCGGCCTCTGAGGACGGAAATAGCTCCCTTTGCCCGGTCAGGGCATTAAGAGCTTACGTGTCCCGCTCCGCTGTTTTTCGACAGACGGAGCAGCTCTTCGTTTCGTCCAGTGGGCGCTCTAAGGGGCGAGCCGTGACGAAACAGAGTCTGTCTCGGTGGGTGGTGGACGCCATTGCGTTGGCCTACGCATCTAGAGGTTTGGAATGCCCCCTGGGCATCAGAGCACATTCTACGAGAGGCATGGCCTCTTCGTGGGCTTGGTATAGCGGGATCTCGTTACAAGATATCTGTATGGCGGCAGGCTGGGCCTCCCCGTCTACATTTATAAGGTTCTATAACCTAGAGGTTCCTGCGTTGCAGGCTAAACTGCTCTCGGTCTAGAAGACTATGTATGGTGTTCCTGCCCCGCGCTGCGGCCCAGGTCATTCCAATGTTTTAAGCATCATTTACTGACAATGTGTCCCATGAGCATGCTATGACCCCTCATATATATCTATTTATTTACATATATATGTTATTATGCCCTCAGGGGCACTATTATGAAGGGATGATGCTAATTCTAGCCGCTCTCCCTATACATTCTTGGTGTAGGCGCTTGTATGCCAGGGCGCGCGCGCCCTTGGGTGTCTGTGTCGGTCCAAGAGCACGCACGGCGTGTCACAGGGGTTCCCGTAGCGTCTTTCGACGCAGTACGAGAGAACTCTACGTAAGAGAACGTACTCGGTTACTAACGTAACCTCGGTTCTCTCTAAGAGGGAACGAGTACTGCGTCTCAGGCCGTGCGTGCCCACGCTGCGTCGCTTCAGTGGCGAAAATCAGAGTGGAAGACAGCTATGCTCGTATTTATAGGCCAAGACCACGCCCGTTTCGGCGGGAGGTGACGCAGAGGGCGCAAAGCGCCCTCATTGGTCAAGCGTCACTGGCCTCGCATAGGCTGTGCTTTTCTGGCGGAGCAGCCAATAGGCGCGCGAATTGCTCCGCCTAAGGTTGTATGCTACAGAAAAGCGTTTTACAAATTTTACAAAATTAAGGATTAATTTTTAGGCTTCAATCTCGGAAAAGAAATCTTTCCCGTAGCGTCTTTCGACGAAGTACTCGTTCCCTCTTCTAGAAAGAACCGAGGTTACGTTAGTAACCGAGTACGTTTTACAGTACTTTAACAGCCCTAATATGTTTATTTCATATAAAATCGCTGCATTTTGCTTCATATAATTACCCTGGAAATCCAGCGTTCTCGCGAGAGCACAATATGAATTTGCTCAGCGAGTTCATTCTGGTGTCGAGTAATAATGCTCATTAAATATGCCCCTCTATCTGAGCTGCGATCACATCGAGTTATCTGATATAGGCGGGCCAGAGGCGAGATGATATTAGTCATTAGTAAACATTGCAAGATGGCTATGGATGAACTATGGATGGGCGCTGCAATGAAATATTTAGACTTGCCTTTTTCTCTAAAAGAGGAACAGAAGACGGCGCTCGAATCGTTCCTTTGCAAGAAGGACATTTTTGCTGCTTTGCCGACCAGATACGGTAATGGTATAATCTACCAGTTAGCTCCGCTCAAGTTCGAACCCGAAGACAGACACGAGAGGCGGGGAACAGAGTAGACGTGATAAATGTGAAGTTGCAAAAGAAAGAACGCCGTGGATCAGGATAGGGATGTTAACCGATGACCGCTTGACCGATGGTTGACCGTATCAATATTAACCGATCAAAGTTGTCGGTAGTCGGTAAAAAAAAAAAAAAGTGATCTCTAAATTAGGCTATTATAGACAGTGGACTAAACGCTACTACAGTTAGCAATCTCATTCCAAGATATTTTTGTGTGAAGTGAGCAAATCCCTCACACTCAATTTTTCATAACTCGCCTGTTTGTACTTAATAAACCAACAAAAACATTTGGCGCGAGGTCACAGCGTTTGGGTTTGCGTGCTCAGAAGGTTTGCGAAAAGTAAAGGCTACAGGCTGAAACACTCAGCCAGAGCAGACGACAGGAGGAAGCGTGCAAAGAAAAGTAGTGTGTGGGACCATTTCACCAAAAAGAATGACACAGATGTAAGTTGCAACTTGTGTGATAACACTACACGTGACAGATGTAAAGGAAATGCAATTTCCCAAAAACTTTTTTTTCTTTCATTTCAGAGCTGATGGGGGAGGAGGAGAGTGAAGAACTGAGAGAAGTGAAGGAGGAGAGTGAAGAACTGAGAGAAGTGAAGGAGGAGAGTGAAGAACTGAGAGAAGTGGAGGAGGAGAGTGAAGAACTGAGAGAAGTGAAGGAGGAGAGTGAAGAACTGAGAGAAGTGAAGGAGGAGATTTGAAGAACTGAGAGAAGTGAAGGAGAATCATCATGTCAAACCTGGACAAAAACCTTTGAGTCACTCAAAGACTAAAAATAATTTGTTAAAGGAAAGAAGAGCCAAGAAGTCTTTCACCTGCACTCAGTGTGGAAAGAGTTTCGCAACACATGAGAGTTCACACTGGAGAGAAGCCATTCACATGTGATCAGTGCAGCAAAACATTTCTTGGGGCATCAAACCTGAAGACACACCTGACAGTTCATACGAAGGAGAAGCCACATTCATGTTCTGTGTGTGGAAAGAGTTTTTCACTGCTGCAATCTTTAAAAAGATCAGAAAACTCATACTGGTGTGAGAGAGTACATGTGGTTTGAGTGTGAGAAGACTTTTACTACAGCGAACTGTTTAAACTATACCAGAGGATCAACACTGGAGAAAAACCTTACAAGTGTGATCAATGTGACAAGAGATTCAGTCGGTTATCAAATCTAAAAACACATGAAAGGATCCACACTGGAGAAAAACTGCACACGTTTGATCAATGTGGGAAGAGCTTCACACAAAAACCAAATCTTAAGGAACACATGAAGATCCACACTGGAGAGAAGCCGTACGCATGCCATCAGTGTGGAAAGACTTTCATAACCAAACGTAATCTTGATGATCACATGATGATCCACACTGGAGAAAAACTGCACACGTTTGATCAATGTGGGAAGAGCTTCACACAAAAACCAAATCTTGATGACCACATGATGATCCACATCGGAGAGAAAACGTTCACATGTGATCAATGCAGCAAAACATTTCTTAGTGCATCACACCTGAAGAAACACCTGAGACTTCATACGAAGGAGAAGCCATATTCATGTTCTGTGTGTGGAAAGAGTTTTTCAGTGCTGCCATATTTATATAGACATGAGAAAACTCACACTGGTGTGAGAGAGTACATGTGCTTTGAGTGTGAGAAGACTTTTACTACAGCCAGTGTTGGGTGTAACGCGTTACTGTAATAATATTACTTTTTTCAGTAACTAGTAGGGGGGGGCGTGAATGGAACAGTGATTGGTCTGGGTTTGGCACGAGGTATCATTTACCATCACCGATTGGTCGACACCCGGCAGCCAGCCGCAGAGCGGCACCCTCAAAGACAGATGGGGGAAATGGAAGCGTCAACAACGGCAAGCTCTTTTCAGAGGAAGGTTCACAGCAACAGAAAGCTAGTTTCGACGGGTGGAGATTCAGTAATTATTTTGAATATGTTCAACGGAAGGAAAATAACTTGACGGTGAAGTGCACACTCTGCCCGGGGAGAAATCTGCTCTCCACCGCTTGTAACGCCCTCCGACAGCACGGACACATCAAGCTCGTTGCGAAGCGACAGAGTGACATGAACGAGCAGCCCCACAAGCAGCAAAAAGTTTGGACTTGTTATCCCATACGGAAATGTAATATATGTACATATATGAAATATATCCACATATATAAAATATATACCATATATATGCCCATATATAAAACCTAAAAGAAAATGGAACAATTGACATATAAAACCAGCCCATATATTTTATGTATGTATAATAGTGTTTTTTTACATACATGTCACATATATATAATTATCAGTTTTCAAATAGAATTTGTGTAGTATTTGTTTTGTTTTTATAAGCTGGTCAAGAAGAGGTAAAATAATAATAAATAATACATTTTATTTATAAAAGATTCGAAAATGAAATGTGGATATGTAGACTTGATCTGTAGACTTGAAATAAATAGTTAAATAGTAAATAGTTTGGCATATATAATAATAATTTAACATTTCCGTATGGGATAAATTGACAATCAAATTTATTGATTGTTTGCACCAGACGGTGTTTGTTAAACATTGAGGAAATTAATACTTGTTTTTTTGTACTTGATTGCACAAGTACAGTTGTTTATTTGTGCTAGACAGTGCCAGTCTGTTGTTGGCGTAATAAAGACCCTTAAGAACACTCCTCCTTTGTATGTTCTCCCGCATCTGATTGCGGGAGGCAATCAGGCAATTATAAAGTAATTAAGAAGAAAAAACTTAACTAGTAATATAACTAGTTACTTTCTCCAGGGAGTAATAAAGTAAAGTAAGGCATTACTATTTTTGAGAGTAATATGTAATATATTACTTTTTTGAGTAACTAGCCCCAACACTGACTACAGCTGAACATTTAAAACGGCACCAGAGGATTCACACTGGAGAAAAACCTTACAAGTGTTCACACTGTGACAAGAGATTCAGTCAGTCTCAACATCTGAAATGAGACAAATATGATGAAGACCTTGACAGTGCACGGAGTAAACATAAGAGCAGAAAATTGCTCCGTCTTCGACTGGTAAATGAAGAGATACCTTGTTGATCATTCCAGTGTTTATATTGCAATAAATAATAACCTACTGAATGTACACCGCCGTTCAAAAATGTGTTGGTTAGTCCGAATTTTTTTTCAGTAAGGATGCATTAAAGTTATCAATTATGAGATTAAAACATGTGTAATGTTACAAAACATTTCGTTTTTAAATAAATGCTTTTCTTTTGAATTTTTTTTTTATCATCAAAGAATCATGAAAAAAATGTATCATAGTTTCCAAAATATTAAGCAGCAAACTGTTTTCATATTTCTGAAGGGTCATGTGACACCGAAGTAATGATTTTGAAAATTCAGCTTTGACATCACAGTCCACTGTGCACTGGCTAAGGAGCATGAGTCAAACTGAAAAATTAAAACCAAAGTTTTTATGTGTTATGTAATCTTGTTAAAATGGATTTCATAAAATTGGTATCGAAAAAAGTATCGTTAGGAACCGGTATCGAAACTGAGGTATCGAAATTGGCACCGGATCGAAAGATTTTGAACAATACCCAGCCCTACGCCAGCGCCGGATGACTCGGTCACCATTATAGACTTTTAAAATAATTTACCTCAAAACTCACTTTCATGTTTGAATGGCTTCTGTTTGTTATCCGATGTGGATTCTGATCAGCGTGTATAAGGTAGAAATATTTACGCGATGCAAAAGACTATGCACGCTAACCATTACCATAGTAAATATGAACGCTTGAAGAAATCAGACAAATCATAAAGGCTATCACAATCATGTGTTTATTTTAGGCTATCTATCAGTACGTCTCATCTCTTCATTCTAAATGTGATAAGTCTGTGTCAAATAAACAGAAACAGACACGACAAAGGAATTAATTGTGTCTTCTTTCTTTTGTGAAATAGACCTTATATGGAACAGGAGGCTAAACCACTTATTTCTGTGACTAATATGCAATTTTTGACACAAATAAATTCAGTATGATCAATGTATCACAAACCTGTGGTAAAACATTGATGCTTAGGTTTTAAATATTCAAGTAGGCTAAACAACAAAAATGCCAGCAAACGGTCGCTTTTATCACGTTTGTTTTACAATCACGCTGTTTCTAATGATTTCTTTCGGATTAGTTTTCTGATAAAACTTCCATTTGTTGGTGAAATGATATCTGTGTGTGACGTACTCCAAAGAGTCATATTACGGGCGTGTTTTAGTGAAGCGCTGTTTTCCCCGGCAGTGGAAACACAGCAGATTTTGGGCCCAGTGCTACGGGCCACGGCCCGTTTAAAGCCCTGGCTCGCACTGGCCTGACAGTGGAAACGCGGCTAATGCCTCATTTATTTATTAGTTTCTGAACAGCCACGATGAGCAACGGACATTTTGTTGATTGATTGGTTTCATTAACTCCTGTTCAACCCAACATGAATGTGTGATATAAAAAAATCTGTCTGATTTTGACATGTGATTTGTCGGTTCAGAGCAATGCAAAATCACTCTCTGGCAGTAGGTGGCGCTCATGTCAAAACATGCAGAAATAAAGCAATATACATAGCACCGCTGTGCAACTTTCTATTTCTGACACTGCTTATTATGGTGAAGATAAAACGTAAAACAGTATTTTCATGTTTTTTAACTTGTTTTTGCTCTGGTGCTTATCAAGAATACAGAGACGAGATTCTTCCTCTGTTAATGTTAGAAAGGTGTTGGAAATGGTGTGATTGCTTACAGATTACATGTCAAGTCTGTGCCATCTAGAGTTTCATGACCAAACTAGTGATTTATTACACAAATCATCTTCATATTAAAATATGCAGTGGCTCGGTGGTGGGAAAAGGTAATATCCATTAACCGCTTCGGGCAGAGGTTCCTGAGGCGCTGCTCATCTGTGCAGGCAATGCCAGTGAGCCCACTGGACACAGCATTTTCCACCTGAGACCAAACATATGCACTAATAAAAGATATTTCAAAACTTTCACTGTTGTCTTATTTAAAAATATGGCCTCTGTAGACACCCCAGGCTCCACAAACAGCAACAAAAACAAACTGGACTAACCCGCACCACGAAACATAACAAACAGTGTTCCAGCCAATAACCGACAAGAAGGATTTGGGGGGTGGGGTTTGGGGGTTAGTGCGCGGATGAGGAGGAGGGAGGGTCTAGCCTCCGTTTTGTTTGACAATAGTTTGAACGTCAACAAGAAGTGACGTCACCCAGGATCACTTAGAGAACCTTTAATGTTACACTTGTACATGTAGGCCTACTAAATTTACCTTTACCTTAACATTTGCATATTCAGTGCATGCATATTGCTTTCCGAGCATATTTTACCAATTCCAAACCACATCAATCTTAATAATTAGCATTCATTTTGTATTTAATTCTTTTTTATCTGACATATAATTGTTCATTAAGACTGGAAGTAAAAAACACCTTTTATTCAGATGTGCATAAAGAAAACCTGCTTAATAATTATGTACATCTAATATACACAATTAGTAGTTAAGATTGATATGGTTTGGAAATGGTCTAATGTGCCATCAGAAAATTAAATTGCATAATAATTATCCATGCACTGTACTTACCTGGACTCCATTCACTTACCTTACTCCAATGTATAATTAAGAGATTTGACAAAATACTTAGCCTGCCGATGGTCATCAGCTGTCAGATGTCACAAACACATGTTAATATACTTAAATATATACAATTATAACATTCTTATGTTAACAACACGAACGTTACAAGATATAATAATAAATACTAATAATGTGTGTGATAGTCTTACCTTCCATAATATAGAGGCTGTGTGGCTACAGGACCTTCCCAAACCAGCGATGCACGAACATCCAGTAGTCTCCACTGATCCCTGTTTACTAACTAGCACCCACGCAGAGAGGGTTGGACTGCTCGACTGACTGGGGTGCACATTTGCTTTTAAAAAGACAAAATCACCTTCACTGTGTAGGAGTACACGACCCACTTTCCCACTATGTAAATATTGATAGGATTCAGTACTTTTATCATTTTTCATTGCTGCTCCATCAAATCCTTCTGACAGGACAAAGTAGTTAAATATGTCCCCATAGGTTACCTCTGGCCACTTCTTCATATCATCTACCCACGTTAACAATGACGATGGGTGGGACAATATGAGACCATCTGATCTTCGTACAAAGTTTTCTCCGTGCTCCTAATTTAAAACATATACAGTATTAACGTTATTTGTCATTTCGCTTAAGTTTTTGCTAGCTATAAACAATCTTTTAACTACTGTACTAGCTACCGGATGTGCCGTGCCAGTTTAGCGGAAGTCGGATGACAAAATGCGGAAGCGCGGAATGTTAAAAGTGGACGGGGCGGAATAAGGTGAATAGTGTGTTCTGTTGTGTGTTAAATGCGTGAGTGGATAAAGAATTTGAAGATATGAACTCTTCCCATTAAACTCATCTTCCCTTCAGATTGCATATTTGAATTTTCGAATCAAGGTTGTCAGAAATAGTTTTAAATACTTGGGAATTCAGGTGACTCGTAAATTCTCTGATCTGTTCAAAGCCAAAATTAGTCCTCTTTATAATTATTTTAAGTCTCTCTGCGTGTCCTAGAAATGCCTCCCTCTTTTTCTGAAAGGAAGGGTGAATATTATCAAAATGTACTTCCTAAATTTTTATATCTTTTCCAATGTCTTCTCACAGTTTTGCTAAGAAATATTTCTTCTTTCATATGGAATAAGTCAAAGCGAATTAATCAAAGTCATCTTCTGAAACCAAAGTGTTTGGGTGGCCTGGCTCTGTCAAATTTTCAAACCTATTATTGGGCAGAAAACATTAGGAATCTGTTATATTGGGTGCAGCAGGATTTGCAATTAAAGAAGTCTCAGTGGGTAATATTGGAAGCTGCCTCTTGTGTGTACCAATTCCCTTTAAGCATACTACTTTGGTAAAAAAAAAAAAAAAAAAAAAAAAGTTGTTAAACATTCATTAAGGATTTGGTCTCAATTATGTTTAGCATTAGACCTTAAAGACCCTTGTCCTATATAGCACCTGTTGTTTGCAATACATAATTTCCAGCGTCTTTGATGGATGGGACTTTTAACATTTGGAGGGAACATGGCCTATCTACAGTTGGTCAACTATACATAAATAACAATTTTGCATCCTTTACGCAACTTCAAGAACAATTTGACTTACCCAGCTCCCACCTATTTAGATACTTTCAGATACGGAATTTTATTCGTAAGCAGTTTCCAAAATTTCCCTTTTTGCTAACTAAAAATATACTAGATATATTACATTTACTTTAATTTATTAATTTAGCAGACGCTTTTATCCAAAGCGACTTACAAATGAGAACAATAGAAGCATTCAAACTAACAGTAGGACAACAGTATGCAAGTACTATGACCCTTCACAGTTCAATCTAATGCAGTACCTTTTTTTTTCTTTTCTTTTTTTTAAGATAGAATAGTGGAGAAAGTGTTAGTATTACTGGATCAAGTGCTGCCGAAAAAGATACGTCTTCAGCAGTTTCTTAAAAATGTATACGGACTCAGCAGCTCTGGTTGAGTTAGGCAGATCATTCCACCAGCAGGGAACAGTCATGGTAAAGGTCCGAGAAAGAGATTTTGTGCCTCTTTGAGATGGCACCACAAGACGCTGCTCGCTTGCAGAGCGTAAGTTTCTGGATGGCACATAAGTCTGAAGTAATGAATTAAGGTACAAGGGAGCAGAGCAAGTGGTTGTTCTGTAGGCAAACGTCAGTGACTTGAATTTGATGCGAGCGGCAACTGGCAACCAGTGCAATTTTGTGAGGAGAGGAGTGACGTGTGCTCTCTTCGGCTCGTTGAAGACCACTCTAGCTGCAGCATTCTGGATCAGTTGCAGAGGTTTGAAGGTGAAAGCTGGGTAGAACAGACCAGCAGTCTGGATAGAACAAGCGCCTGAACAAGGAGCTGTGTAGCATGCTCTGATAGGAAAGGCCTGATCCTTCTGATGTTGTACAAGGCAAATCTGCATTACCGGGCAGTGCTAGCAATGTGGTCTGTGAAGTTCAATTGGTCATCAATTACAACTCCAAGGTTCCTGGCTGATCTTGACGGAGTTATGGATGACGAGCCTAGCTGAATCGTGAAGTTGTGATGAAGTGCTGGGTTAGCCGGGATTACAAGTAGCTCTGTCTTCGCAAGGTTTAGTTGAAGGTGGTGGTCCTTCATCCAGCCATAAATGTCTGTCAGGCAGGCTGAGATGCGAGCGGCTACCGTCGGATCATCAGGCTGGAATGAGAGGTAGAGTTGTGTGTCATCAGCGTAGCAGTGATAGGAAAAGCCATGTTTCTGAATCACAGATCCTAGTGATGTCGTGTAGATGGAGAAGAGAAGTGGCCCAAGCACTGAGCCCTGAGGCACACCAGTAGCTAGATGTTGGGTCTTAGACAACTCACCCCTCCACGACACCCTAAAGTACCTACCCTAGAGATAAGACTTGAACCACAGGAGTGCAGTTCCCGAGATGCCCTTCATCTTTAGGATTGACAGGAGGATCTGGTGGTTAACTGTGTCAAAGGATCAGCAGACAGATCCAGCAGGATGAGAACTGAGGACTTGGAAGCTGCTCTTGCCAGTCTCAGAGCTTCAATTACTGAGAGCAGAGCATTCTCACTTGACTGTCCACTTTTGAAGCCAGACTGATTGTTGTCCAAGAGGTTGTTCTGCGTAAGAAAGGGGGAGATCTGGTTGAAAACAACTCGTTCAAGTGTTTTTGCGACGAATGGAAGAAGGGATACCGGTCTGTAATTTTCTAGATGTGCTGCATTTAGAGTGGGTTTCTTAAGCAGTGGGGTTACCCGACCCTGCTTGAATGCAGTGGGAAACGTACACAGCGTGTTTATGATGTGTGTGAGTGCGGGTATAATCGAGCAAGAAATAACTTGAAGTAGGTTAGTGGGAATAGGATCAAGCGGACAGATAGTAGGGCGATTGAAAAGGAGGAGTTTTGAGACTTCTGTCTCTGAAAGCAAGGAGAAGGAGGGTAGAATGTGTGTGTTAGCTGGTAAAATGTGTGTGTCAGCTTGTGGATTGGTAAATTGTCCGCTGATGGTGGTTGTTTTATTTATGAAGAATGTGGCAAAATTGTCAGCTGTTTGGGTTGATGGCGCAGGAGGAGGAGGAGGAAGAGGGAGGGTTAAGAAGAGAGGAAAAGGTTTTGAAAAGCATGCGAGAGTCAGAAGAATTGTTAATTTTGTTGTGATAGTAAGTAATTTTAGCAGTAGATATATTAGCAGAGAAGGAAAAGAGGAGGGATTGATAAAGACCAAGGTCAGTATGATATTTGGATTTGCGCCACTTCCTCTCTGCACCCCTGAGTTTAGCACGATGTTCACGGAGAACATCAGATAACCAGGGGGCAGATGGCGTGGCGCGGGCTGGCCTGGAGGAAAGGGGGCAGAGGTTGTCGAAGCAGGATGTTAAAGTGGAGAAAAGAGTATCAGTTGCATTGTTAGTATCTAGTGCTGAGAGCTGGTCTGGTGGAGGAAGTGTGGATGAGATCACAGAGGATAGACAAGAGGGTGAGAGTGAGCGTAGGTTCCACCGAAAAAAAACCTGTGGAGGAGTGCATGTTGTGTTCTGAGGCAGGTTGAGGTTGAGAGTGAGGAGGAAGTGATCTGAGGTGTGAAGTGGAGTGACTAGAGTATGGTCAGTGGAGCAGTAGCTTGTGTAAATAAGGTCCAATTTGTTACCTGATTTGTGAGTAGCCGCAGTCGATACTCGTTTGAGGTCGAATGAGGCAAGCAGAGTGTGGAAATCAGCAGCTTGAGTTTTTCCAGGTGGATGTTGAAATCTCCAAGGACTATGAGAGGAGTACCATCCTCGGGGAAGGATGAGAGTAGCACATCAAGCTCCTCTAAGAAACTGCCATGCTACCCTGTGGGATGATCTATAACTACACAATGGATTTTATAGGACTAGTGATGGAAATACAATGTGATTCAAATGAGCTGTTGTTACACAGAGGTGGTAAATTATTAAATTTCCAATCGTTTGAGATGAGCAGACCAGTACCTCCACCCCTTCCAGTCAGGCGAGGGGTGTGTGAGAAAGTTAGTGGAGAGGGCAGCAGGTGTGGCAGTGTCCTTTGGTCTGATCCAGGTCTCAGTCAGGGCCAAAAGGCTGAGACCCGAATGACTAGAAATAGATGTAATGAAATCAGCTTTGTTTAACGCGGACTGGCAATTCCAGAGACCAATAGGAAAAGAGAAAATAGTACTAGAAGACATCGGAAGGGTACGCAGGTTGTTAGGATTCTACTGCCTCCAACGAGTGATATTGGATTTACGCATGTTAGTAATAGTAGGGATTAGAAAACACATGGTGTAAGAGAGCTCACAAACAGAAAGATCAGTTGAAAGTTGAGTAGAAAAGAGAGGAAACAACAAGATGATAAAACAAATAACGAGAAATTAATACCCAAGTGCCTTGACGGTGTCGTCACACAGGTAGAGTTGTTGGTCTTTACACTCTGTCTTCACACGATGAGGACTTCACACCACAGCTGCCGCGACCGCGGTGCACAAACCTATTTATATACGCCTAATACCTTGTTGTTGAATACAGCAGGCCACGCCCTACTCTTTAGCCAAGCGAAAACAAAAGTCACGACACACAAACAAAGGCCGCGTGGCCTCGCGTTTTACCAGAGTAAAACACAGTAAACAAAAAGTTTCCTAACAACAAAGAACCGCGCTAAAATCTACTGAGAAAAGTAAACACTCACAGACTGATGATCTCTCCTGCTGTTCAACTGCTTCTTCTAACAAGACCTTCATACATCTCTGAAGGTGTTATTTCTAAAATCTATACTATAATCAATAGAAGACAGTCCCCCTCAATGCATCCACTGAAGGCTCTTTGGGAGGAGGAATTGAATTTGACGTTGGAGGAAAATATTTGGGATCTAATTCTCGTCCGAATACACTCATCTTCTATAAATGCTAGGCACACCCTCATTCAATTCAAGGTAGTGCACATAGTCCATTGGTCTAGAACTAAATTGAGCAAAATATTCCCTGATCTTGACCCAACCTGCCTTCGCTGCACAACCGAACCAGCCACACTATCACATTCTTTCTGGTTTTGTTCAAGATTATCAGATTTTTGGGGGAAAGTCTTCAGGTGCTTTTCTGTTATTTTTTCTTTACCAAAAGACCCCAACCCCTTAACAGTATTGTTTGGTATCTTGCCAGAATTTGTTCGCTTAAACACATTGCAGGCTGACAGTGTAGCCTTTGCAACTCAACTGGCTAGGCGGCTTATTCTTATGAATTGGAAGGCAACAGCTCCCCCTTCTTACCGCCAATGGGTTTTTTACCTTTTGTATGCTCTCAGGATGGAAAAGATTCGCTTCGCAATAAAATAAAAGCCAAAACTCTTTCTGAAAGTCTGGAGCCCTTTTCTGGAATATTTTAAGGAGACAACTACATCTTTATTTTTTTATTTGTATGTATGTGTGTATAACTATACTTGCCTGCTGTTCTCTTTTTTCTTCTTCTCTGAATTAACCCTCTGGGGTCTGAGGGGTTTTCTGGCTCCTGGAGGTGTTCTGACATGCTCTAACATTTGCGCTTATTTCTGTTACTTGTGACATTTTCATCGCTTAAGTCTTATTACACTGTATTCAGCACAAACTCTGCTACAATAATATGTCAGCAGTATGTATGTAAAATGTTGTAGTTTTAAGATAATAACATATGCGTGGTTTGTGAAAATGACAACAACAAAAAAAAGTCACTGAAATAAGGTCATGAAACCCAAACTGATTATTTCTTCACAAGACTTTTGAAAATTCTATCACGTAGCCTAGAATATTTGCTCCAAAACTATGTGAAAATCATCCTGAATACTCATTCAGATAAGACAATATATTGATTTAAAATTTGTAAGACATGTCTTGTGTAAGAAAGCTTTATGCGAGTAGGCGTAAACCACCATGAATATTGAGCGTTTCACACCTGAGAAAGACAAAGACCCTCCCATAATGGCCCTATTAGGAGCTCAGGCACTATCATTACATTACCTTGCACAAAGAATGAGGAGATTTAAAAAAGAATGAAGAGATTTAAAAAAGAATGGCTTTTTGACAACATAATCCAAAGATACACAACAAATGGCAAAAAAATGCACATTATTTAACACACTGAACTAAAGACAGAGACTTAACCAGTCACACACCTTTGTGCCATTCCTGAAACATAGTACATACCTGTCATTTCCAAGATGTTTGATTTTTCACTTTACCTCCTCATGCTCAGGTTGAAGTCAGCAGGACTGGTACCTAAAAAAATAAAAACCTGTGAACATTGCTGATATCAAGAGAAACTAGGGCTGCATGATTTTGGGAATACACTCACAGCGCGTGCAGGGAACATTTACTGAAGCATCGAGCAACAGTTCAATGGCAATGTGAAGTTTATGCAACAATAACACTAACTAATATAATTCAGAATTATGTCTTACCTTAAAATCTTTCTTGTCTTCAAATCGCGTTCTTCTTCTTCTTCTGATGTAAATCCAATAATCTCACAGCGTGTCTTCCAAACTCGACGACAGCAGAGGACTGATAAAGCTTGGCGGCGCTTTGCTTTTGAGGTAATGAGCGCGTTCAATATTTAATAAATTAGAAATAAATTAGAAAACAAATCTTTAAAAGAAACATTATTATACTTTAGATGGCAACTTCTTGAATCTGCAATCATATTACAGTTATTTTTTCCCCACAAATAAAGTAATTGTTTAAATATATATGACTATGTGAATAAAAAGGAAGTAAACACTGTAACAGGGCACAGGTAATCATTAAAAAAAAAAAAAAAAAAAAAAAAAAAAAAAAAGGTAATGCTAATTTTACATACAGCACACAGTGAAACTGACATGAATATGATATAGCACAGCATATTTTAAAATGAAGGATTTAAGATTTGTAACTGGTAAATGTAACTGGTCTGCAGCTGACCGCGGTTACGTTTCTCTCTCTCTCTCTCTCTCTCCGTGTTGTGTACGAGACAGACCAGGACACTGTTACTGCGGTTCACCAAAATGGGGATGTTTATTAACAGTACTTCTCACCATCTGTGGATCAACATCAATAAAGTTGATACATCGCTTGAGGGCATTTCGTGACAACATTCACCCCAGCGAATGCAATGCGAACTTGGTTCAACAACTGTTTTTTTTTATTTTTTTTTTATGAAATACACTGGTTCTTTTAGTTCATTCACAAACGAATAGACGTCTCTCACACTCAGACTCAAAAGCAACTCGGTCACGGTCAGTGAAGGGCGTAGTTGTTCACTACATTCAACAAATCACATCTCATACTCGAAGTCTATTGGCTTGAGGTTTAGTCATTATTTGATGGGATGAAAAAGTCCACAGAGCTACCCGGTTCACTGAGCTGTGCATCATTTCTCACCATTTCAGGGCCAAGAATGGTTTGTAATTGTGCCGTGCCGTACCAGGCTCAAGTGGAAACACAACTGAAACCTTTTCCGAAGGTGGAAAAGCAGCTTTTGTTTCTCAGCACATAAAGATGAACTACTTACTGTGATGATTTGGTTTCTCCACTGTATGGATCCTCATGTGTATCTTCAGGTGACTTTTAAAAAATAAACTCTTTCCACACTGATCACAAGTGCGGTTTCTCTCTTCTGTGGATCCTCTCGTGTGATTTCAGATTTGATGAATGACTGTATCTCTTGTCGCAGTGTGAACACTTGTAAGGTTTTTCTCCAGTGTGGATCCTCTCATGTCTTTTCAGATCTGTTGACTGAATGAATCTCTTGTCGCAGTGTGAACACTTGTAAGGTTTTTCTCCAGTGTGCACTCTCTCGTGCACTTTTAAACTTATCTTTGAAGCAAAAGTCTTTTCACACTCAAAGCACATGTACTCTTTCACACCAGTATGAGTTTTCTGATGTCTATGTAAAGTTTGCCGCAGTGAAAAACTCTTTCCACACACAGAACATGAATGCGGCTTCTCCTTTGTATGAACTGTCCGGTGTCTCTTCAGGTTTGATGCCCAGATAAATGTTTTCCCGCACTGATCACATGCGAACGGCTTCTCTCCGGTGTGGATCCTCATGTGAAAATTAAGATGTGATGATTGTGTGAAACTATTCCCACATTGATTGCATGTGAACGGCTTCTCTGCAGTGTGGATCATCATGTGTTTCTTAAGGTTTGCTGATTGACTGAAACTATTCCCACATTGATAGCATACATGTGGCTTCTCTCCTGTATGAACTCTCATGTGAATCTTAAGAGTTTTTTTGTCTGAGAATGTCTTTTCACACCGTTCACACATGAACGGCTTCTCTCCGGTGTGAATTCTCATGTGAACATCAAGGTATGATGATTGACTGAAACTATTCCCACATTGATAGCATGTGAACGGCTTCTCTCCAGTGTGAACTCTCATGTGACGCTCAAGAGTTTGTTTGTATGTGAAACTCTTTCCACATTGATCACACGTGAACGGCTTCTCTCCGGTGTGGATCCTCATGTGAATCTCAAGAGTTTGTTCGCGTGCAAAACTCTTTCCACACTGAATGCAGGTGAAGGATTTCTTGTCTTTTCTTTTCTTTAAAAATGTATTTTCATTCTTTGAGCGACTCAAAAGTTTTTCTCCAGGTTTGACATGATGTTTCTCCTCCACTTCACTCAGTTCTTCACTCTCCTCCTTCACTTCCATCAGGTCTGATATGAAAGAAAAACTAATTTTTCAATATTCTGGCTCATAAAAATTGAACATTCATTTATTTAAATGACCTTTAAAGAAAAATACGTTCTTTTTTTAAGATATATATATTTTTTTTTTGTCACCATTTCTGAACAAGCTTACGATTAGGCAATATACACAACAAGCTTACAATATATGTTAAAGTTTTCTTTTAATTGAAAACATTAAACAGTTGGCCTATGTGTAAACAAAAAATATAAAAGAACAGATTTAAGCTCAAGCAGCGCCAACGGATAAAAACGGCTAATAAAGCAGAGATATCGTACAGAACGTACACATACACTCGAGTCCGCATATGGTTATCGTGTTTATATTGTTTCACGTTTATGTTTAGAAAAACAATAATATCCACATGCAGGGGCGCGCCAGCAATTTATGCTCGAGTGAGAACGCGCTGCGCGACAGACGTTTCAGAGACACAAAGATAACGGTGTTCTGAGTTTCTAACAGCACTTTTTGTTTTCTGTTCTTAAACCTCTCCCTCAACGAAACTTAAAGAAAGAATGTGTCTCAAAATCATTTTGCTATTAGATAAGTCATCCTCTCGGATCACTCGCGCTACACTGCGCTTACCTGCAGTCGTGATGCAGTGATTGGCAGCGGTCTTTCCTCAGTCGACTGCTGTTTGGATTCCATGTGATTTCTCATTGTGTTGATGTAGGGCTGGACGATATGGCCAAAATTTATATCACAAAATATTTCTTAATTTCGGTCGATACGATATAATTCCGATACCGATATGAACACTATAAAAGCCTCAGGAAAAACTGCCAAGAACGCCCACAATTAATGTCTGTAGGCTACCTTCAAAAAAAAAAAAAAATTCCAAGTCTCAAACCTCCTCCTATAAAACTATTTTAGAAATAAAAATGGTACTAATAAATTATTGTTAATATTTTATTTGTATTTAGCCTTCATACAAAAAATGTGAAATCACTGTCAACATAAGTTAATAAGTCAACTTATTAATATCTTTAACTTTAAGCTATAGGCTAACATAGGTTGATTATATTATTCTTAAATAAGTGCCACAAAACGTTTTTTTTGTTTTGTTTACATTTCTTGACAAAATTGCCAAATTTGAAAGTTGAGACTTTGTTTCACATCTAAAGTAACCTGTTCTGTCCTATCTGTCGGCGCGTTGTCAGTGTGCTCTTTGCTCCGCGATGCATTTTTCACTGCGTGAGAACATGGTGTCACGTGAGAGAGTGGTGTAGCTTGTTGGACATAGCAACAACAATAAATAAAGGGGCGGGTCTTTTGCGAACGGTCAATTTGGAGACAATGAACATATTAACCGTTGTGCCGTGCTGCTTATATTTATCACGCAGTAAAAATTTAAACGTAAACGTAGTCCATGCCTGCAATGTATATCGAAATATCGGAAATGTGTTTAAAAATCATATTTTTTGAATAATAATTACAGATCGAATATTTGAAAATTCTATTTCTAACATGAATGTTCTCCAGCATCATGAATGAATGAAGAATAAACACCAACCTCTTTGTTCTTCAGGATCTTCAGTGCGTTTCATTCTGCAGGGTTCTGGATCACTCGTGTTCTCACTGTCCTCTTTAATAAACTCAGTCTCTGCAGATTTCAGCTCCTCCTGATGCTTTCATGCTCGTCTTCACTTGCAGCCGATGGGAATTTACAGCATTTATTGGAGAATTACAGTGGGAGGAGCTGAAATGACCATGTGACTGCTGTGGGAGGAGCCGATCTGCCAACATTTAAAATATATAAGTTACTGAGTTTATTGTTTTGCTCATGGACAACAGAATATAATACATGTAAATTGTTCCAAATATAAATAATGGTAAGAAAGGCAGTTGACAGCATAAACAGAAATAAACATAGGCTACATATAGTAAGCAACAAATACCCTCAATGAAATGAGCTTTAACTGGCCATTTACAGGAGATCTGAAGACATCAGCATAATAAATGAGGTGAAAACAGGAACTATTGTCGTGAAATAAAGAGTGTTTTCAGCAGATCTGTTAATATTGATGAGCCTCAGACTATCAACACTCATTCAACAAGCCATTCAGGATCATCAGCAGATCATCTCACTTTATTCTGAGTGTTTGCTGTTAGAAACACATTATTTGAGTCAGGATAAATGATAAAAGCCTGTAAAACAGCTAGGCATACAGCCTATTGTATTGAAAGACAATACTGTTATTTTTTTACAATATAACTTAGATAAATCATCAATAAAAAAACAAAATAATTAAATAAATAGTCCTAACCTATATTTGTTAACCTCTACAGGCAAATAACTTTGACTTTATAATAACAATTAATTCAGTAAGTAATTCCATCATTAACATGTTACAGATTTGTGTAGATCTACAGAAACTACAGTATAAAGTGTAATATAATTAATATAAAGGGCAATATAAAGTGTTGGTAAAGTAGAATAGATGTAATCTGCCAAAGATAAATGTTGGTGCTATGCTAGCGGTACGGTACTATGCATCTATCATTTACAGAGGATGCATAGTGCGGTAAATGATAAATGTACAAAGAAATAAAGGAAAACATAAAAATGGCTTACAGCAACACTTGAGATCAATTCCAGGGGCTGTTTCTTCATTCGGGCGACGCACATTCACATTCAACCACAGAGTTACGCTAGCAGACACTGTTGTTCTGCCTCTGGATATAGTCCAATCAGCGTTGTGTCAGATGTGACGCGAGCAACCTGTCTGACAGCTGTAAGTCTTCTAGTATCTGTGCCAAGAAAAAAATTATCATTCCCTTCCGAATCTTACAGAGCGCGAGTAGAAAACGAAAACATAAACATAAAAAAATTAAAACTAAAACATGAACATAAAAAAATGAATGGGAGTCAATGGAATGCTAACAGCAGGTGATGGTCTGCTAATCAATGGATGCAGCCATAGAAGGTACGCTATATAAATATACCTTTATTAATAATCTAATGCAAGACGTGTATTTTTATGACATCAGTTTTTATTTATTTATATTCATTTTGAGTTTAGTAAGTTGAACTATTTCTTTAAAAAAAACATTATTTTGTTTTTTTAGATTGTAATGTTACAATGTTAGAATGTAATGTGCAGGGCTGCCGACTCACACAATCGACCCTTCATAGGGAGCCTGATTGACAGGTGATCTGACCAATCATACTTCGCCATCCACCATATTGTCTGACAAAGCAGCCAAGAGAGTTAGTAGATTAACAGGGGAGGATTTGAACTTGAGAAGCGGAGTGTACTGACGTCTTTCCACGGTTAAAACAACATTCCTCCTGATGTTTATTCATGTTTATTTGATGCTTGAACTAGAAGGAAGAGATGATCGGTTTACGAGCAGCTTTAACTGAGGATCTACAGCGATCTGACAGACACATTAAAGAGACACAAAACGGTATTTATTGTTTAAATTTATTTTTTAAAAATGACCAAATTTGAAAGGTGAGACTTTGTTTAATATGTTTAATATAAAAAGTAACCTGCTCTATCAGCGTGGTGTCAGTGTCCTCTCTGCTCTGCAATGTATTTTTCACTGCGTGAGAACATGGTGTGTAGCGTGAGAGCGGCGTAGCTTGTCGGACATAGCGACAGTAACTGTCGGGTCTTTGCGAACGGTCAATTGACACTTTTCACACGCTCTCACGCCACACATCCATTTACTCACGCACAGACAAATCACGAAGCAAAGAAGACACGGAGACCGACAGACAAGACAGAGCAGGTTACTTATGATATTAAAAAAATCTCTGCTCTCAGATTCTGTCAATTTTATTAAGAAATTCAAACAATAAAAATACAGTTTTGGCGCTTGTAAATGTGACGTGACACAGATCCCTAGCCTCAGTTCAATCGGCACGTGAACCGATCACCATACTAGCTAATAGTAAATAAACACGAATGAACAATGTTGAAAGATACAGTACAACTTACTGAAATGAATATTCCTCATACATAATATTGACCAATCAGTGTTTTTCAACCGCAGTAAGAGGTCAATAAAACAGCTGGAGAACCATTATCCCAGATAGCAAACTGACATCGAATCAATGTGGAAACAACGTTTCTCGTGACATTGAAACAACATCGTTTTGCTCATCGAATTAACGTTGAATCAACGTCAGACACGCCATTCAACCGCATTTCAATGTTGAATCGATGTTTTATTTTCGGTGTAATAACGTTCTGATTGAACGTAACTGTTGATTCAACGTTGAAATTTGATTGATGATTGATACTAACCTTTACAACTAAAAATCAACGTTGAATCGACATCGGTCTGCTATCTGGGATGTCACATAACATTTACCTCAGGAAAGCCATTTAATAAACCATAACATATAGCATGTTAGTTGGCTAGAAAAAAAGAGCTATAGAGAGTATTTTGCTAAATATGTATATTATATTAACTTATATCATTAAATAAAGTTGTTATAATAATTTAAAAAACCGTATTATATTTAATTGTGATTATTTTTAACCTTAAATACTACCAGCTGATAGGACTCTGCATTAGGTGAGTTTTTTTTTTTTTTTTTTTTTGAGAAAAATTAACCTATCTTGTGTATGCTACCTAATATTTATCCAAATGAGTCAATATTGAATCAAATCACATTGAATTGAAATCGTGAAATTTGTGACAAGCAATAAAATAAAAAACATAGCTTACCAGAAATATCTGTAAACATACTAAAATGTTTTGACAATCACTTATTGTGATGCAAGATTTCTGCATCACTGTAAGTTATGGATAGAGACCCTCCCCCAAACAACACACAAATCGCTCAGGTCTGAATGAACAACATATTCTCCTCATGCTCGCTAAATGATTATTTAAGTGAGAAGACGCCAGAAAAGACGCACAAGTATGTCCTATAAAAACAATACAGAAATCTCTCGCTTAATCAAACTGTGTGATGTTTGTGTATGAGAAATATCGTGAACTGCTCTCCTCACCTCAGAAGACTCGACGCTGAAACTCAACGAGGGAGAGACGGCGGGAGCCGGCTTCCAACGCACGCGCGTACGGGACACCACCGCAGCCAATGAGGGCCACGCAGATTCACCCATGGACTACTTAGCCAGCCTACTGTGCAACGTCATCACATAGATGCGCGCGCATCTAAGAGGAAGAAAGCAACACTCTTTACGGCTATATACAGAAGCAGAGATGACGCGGAGCTGTTGTGCTGTAAACTAACCTAAAAGCATAGGGTATGTCAGGTTTTTATGATTCGCAAACTTAATTGGACAATTTCATTCAGAGACCTGATGGCTAACATTATTAACTTAGCTTACTAGTCAACTAACGTTTTACATAATGTGATGCAAATGAAACACAATCAAACAGATCCAACTTTGAAATTGCAGTTTATTATTGAGTCAACAAGAATTTACAAACAATGCGAAATCTACATTAATTACAATGTTCTTTTACAGAACTTGTCATAACATTTAGCGGTCTTGCCTCTTGGATGCTCGCGCAGCCGGTATTGTTGTATACAAAAAACCTGTGTATTTAGAACTGAAGTGAATCCAGTTCAGTTAGCCTACTAAATGTGAAAGGAACTTAATTAAATGAAGCAAGAAAGTAGAATTATGCTGATAAATCACATCCTGTATTTTATTGTATTTGAAAGACTAATACATCAATGAACATGATAATATATTCATCAGCACATGGTTTCAAAGGTTGTTAAATACATATATTAAATCAGTTCATGTGATCACCTAACATGCATTATTTCATTGCACAGCAAACCTCAAAGCCTTAAATAGCCTATTAAATATATTAATTAATATAATATATTATTGGTTTAGGATGGTTGGAAAACAACCATATGTGGAGTGGAGAAGTAGAAACTGTGAGCACTAATGGACTGTTTATGTCAACGTACAGAAAGAAATATGTAGCTACTGTCGGAAGCATAAAACAATAGTGGATTTAACAGACATTTTTAAAAGGTATATTTTGAATGTAACCTTCTCCCTCTACACACTTTGGTCAATTCAAGAATAATTCATGCACTTGTATATTGTTAATTTGAAAGCATTAGAAGTGCAGTTTCATGTCTCTCCTCCTTGTATTGTTCAAGTGGTTGAGGTTGATATGGGACTTAGTAATTAATAATATAAGTTGACCAATACTTTCTAAAGATAGTAATTATTACATTAATCTAATTATACTGTTGAATATGTCATTTGTAGTTAGTAATTACTAACTATTTTAGAGTAACTTACCCAACTGTTATAATATCAGAGGTGAAACTGGAAGAACAGTTATTCTACCTAATTTTAATTTACATGTAGGCTATAGGTGCAATCATGCAGGCATTAAAAGAACGTGGCAGCAGCTGAAAATGAAATATAAAAACATAATTCAATCAGGTAAGGCTTGAGCATATCATGGGTGTAGGCTACCTGACTTTACAAACATTTGACATGTTATTTTTTATATGGGGTATTTTTGATATTTTCATTTATTTTACTTTGGGTTGGGTTTTTCGTTGGTCCCAACAGATTCTGATAATAATATCTAATATCTGTCTTTTGGAGCCTCCTGTCCCAACAGAACCCCAGGCAGTTGTAAGTAGCATACTCAACACACCAGAAATTTTTACAAATAGTAGGCCTATTATAAAGTGTTCTCAACCAAATGCTCATCTTCACAGGATGATGGGGATGAAGAAACAGTTTCTGCTGCCACAGAGAGGCCAGAGGTAATGTTAAATATTAATATAATATTATTAAAGGGGTCATGACATGGTTTTTTTTATTTTATTATTATGTTCCCTTAGCTGCAATTATAGTATTACTATAGTTTTTTTTTACAAAAAACTTTTAAAATGTAGTGATTTATGACCTTTTCCCACCCTGTTTCTCATCCTCTGATTCAAACAGTCTGTTTTGGGGGTGTTTCCCCTTTAAGAGTTCAGTGTTAACGCCCACTGTTATGATTGGCTAACGTCAGTGCCTATGCAGCAATTATTAACGCCCCCAGCCAGAGGATTCAGCGTATTTAAAAAGTAGTTTAAAGTTTTAAATACATTACTTACAGTTTGCGTCGTCGTTGTTGAGCCCAGAATAGTCGGCACGGACTTATCTTTGAGCAACAGTTTTCTGGCAAAGCTCAAAACAGTCATCCTTCAAATGTATAGAACAAACGCTTAAACTAACACTGCCGTGACTGAGACGTCCGCAAAAAATGAAGTGCATCCATTTTTCCCTGACGACTGGATCTTTCGCAGCGTATTCAAAGATGTTGTTTGTCCACAGCCAGGAACAGCACATCTGCGTGGCATCGTAATTTCCCTGTACACAGACCCACTCGCTGTCCGTCGACTGAACACTTGTGAGGCGCGCAGGCGCGACAACGATACGAAATGAGCGTAGTTGCCTTGCGCTTAAAGCGTAGTTGTCTTGTGCCTGGAGGCGGTCATATGCAAACGCTGGTACGTCACTTCGTACCGTGACGTTACTTCTTACCATGGATCCAGAACGAGCTGTATTTAGAGCTTGATTAAATAAATGATTCGTTTATAATGGGGAGGAAGTCTTAAGCTATGAAACTTGCAGGACGTTTTAATGGTACAAAGACCTCTTATATACCAAAAGATCAAGGCAAATTTGGTTTCTCATGTCATGACCCCTTTAAGATAATGTTTATTAATATAACATTATTAATAATAACATTATTAATATAATATATTTATAATATATACCCCCCAGGGTCCATCAACTTCTGGTGCACAGATGAACACACTGCAGTGATTTTCAGTAAATTCCACAGTTTAATTCTGAATTTGTTTAGAACTACATGATGTAACTCTAATCTACTGTATTTTCAGTTGCCAGTTAAGGAGTTATATTCATCTTATAATTTTTTTTTGTTGAAAAAACAACAGTAAAAACAGCAATGAATAAAAGTACAGAAAGAATGAATGAGGTGTTTAAACACCGCTTCCTCTTTAAAAAAGGGGAGGAGACCGCAAGAAACTCTGGGTTTACCGAAGAAAACCTGCTCCCGACCAGGTTAGGTTCACAGAGTAAGTTACCATGGTAACTGACTCGGAGTATAAGTTACCCCTCTTTCAGAAACGGGCTTGACTTACTCTGCTTTCTCGGGTTTGATATACCTCCCATTCTGAAACGGAAAACCCAGAGTTTCCCTCATTTCAGGGTTAACATACTCAGAGTTTTCACTTAACCTCCTTTCTGAAACAGGCCCCTGTACGTTGAAACAACGTGATGTTTTTAACAACATACAACAGAAATGTCTGCCTTTTACAGTATAATTATGATCATTATTAGCATTTAATAATATTTTGATCATAACAGCTCTTCAATGGATATGTTAAAATATAATTATTATCATTATTAACAACTCTCCAATAATTTCAACCTCAAGAGAGCAGTGCAGCAGAAACTTTTTGCCTTACGTGATTTTGTGTGGATTTACAATAGTGTGTGCTTGCCTAACAGTTTAAGTCAAGTCGCCTTCATTTATATAGCGCTTTTAACAGTATGGATTGTTTCAAAGCAGCTTTACAGTGATGATAGAAATTACTGTAACAGTGAATTTGCGAAAACGCAGACAGCGCGCACATGCGCATCATGTGTTCGGGCGATAGGTATGCGAGTTTGAATATATATGTGCGCAGGCGTGTAGACCTTCTTCACTAATTCCAACAAACTACTTGTTAGGCCTTAAAAATGTATACTACAGAAATGTGTCGCGTCTGCGTAGCCACACGAACCGGAATTATCCCAACAACGTTTTATCTGTATAGGTAAAGGGAAGGAGGCCTTCACAGGGGAGAGACTAGTTGACACTTCAGGACTGCGGTGTCGTCGTGTCCAGGCGCTGGTCCTTCGTCAGATCTGGATACGGCCTGGATCCGGCGACTGCGGTAAACCTCGGGATAAACAGAAAGACTAAAATTAGCGTAGATGCCATCCTTCTTATGATGTACCAAGTGCATCAGGATTTATGGGATGTGTTCCCGATCCCGGCTAATCTAAACTATGCAGCCTAACATTGAATTATAGAAGTCTATAATGTGTTATGTGAATGCTAGGTCAAAGAGATGTGTCTTTAATCTAGATTTGAACTGACAGAGTGTGTCTGCTTCCCAGACAATGTTAGGAAGATTGTTCCAAAGTTTTAGTTTCTAAATAGGAAAAGGATCTACCGCCAGCAGTCGATTTTGATATTCTAGGATATTATTAACTGACCGGAATTTTGCGATCGCAATAGACGTGAAGGACTATAATGCGTTAAGAGCTCGCTCAAGTACTGCGGAGCTAAACCATTTAGTGCTTTGTAAGTAATCAGCAATATTTTAAAATGTATACTCAGTTTAATAGGCAGCCAATGCAGTTGACAGAAAAGCTGCTGCGTTTTGAACTAGCTGTAGTTTGTTTGTTAAGCGTGCAGGGTGAACCACCCAGTAGAGCATTACAATAATCTAGTCTTGAGGTCATGAACGCATGAACTAATTGTTCCGCATTTGTCAATGAGAGCATATGGCGTAATTTAGATATATTTTTAAGATGAAAAAATGCGGTTTTACAGATACTAGACACGTGACTTTCAAATGAAAGATTGGTATCAAAGAGCACACCCAGGTTCCTAACCGACGACGAAGACTTAACTGAGCAGCCATCAAGTGTTAGACAGTATTCTAGGTTATTACGTGTGGATATTTTTTGTCCATTAATTATAATCTTAAGAGCTCGCTCAAGTACTGCGGAGCCAAACCATTTAGTGCTTTGTAATCTCTGTTTTTTCAGAATTAAGTAGTAGGAAATTGCTAGTCATCCAGTTGTTTATATCAGCTATGCATTCCGTTCATTTTGTGAATTGGTTAGCTCTATATTTCTTCACGCCCTGATAAAACTGAGTATCATCAGCATAACAGTGAAAACTAATGCCATGCTTCCTAATGATATCTCCTAAGGGTAGCATGTACAGAGTGAACAGCAGCGGTCCTAGTACTGAGCCTTGTGGTACACCATACTGAACTTTTGATCGATAAGACATCTCTTCATTTACTGCTACAAACTGATAATGGTCAGATAAGTGTGATTTAAACCATGCTAGTGCAATTCCACCAATGCCAACATAATTTTCTAGTCTATTTAAAAGGATGTTGTGGTCGATAGTGTCAAATGCAGCACTAAGATCGAGTAACACCAATAGATAGAGACAACCACGATCGGATGATAAGAGCAAATCATTTGTGACTCTAATGAGATGCCAGTAAATCAAATCAAACCATCTCAAGAAGACCAGAGTGACCTGGTTCCTCTTCTTCTTCCACCCTTGTCCGTTTCGGTTCTGATCCTTCATCTCCACTGGGAGAAACCAGTCTCAGTCGCTCAGTTCTCCTCTGGCCAATGAACGAACAGTGTATGATTATGATTCAGGCTTCATTACAGGTCAGGACAGAGTATACATATAGTGACACATTAATAGATGCATAGATAAAGATATATAGATGAATAAAAATAACATTATGCACAGTGAGGAGCCTACAGGTTACAAGCTCCACATATTAGAACTTTTTTTTTTTTAATGGCTCGTTGTCAAGGTTCTTTCAGATCAACACCTGCAAGTGACCACTAGGTTTCACCGTTGAGACTGGTGTCGGATTGTTTCGAAGACTCGACACAATATGGCACATTTGCTTCAACTGTTTCATTGTTTCACGAAGCCTCCATCGATCTGCCCACCACTAATAATCAGTCCAAACAATAACAGGGTAAAAGGAGCACAAGCAGAGGAAACCAAGATAAAGAAAACCAGGAGAATGCTTGGAATTGCAGACACTAAACAAGACTGTGCAGTGTACATGGTTTAAATAGGCTGAGACTGACAAGGTAATGAGACACCGGTGGATGCAATCAGGGATGATGAGTCCGGGCAGTTAGTTATGGGAAATGTAGTTCATGAGGGAATGACAATTGTCTGGTGGCTCTCAAGGGCACTCCAGCTGGTGACAGTTACACAAACACTCAGAATAAAGTGAGATGATCTGCTGATGATCCTGAATGGCTTGTTGAATGAGTGTTGATAGTCTGAGGCTCATCAATATTAACAGATCTGCTGAAAACACTCTTTATTTCATGACAATAGTTCCTGTTTTCACCTCATTTATTATGCAGATGTCTTCAGATCTCCTGTAAATTGACACTTAAAGCTAATTGTATTGGTGTCAATAGACAGGGAATTTGTTGCTTACAAATATGTACATTTATTTCTGTGTGTTTATGCTTTCAACTGTTTTCTTACAGTTATTTACTACTTTTCTAGATATAACAGAATAATGTTGGAATCAAAAATAAAAACGTGTGACAAAACTTGTTGGACAATTCGTATATTTGTCAAAGACAAAAGGGGATTTACATAGCAAAAAAAAAAAGAAGACTTTTCGGGCATATTTAGAACAAGAATAATTTGATTAATTGTAATTTTAATTACAAAAATACTATTAATTGTAATTTTAAAATCTTTATAATATACTTCAAACCACTAGGTTTTACCCATAATTTTGTCAGCTAGATGATTTGAATTACTTCAAATATAATTAAATTTAGTATGATCTTATACATTTTATAAAGTACAGGTCAAAATAAATGTTTTTTTAATTTTTACATAAATATTTCTGTTACGCTGAATGACGATGGGATACTATGTTGACATTTTGTTTTCACTAAAGTTAGTTGAAACATTAAAATAGACACTTGTATTTAACAGGGTTTCAATGTATGTAAAATCACGTTTGTAAATTGAATTTGATGCAGACATATTTGCTGTTTTACCCTACAAAAATGAATGCAGTAACTGATTTATTTTTTTATTTTGGCAGATCAGTTCCTCTTATCAATCTACAGTTCACTCAGTGAAGCCCCGCCCACTGTAGTTCACATTAATGAAGCTCCTCCCACAGTACTCACATAATCAGTAAATCTCCTCCCACTGCAGTCACATCATCAGTGGTGTCTCCAATAAATGCTGGAATACTCCCATCAGTCTACAAGTGAAGACGAGCATCAGAGCATCAGGAAGAGCTGAAATCTGCAAAGACTGAGTTTATTAAAGAGGACAGTGAGAACACGAGTGATCCAGAACCCTGCAGAATGAAACACACTGAAGATCCTGAAGAACAAAGAGGTTGGTGTTTATTCTTCATTCATTCATGATGCTGGAGAACATTCATGTTAGAAAGATTCAAGCACTTCTTCACATTTAGCTTAACAGTTACACTATCAAATAGGTACTGAATTGTCAACAAAAGTTCAGTAAAGAGAGGATTGAGGAACTTTCTTATAGATTGTCAACATCAGGTCAAACTAAGTATAATTTTAGCTCTGGTTTATATCTGGTTCAAAATGTTTTGCAACCATGTTAACAAAATGTCTGACATTTCTCATTATAGTTTACAACATTGTTTTTAAAGCAATAAACAGTTAACTCTATCAAGTAAATTAACAGCTGACAGGATTGTAATCATAACTTAAGCAAACTCTGAATTATAGTTACTGATAAAGTTGTATTTCTCATAAATTATAGGGTTATTCATATTTATACTACAAAAAAGCTTATAGTAGATCAGTAAGTGAAAGGAATATCAATCTAAAAGTTCTTGTCAGTATTATGGCCCTGTTGTGTATATATATATATATATATATATATATATATATATTAGGGATGCACCGAATCCAGGATTCGGTTTTGGATTCGGATGAATATTGGGGGTTTTAAAGGGGTTCGGTTCCTGCCGAACCTTAGAATTTTTTTCCACCGAACCGAACCCTAAGCATGCAATATAATGCAATATAATGGTCGACGTCACGCCGCCGTTGATTACGGGAAGGTGTTTACGTAGTGTAACGCGTGTGTCAGGAAGAAAAATAGAGATACCGGTAGCTCACAGCTAAAGTTATTGCAGAGGCCAGACATACTCATGGCGATTGGCATCTTACAACTCACACTTTATTCCCCAATCGAACTCATACTAATAATTATATGTTTATTTTTTATAGCGCCTTTCAATAACCCAAGTAAGTAATACAAATAGTAGACAGACAAAAGAAACAGGCAATCAGCTTATTAGGCTATATCAAGAAAACAAGCAGAAAAGCAGATGGAGACAAGCAAACACTACAAATAATGAACGTAAGTCAAAGATAACAAACATATAAGCTTTTTTAGCAAAATAAGATTTTTGACAGAGTATGTAAAATAAAATAAAGGTGAGAGAGTTGTGGACAGAGAAATAGAATTGAAGATTATTTATTGAGCATGGTAAAAATATGAGTTTTAAGTTTTGATTTGAAGATCTGGAGGTTGTCGATGGCACGAAGATTAGGGGGCAGCTTATTCCATAGCTTGGGGCCTACAACACTAAAAGCCCTACCACCCACAGTGGATAGTTTAAACCTGGGAACGACAAGCAGATTTACGTTACTAGATCTAAGAGTCCGGGCAGGAAGATATGGTTGCACTAAATCAGCGAGGTATTGAGGTGCGGGGCCGTGACAGGCTTTATAAACTAAGACTAATAATTTAAACTGGATGCAATTGACCACAGGAAGCCAGTGAAGTTGATGAAGGATAGGGGTAATATGTGCAGATTTTTTATTATATGTAAGTGCTCGAGCAGCAGAGTTGTGTACCATTTGAGGCCGGAATTCTTGAGAATTGGAGTGATGGCCGCTACTTTCAGATTAAGCAATAAATAATAATTAGAATAATAATTGGAATAGGATCGAGTGCACAGGAGGTAGAGTTAGATTTGATAATCAGTTTTTCAACCACAGATGTATTTGTGAGTAAGAAAGTGTCTAGTGGACAACCTATCAAATATGCAGTTGAATAAGAGTTACATGTAACTCATGTAACTGTTTGTCACACGTTCTACCATCCACAGCGTTACTTAATAAAATAAGATGAAAATGAGCATCAAACTGAAATAACCCGCATACATGGGGTATCAAGGCGCATACAATACAATACAGACTGCCGACAGTTCAACAGGGAGCTCGCAGCTCTTAAAGGGCCCACACCTTATCCACACCTTATTTCCACTCGTTACAGTAGTGGACCGTTCGAATGACGTAGGCTGTGAGAAAGTGAAAATGGAACTCATGAGCAGAAAAGGCGTTGTTTGGCAGTACTTTCAGTCAAAAGAAGGCAATTTAAGTCGAGCTACATGTTCAATTTGCAATGACGATTTGTCTCGTGGTGGCAAGGACCCTAAACAATATACAACATCACCGCTGTTAGAATGCATACTGTTGCTTATTCTTTTTTTTTTCTTTTTTTACAGTTAAAATTAAATTAAATAAAAAATCCACTGCTGTGGACGTTGTTTACTTCATTGATGTGTTTACTGTGTTAATGGACTGAGGATGGGAGTAGGATTCGGATTCGGCGGAATCTTAAAGGGTTAGTTCACCCAAAAATGAAAATAATGTCCTTAATGACTCACCCTCATGTCGTTCTAAGCCCGTAAGACCTCCGTTCATCTTCGGAACACAGTTTAAGATATTTTAGATTTAGTCCGAGAGATTTCTGTCCCTCCATTGAAGCTGTATATACAGTATACTGTCCGTGTCCATAAAGGTAATATAAACATCATCAAAGTAGTCCATGTGACATCAGTGGGTTAGTTAGAAGTTTTTGAAGCATCGAAAATACTTTTTGGTCCAAAAATAACACAAAATAAGACTTTATTCCGCATTGTATTCTCTCCCGGGTCTGTTGTCAATCCTTCACAGTTACGCTGATGGCGTAAGACGCTGATGACGTGTTATCTGGTGCGCCCGCGCTTCATTTATAGACTGAGGGAAACGCACGCTGTAAAAGTGTCTCATCCGCGACATGCACATTTACGCACCATTAAAAAAATGATATCCACGCAAACAATGTAGAATAGCTTGAATATAGCGTGCGTCTTCCTCAGACTGTAAACGAAGCTCGGGCGCACCAGATAACGTACTCGGTTACTAACGTAACCTCGGTTCTCTCTAGAGAGAGGAACGAGTACTGCGTTGTCGTAGCAACGCATTGGGAAAAATCCTTTTCCACGAGAATACTGAAGCAAAAAATTATCCTTAATTTTGTATCTATGTAAAACGCTTTGCCACAGCATACAGACCTAGGCGAGACAGCTCGCGCGCCTATTGGCTGCTGTGCGGCAAAAGCTTAAGCCAATCGAGCGAGCCCTTGAGTGACGTCACACCCAATGAGGGCACTTCGCGCCCTCCCGCGTCACGTCCCGCCGAAACGGGCGTGGCTTAGGGCTATATATTCCGCTCATAGGCTTATGAACTCTGATTTTTAACAGCGAAACAACCAGAGCGCATACACGGCAGGAAACGCAGTACTCGTTCCTCTCTCTAGAGAGAACCGAGGTTACGTTAGTAACCGAGTACGTTCTCTTACGAGAGATACTCTCGTACTGCGTTGTCGTAGCAACGCATTGGGGAACACCCTGTAAGACGCCGTGTGTGCAGTGATCCGACACCATAGACCCAGAGCACTGGGCTGGGGTTCATATAGTACATAATCACCTGTAGGACTCACAGAGAATCCTGAAAGAGGTGGGCTCTAACCACCATCTCTCACAAAAATGACTGCCTTAGCAGATCAGCATAGAATTGACTGCGCTTAGCAGATCAGTACAGAATATACTGCGCATAGCAGATCAGTACAGAATTAACTGCGCTTAGCAGTTTCAGCATAATAATACCATAATAGACGACTGAAAAGTCAGTCTAACAAATACGGTTATTTAAACCGACAATATCTTGGCCTGTAAGGCGGGTACCTCGAGGTTATAAAACCTGATAAATGTAGACGGTGAGGCCCAGCCTGCCGCCATACAAATATCCTGTAAGGCAATCCCACTCGACCAAGCCCACGAAGAAGCCATACTTCTCGTGGAGTGCGCCCTAACACCCAAAGGGCACTGAATGCCTTTGGATGCGTACGCTAGAGCTATAGCGTCCACTATCCATCTGGATAGGCTCTGTTTCGAAGTGGCCAGTCCCTTGAGACGCCCACTAAACGAAACGAAAAGCTGCTCTGTCTGCCTGAAAGCAGACGAGCGCGACACGTAAGCTCTTAATGCCCTCACTGGGCAGATTAAGTTTTCGTCCATATTATCCCCGATGACCGGAAGGGCAGACAGGGAAATAACCTGCGCCCTAAACGGTGTGTTTAGGGATTTTGGAACGTAACCATGCTTAGGTTTGAGCACGACTCTGGAGTCATTAAGCCCAAATTCCATGCACGACGCGCTCACTGAGAGCGCGTGTAAATCCCCAACGCGCTTCACTGAAGCGAGAGCCAGGAGAAACACTGTCTTGAGCGACAAGTGTTTCATATCAATCTCCTGAAGAGGCTCGAAAGGAGGACCCTTCATGGCGTCCAGCACCGTGGAAAGGTCCCAAATGGGAACTGTGGGAGGTCTGGGTGGATTAAGTCTCCTAGCTCCTTTAAGGAACCGAATGACTAAATCGTTCCTTCCTATGGACTGGCCGTGTGCGGTTTCAGAGAAAGCCGCTATAGCCGCCACATATACCTTGAGTGTGGAAGGGGATCTACCGCTATCCAACATCTCTTGTAAGAAGGACAAAACCTCTGTCACTCCGCAGTCTGGGGGTGACACGCCGCGAGACGTGCACCAGCCAGAAAAAACAGACCATTTAGACGCATAGAGCCGTCTTGTAGACGGAGCTCTAGCTTGTGTGATCGTGTTTAACACTCCCTGAGGGAGGTCAGCGGATACCCGTTGATGGCCCACACATGAAGGGACCATAGCTCCGGGTGAGGATGCCAAATCGAGCCACTCGCTTGAGAGAGGAGATCTCTCCTCAGAGGCACTGGCCACGGGGCGGTGCTGGCTAACTGCATCACAGCTGGGAACCAGGGTTGATTCGACCAGAGCGGCGCTACTAGCAGCACTGAGCATCCTTCCTCCCTGATCCTCTCCACCACCTGGGTCAGGAGGGAGACAGGGGGAAAAGCATATAGGGGGCGGCGTGGCCACTGATGAGCCAGCGCGTCCTTGCTTTTCGAGAAAAATTCTAGACAGTGAGCGTTCTCTGGGGACGCAAAGAGGTCCACTTCCGCTCTGCCGAATTTCTTCCACAACAGTTGTACTGTGTGTGGGTGTAATGACCATTCTCCTGCCGGAACGCGGTTCCTGGACAGTACGTCTGGTCCAACATTCAGGTGCCCCGGCACGTGCGCCGCCCTTAGTGAAAGGAGGTTGCAGCGCGCCCATATCAGAAGGCGTTTGGTCAGCCTGTATAACGACAGGGACCTGAGGCCGCCCTGGCGATTTATGTATGACACCACTGACATGTTGTCTGAACGTATCAGTACATGGCAGCCCATAAGCAGGGGACGAAAGCGAGTGAGCGCTTTGCACACCGCCAACATCTCGAGGCAGTTTATGTGGAAGAGCTTCTCTCGCTCTGACCAAAGGCCAAACAGCGGTCTGCCCTCGAGCAGCGCTCCCCATCCTGCGTTGGATGCGTCCGTAGACACCACCCTCAGACTCGAGGAAGTCCCTAGGCTTACACCTGACAGGTACCAGTCTTTTGACCTCCATGGTTTCAAAGCTGCAACGCACGCTTGATTGACCTTGAGGCGAAGCCGACCGGTGGCCCATGCTTTGCATGGCACCCTCCCTTTGAGCCATATCTGCAGCGGGCGCATGCGCAGCAGACCCAGCTGCAGTACTGCAGATGCTGAGGCCATCAGACCTAGCATTTTCTGAAAGCTCTTTAGAGGGAGAACAGCGCCGCAGCGAAATGAGCTGACTGTGCGCTGGATGCGCAGCGCGCGCTGTTGTGACAGCTGCGCTGTCATCGACAGCGAGTTCAGTTCCAGTCCCAGAAAAGAAACATTCTGACTGGGGGACAGCGAACTCTTTTCCCAGTTTACTGCGAGACCGAGACTCTCGAGGTGACTCAGCAGCAGGGCCCTGTGCGCCACTATCTCTGAACGAGATTGGGCTAGAATGAGCCAATCGTCCAAATAGTTCAGCACTCGAACACCCTGCAGTTTGAGGGGAGCGAGTGCTGCGTCCATGCACTTCGTAAATGTACGGGGTGCTAGAGACAAGCCGAACGGCAGGACTTTGTACTGGTATGCCTGGCCCTCGAAGGCGAATCTCAAAAATCGCCTGTGACGTGACGCAATCTGTATTTGAAAATACGCGTCCTTTAGATCTACTGACACGAACCAGTCTCCTTGGCGAACGTGCGCGAGGATTTTTCTGGTCGTTAGCATTCTGAACTGGCGTTTCACAAGCGCTCTGTTCAGTTGCCTCAGATCTAGTATGGATCTGAGACCCCCGTCTTTCTTGGGTACCAGGAAGTATCTGCTGTAAAGCCCCCCTTCGCTCTGAGCCTGAGATAAAGGTTCGATAGCCCTTTTCCTCAGAAGTTTCTGAATTTCGGCTCGAAGTAGATGTGCTACATTCGAATCTACCGAAGTCTCGACGCGCGCCGCGTGGCGGCGAGGGCGTCTGCGAAACTGTAGCGAATAGCCTTCTTTTATGATGTTTATCACCCATTTTGAAACCCCGGGAAGCTTTTCCCATGCATCTGCACGTGTAGCTAGGGGCTGAATGAAAAGCGCGCTCTGATCGACTCGCGATACAGCGGCTTTCGTGAGCTGCGACATTTGCAATGTCTCGCTCGCAACATCTGAGGCCGGGGCCGCGCTTATGAAAGCGGGCAGAATGTCCGCGCTCGACCCCTCGACAGCCTTCAGGCGGGAGAGGGAGGGCTGGACGGGTTCCGTAAGAACCCTGATGCTTGTGTGGGAACGCGGGCACTGGGGACCGGGCACGTTTACCACCTTTATAGCATCGCTCGCCGGAGCGGAGCGCCTGCACGCAGGTTTCGTTTTTACAGAAACCGTGCGATGAGCAGGAGGTAGCATTAGTGGGCACTGGGTAGTGGGCACGTGTGCTACTTTTAACGCGCAATCGAACTGAGTCGATTTTATGTGCGCGGGCCCTGTGTGTGGGGCCGTGTTTGTGTGTAGGGATGTGCACATTACAGCGGGCAGATTTACTACACAAGAAACACCATCGGCCGTGGCCGGGATACCAGAAAATGCACTCTTTAATGGATTTATCTGGGTAGCCGTGAAAACGGCTGTTGTGTGCAGGCAAGCGGCCAGTGAGACACGCCTGTTGGCTGCAATGATCGCAGGTACAGTCGCTTCGCTTGGGACTGCACGAGCGGTGAGCTTCGGTGAGGGTCCGGCCGCAGCGGGACTTGAACACCGACGCTTCCCTAGCAGTGCTAGGATGTCTTCGGGGGCTCTGGCTTCAACGCTACCTTCTGTCGCGGGCCACGCGGCGCGGGGCGGCGACCGGCAGAGCGAGAGCGCGGTCTCGAGCTCTGGGTCTGGCGGCGTTGAGATGAGGAGCTGGGCGGCGGTCTCGGCTGTGAGCTCTGAGCGGGCGGTTTCGCACGGCCTGCTGCAGAGCTGGAGCGCTTCGGCAGGAAGTGCTTCATAGCCTGGGTCGCCTTCTGCACCTCCGCATACCTGTCGGTGAAGTCCTTCACCGAAGTCCCGAAGAGGCCAGCAGGGGAGAGCGGGGCGTCGAGGAACGCGGTCCGTTCTGCTTCTGGCATGTCTGAGAGGGTTAACCAGAGGTGCCTCTCAGACACGGTGATCGCCGCCATACTGCGTCCGATGGCTTGGGCTGCAGACTTAGAAGCGCGAAGAGCCAGGTCTGTAGCGCTTCTCAGGTCCGCCATGCAGATCGCATCGGGTCCGTTCTCGTCCAGCTTGCGGAGGAGATCGGCCTGGAAGATCTGCAGCGTCGCCATGGAGTGCAGCGCTGACGCGGCCTGTCCGTTGGCGGCATAAGCGCGACGGAGCAGGGATGACGTCGTGCGGCAAGCCTTTGAAGGCAGCGCCATCTTAGCCCGCCGTCCAGCGGAGGGTGGGCATAAGTGGGCCGCGATAGGCTCTTCGACCGGCGGGAGGGAAAGGTAACCTCTGTTCTTAGCGTCGTCGACCTCGGAGAACGCTAGAGAAACAGATGACCTCGTCCTCGTAGAATACGGTGAAGTCCAAGCTCTCGCGACCTCCTCGTGAAGCTCAGGAAGGAAGGGGGCGGGCTTTGAGACAGGCGTCGACTTCTCCCCGGGCAGAAAATAGCCATCCAGCCGGTTTTTAGCGGGCTGCTCGGGCGAAACCCACTCAAGGCCAAGGCTCGCCGTGGCTTGAGTGAGAACGCGCATGAGCTCCGCCTCGATGCTCGCTCTCTTTCCTTTTGGCGTGGGGGCAGGGGGCGCGAGATCCGCAGAGCTCGCCCAATCCTCACTGCCGGAAGCCAAAACCGAGCACGAGTCCTCGTCCCTCAGCATGGCGTCGATGTCATCGATGTCGTCGACGGAAGCGGCGGCAATCTGCGGTCGCTGTCCGTCGGGTATCGACGCTGAGGAAGCCGGAGACACAGTTCGCGGGCGCGCCGGCGAACTTGGGTGGCTTGCCGGAGGTTCTGGGTTCCGCTGTGCACGGCGCTTTTTACGGCGCGGCACAACAGCGGAGAACACGGGCTCCTGGAACGACGCCAGGCGAGTCCGCAGAGTCGCCAAAGGCAGAAGTTCACAGTGATGGCAGCCGCCATCCGCAAGAGCGATAGCCGCGTGTTCCTCGCCCAGGCAGGAAGCGCAAATCACGTGGCGGTCCCCGTCGCTGAGCGTGGTCCGTTTGCACGAACCGCAAAGAGGCCTCTTGAGAAGACGCCGCTTTGAGATACAAACAGAGTATTAAACAAGTGTGAGTCGCGCCGGCGACCTCACACACACTCAATAAGTGAAAGGATATATAGGTGCCGGAACGCGCAGCTGGAAGGCGACGAAGGCGGCGGTGCCAGCAGCTTGTCGTGACTTCTCCCGCTGAGGTGCTCTCTCGACGGCGCAGCTTCTTCACTCGGATCAGCGATGAGTTGTCCTCGCTGAAGGATAAAAAATCAGAGTTCATAAGCCTATGAGCGGAATATATAGCCCTAAGCCACGCCCGTTTCGGCGGGACGTGACACGGGAGGGCGCGAAGTGCCCTCATTGGGTGTGACGTCACTCAAGGGCTCGCTCGATTGGCTTAAGCTTTTGCCGCACAGCAGCCAATAGGCGCGCGAGCTGTCTCGCCTAGGTCTGTATGCTGTGGCAAAGCGTTTTACATAGATACAAAATTAAGGATAATTTTTTTGCTTCAGTATTCTCGTGGAAAAGGATTTTCCCCAATGCGTTGCTACGACAACGCAGTACGAGAGTATCTCTCGTAAGAGAACACGTCATCAGCGTCTTACGTCAGCAGCGTCACTGCGGAGTCCTGAACGCAGATTGACAACAGACCCGGGAGAGAATACAATGCGGAATAAAGTCTTATTTTGTGTTATTTTTGGACCAAAAAGTATTTTCGATGCTTCAAAAACTTCTAACTAACCCACTGATGTCACATGGACTACTTTGATGATGTTTATATTACCTTTATGGACATGGCCAGTATACTGTATATACAGCTTCAATGGAGGGACAGAAATCTCTCGGACTAAATCTAAAATATCTTAAACTGTGTTCCGAAGATGAACGGAGGTCTTACGGGCTTAGAACGACATGAGGGTGAGTCATTAATGACATTATTTTAATTTTTGGGTGAACTAACCCTTTAACAAGTGGATTCGGTATTCGGCCGAACCCAAAAAATCTGGATTCGGTGCATCCCTAATATATATATATATATATATATATATATATATATATATATATATATAGTTAAGTGTCACTGATCTAATTATTACAGTTTTTCTCGATTGCCAAGACACATTTCTTGAAAGCTGCTCTCCTTTTCTCTAAACTGTGAACACAAAACCCAATTTTCAAGCTACATTCACAAAACCTCAGACTCTTCTTGCAAAACCAATCTTTCACCTCAAAACAGTTCAATCTGTGCTCAAAACTGAACTATGTTGTCAAATCGTGCGTCGAGTCAATCAAAATAATCAAAATTAAAAACACTATGGAACAGTCTCTAAACACTACGTAGAAAAATAGTAAACTGCTCAGGACATGAAGCTGGAGAAATAAATGTTTATTGTTCACTGTAGGCTAAATGCATGTTGCAAAACAAAAAAAACTGTGCATTTAGCACTTGTACAAAAAGACAAAACATAAATACTGTGCACTTGTAAAAACAAACAGAAATGTTATGCGTTTGCCACTTGTGTACAGTAAGCCCATGTAAAAATAAAGTACAAAAGTGCATTTCTCAGCCACAGCATCATGTCTCCGTACTGGGTCAGGCCACAGGACTTCATCCACATCACAGGCCACATTTTGTCTGGCCAGGCAACGGGGGGGGGGGGGGAAACCCTGGCATGCCGTATCCAGGCTTGGCATGCCTCCACACCTATGTCACCACAGGCAAGTCCCATGGCTTGCAGGAGATTTACCCTGGTGTTAGGTTGACGTTCATATACCTTCCACTGCCATGAGGAGAATAATTCCTCAATGGGGTTTAGGAAATGGGAGTACAGTGGAAGGCAAAGATTGATAAAACCTTGGTTCATATTGAACCACTCTCTAACCTGGAGGGCTCTGTGAAAACTCACATTGTCCCAAACAACAACATAGATGGGATGCTCATCCTGCTGCCCTAACAGAGCATCTCGCATGTGATTGAGGAAAATGAGGAGCTTAATGTTGAGTAATCAACATTGAATGTGTCTGGAATATATGCCAACCTGTACATATTGGAATCTTTGCTCTTTGACTCTGTCTGAGTTGCGATCAAAGGGCACTCTGTATAGCGGTTTCATGCGCAGTCTGTTGCGCTTGAGGACACGATCAACAGTAGAGAGGCTGACACTGTTGATACCCTCAAAATTTACATGGTCCTCAATGATCTTCTGCTGAATTTCACTCAGTTTAATGGCATTGTTTTCACAGACCATATCAACAATTAGGGTCTCTTGGTGTGGGTAGAACATACCTGTCCTCCCACCCCCAAGAGATTCAGTGATTCATCATATCTGAAAAAGGTAATTACCTGTTCTCTTCTCTAAACCTTCAGATTATGGTGGACACAGTGAATCTACTGATGTTTGGTTGTACCCTTTGTCCAGCCTCCCTCATGCTCATACCATGGACAAGAACATGGTCAATCACAGTAGCTCTGATTTTATCAGATATTACTGTTCTTTGTCTTCGCTGACCACCTCGACCTCCTCTCACACGAACTCTTCCTCTTAGATTTGTATCCATTGCAGTGCTTTTGAACTGGCTTACTGTACATGTTCCCTCACATCATTAGCCACAAGTGTGATCCATTTTGAGTTGTTGTGTTCAAGTGGTGACACCTGTGCTTTAATTGTGTTTGACTTTTGTCACCTGTGCTCACCATTATGCAGCACGAGTGCATCACAATGAAAATGTGTTGGCAAGTTGTGTCTAAACAGATGAAAAGTGCTTATGGTTTTGCCAAAAGAGTGATTGATTCAATCAGTTGGTTCAGGCAACTGAGCATTTGGTTCAGACAACAGGGTTTATTGTTTTAGCAATTGAGAAAAACTGTAACATTGTACCTTATTCATGTAGATTGTTTAAGGACATACGTAAATAATTTATAAAAGTTAATTTAAAGACCTGTTAATCTAAAGTTAATCATCGACTCTGTGGGTCCAGGTTTGGTATCTCTTTTTAACAAGTGTCTCAATACGGGCTCTGTTCCAGCTAATCTTAAAGTGGCTATGGTCACTCCTCTGCTCAAGAAGCCTTCACTGGATCCCTCTGTTTTACAAAATTACCGACCCATCTCTGTCTTGCCTTTTATTTCCAAGTTATTGGAGAAAATCGTGTTTAATCAACTTTTTGTCAAATAACTGTATCTATGAGGCGTTTCAATCTAGGTTCAGGACTGCCCACAGCACTGAGTCCGCCCTTCTGCGAGTGCTAAACGACATTTATATCTCCACTGATTCTGGAGATTCTGTGGTTCTAGTTCTCTTAGACCTTTCGGCAGCTTTTTACACTGTTGACCACCCTACTCTGTTGGCTAGACTTGAGACTGGGGTGGGCCTAAAAGCGTCTGTCCTGTCATGGTTTCAGTCGTACCTTTCTGACAGAAAGTTTTTAGTTAAGATGGGTAATTTCTCCAGCTCCATGGCACCTCTAACCTGTGGTCTTCCACAGGGCTCCATTTTTGGCTCCCTGTCTATTTTCTCTCTACATGCTACTGTTGGGCGCTATCTTAAGGAAACACAGTGTATCATTTCATTTTTATGCGGACGACACCCAAATTTACATTCCATTCAAGAGAAATAACCCTGCAGCATTAAACTCTCTTCTGCTTTGTCTAGAGGAGGTGAAGGCATGGCTGGCTCAAAATTTCCTCTCTCTAAATGATGATAAGACCGACAGCCCGAGTGAAAGCACCCAGTGTATAAGCCCAGACTTAGGGAGTGCGGAACTTAGGTGTTCTTGTTGACCAGTCTTTAAAATTTTACAAACACATATCATCTGTCATCAGCTCCGGTTTCTACCAACTTCGCTTACTATCTAAAATCAAAGGCTTTCTTACTTCGATAACTTTGGAAATGGCGGTTCAAGCATTCATCACGTGTCGGCTAGATTACTGCAATTCACTTTACTGTGGGATATCAGTTTCTCAAATTGCCCATCTTCAGTTGATCCAAAATGTAAGATATATCAAAAAGACTTATTTTTAACTGTCACAAATATGACCATATCTCTCCAATTCTTAAATCGTTACACTGGCTGCCAGTCCGGCTGAGAATAGATTTTAAAATCCTCCTATTTGTTTTCAAATCTTTACATCACTTAGCTCCTATCTATCTCTCCGAACTTATTCATCCCTATACTCCGTCCAGAAGCCTAAGGTCACACGACCAAGCTCTGCTGGTAGTCCCTCGTGTCAGACTTAAGCGTAGAGGGGAGCGTGCTTTTGCAGTGGCAGGGCCTCGTCTGTGGAACACCCTGCCCCTAGAGATCCGAACGGCCCCCAACCTTTCTATCTTCAAGTCTTTGGTAAAAACCTACCTGTTCTCTTTAGCATATTCTTTTTTGATTATTTCTACTATTTTACATTTGAGTCTCTGATAAGGCTACTCGTAGCTTTGCTGATTTTTATGTGTTTTATGGGTTGTTTTGCTGTTTTTATTTTTCTTATATGTGTGTTCTGTAAAGCACTTTGGTCTGTCGAAGCGGCTGTTTAAATGTGCTATATAAATAAATTAACTTGAACTTCATCTAAATGATTACAATATTTTAGGGCTTACTTTTATGTCCTTTCACTTCATATTTCTCTCGTGGAATTTTGATGTTCTAAAAATGAAATTAATTATTTTTTATTTAATTTCAGACCTGATGGAAGTGAAGGAGGAGAGTGAAGAACTGAGAGAAGTGAAGGAGGAGAGTGAAGAACTGAGAGAAGTGAAGGAGGAGAGTGAAGAACTGAGAGAAGTGAAGAAGGAGAGTGAAGAACTGAGAGAAGTGAAGGAGGAGAGTGAAGAACTGAGAGAAGTGAAGGAGGAGAGTGAAGAACTGAGAGAAGTGAAGGAGGAGAGTGAAGAACTGAGAGAAGTGAAGGAGGAGAGTGAAGAACTGAGAGAAGTGAAGGAGGAGAGTGAAGAACTGAGAGAAGTGAAGGAGGAGTGTGAAGAACTGAGAGAAGTGAAGGAGGAGAGTGAAGAACTGAGAGAAGTGAAGGAGGAACACCATGGCAAACCTGTAAAAAAACCTTTGAGTCGCTCAAGGACTAAAAATATATTTTTAAAGAAAAGAAGAGCAAATAAATCTTTCACCTGCACTCAGTGTGGAAAGAGTTTCACACGCAAACATACTCTTGAGATTCACATGAGAGTTCACACTGGAGAGAAGCCGTTCACATGTGACCAATGCAGCAAAACATTTCTTAGGGCATCAAACTTGAAGTCACACCTGGCAGTTCATTTGAAAGAGAAGCCACATTCATGTTCTGTGTGTGGAAAGGGTTTTATACTGCTGCGATCTTTACATATACATCAGAAAATGCATACTGGTTTAAGAGAGTACATGTGCTTTGAGTGTAAGAAGACTTTTATAACAGCAAACCAGTTAAAACTGCACGAGATAATTCACACTGGAGAAAAACCTTACAAGTGTTCACACTGCGTCAAGAGATTCAGTCAGTTATCATATCTGAAAACACATGAGATGATCCACACTGGAGAAAAACCTTACAAGTGTTCACATTGTGACAAGAGATTTAATCAGTCAACACATCTGAAAACACATGAGAGGATCCACACTGGAGAAAAACCTTACAAGTGTTCACACTGTGACAAGAGATTCGGTGATTCATCATATCTGAAATCACATGAGAGGATCCACACTGGAGAAAAACCTTACAAGTGTTCACACTGTGACAAGAGATTCGGTCAGTTATCACATCTGAAATCACATGAGAGGATCCATGCTGGAGAAAAACCTTACAAGTGTTCACACTGTGACAAGAGATTCAATGATTCATCATATCTGAAAACACACGAGAGGATCCACACTGGAGAAAAACCTTACAAGTGTTCACACTGTGACAAGAGATTCGGTCAGTTATCACATCTGAAAACACATGAGAGAATCCATGCTGGAGAAAAACCTTACAAGTGTTCACACTGTGACAAGAGATTCAGTCAGTTATCACATCTGAAAACACATGAGAGGATCCACACTGGAGAAAAACCTTACAAGTGTTCACACTGTGACAAGAGATTCAGTCAGTTATCACATCTGAAAACACATGAGAGGATCCACACTGGAGAAAAACCTTACAAGTGTTCACACTGTGACAAGAGATTCAGTGATTCATCATATCTGAAATCACATGAGAGGATCCACAGCAGAGAGAAGCTGCACAAGTGTGATCAGTGTGGGATGAGTTTCTCCATTAAAAGTCGCCTGAAGATACACATGAAGATCTGTTAGATCCAGGGCTGGAATTGGCTGAGATGCACTGGTGAGACTAGTTTTTTTTTTTTTTTAACCCTCTGGGGCCTGAAGGGTTTTCTTGATCCTGGAGGTGTTCTGACATGCTCTAACATTTGTGCTTATTTCTGTTACTTGTGACATTTTCATGGCTAAAGTCTTATTACACTGTATTCAGCACAAACTCTGCTACAATAGTATATCAGCAGCATGTATGTAAAAGTTTGTAGTTTTGAGATAATGACATTTATGCGTGGTTTGTGAAAATAAAAATGTAAAAAAGTCACTGAAATATGGTCATGAAACCCAAACTGATTATTTCTTCACAAGACTTTTGAAAATTGTATCTCGTAGCCTAGAATATTTGCTCCAAAACTATGTGAAAATCACCCTGACTACTCATTCAGATAAGACAATATATTGATTTAAATTTGTAAGACATGTCTTGTGTAAGAAAGCTTTATGCGAGGAGGCGTTAACAACTCATGAATATTAAGTGTTTCACACCTGAGAAAGACAAAGACCCTCCCAAACTGGCCCTATTAGGAGCTCTCAGGCACTATCATTACATTACCTTGCACAAATAATGAGAAGATTAAAAAATAATGGCTTTTTGATTGTTTGTATTTATTTACAACACAACATAATCCAAAGATTCACAACAAATGGCAAAAAAACACATTATTTAACACACTGAACTAAAGACAGAGACTTAACCAGTCACACACCTTTGTGCCATTCCTGAAAAATAGTACATACCTGTCATTTCCAAGGTGTTTGATTTTTCACTTTACCATGTTCATGTCTCATGTTGAAGTCAGCAGGACTCATGGTCCCTAAAAATAAAAAAACAAAACGCTGTGAACATGCTAATATCAAGAGAAACTAGGGCTGCACGATTTTGGGAATATATTTTAGATTTGTTCTGGTTTGTCAAGCAATTTTGGTTATTGCTTCTTAAATTTTACAAAATACACACACATATAATGAACACCAGGTTTGTTGTGCCTTGTAGGTGTACAGAGCTGCATATAATAATAATAACAATAGTGTAACAGACTCAGGCTGAGTAGGATCCATGTGCAGTTAAAATAGCATAAGCTCAGTGTACAAACAGGCGGAGTTCGAAATACCAGGGCGAACAACAATATCAGAGACAGGACATCAAACGTTAGCCTGGGTGCCAGCCCGAACCCCACCCACAACATTTTTTGGTCGGGAAGTTCGGTCTGGACTCGATCCGTTGAGGAGAAATTATGCTCGGCTCCCAGAAGGCAGAGTCAATCAAATTGCCAGGGCGGGCTTTAATCGATGATGGACAGATGATCTGCGGTTACGTAATCACCACGTCATCAAATAGCGGTTGGGTTGAATTGGTTTTCAACAAAGATGACTGCAGCTGGAGAATTGAGATGTGTAGATTGCGCTATCGCGTCTGTTATAAAAGAAATCGACAGCGCATTCATTTTAAAAGACGAACAGAGAACCCCAATCAAGGCATTTGTCGATCGGAAAGATGTGTTTGCCGTCCTTCCTACGGGATTCGGCAAAAGTTTAATTTATCAGCTGGCTCCGATGGTGGCTAAGAAGATGGGACGCAATGAAAACCAATGGAAGGGATGGGCTCACAATCTCTTTTCTCTGAAGCCTCAGATGAACACGCTTCTTTAGCCTGGTCTCTTTCGTCGTCTTTCCATTTTTTTAAATCAGTCAAGTCGCGTTGCAACCATGTTATAAAGTTGAGACAGGGCCGACAAATGCGTGAAGATTTATTTGCTATATTGTCGAGATCTAATCCTAAACAGAGAACTTCGTATATTATACATACACCTTTTGTATTTCTCTCAAAAATGCTATTCGTGCTTGTAAGTACTCCGCGAATTCTTCAATTATTTTTACAACAACGGCAAAGATCGTTTTACACTCATTAATTTACTACTTCTTCCAGCGTGCGTGCAGTTGAGCTCTGTTGACAACTATGCATTGCTCTGATTGGTTGTAGATCTATCCAATTGAGTGCAGAGTTTTTTTTTTTTCTGGTTCGGTTAAGACACGCCTCATAATCAAAGCCCTGTGGAGCAGTATCAGGCCACATTTATACATAGCCGGTTATTTAGAGAAACAAATATTTCCCCCCCTCTGTTTTCAATAATAACATCGTGCACACAACCCGCATAAATACGCCGTCGAGCGCCATCATAACTATGCCAAACCTATGGGTGGCAGTGTATGGAGAAGGATAAAGCCATGCATGCCAATCAGAATCCTCAGAATCGACAAGAGAGAACCTAAAACCCCGTTTCTCCCAGTTGACACGAAAACATATAACCGGCGTTTTCAGAAATCTCCTCTTTGGCCGGAGTTTTTAGAAATAATCGTTTTCTGGGATAAAAACGGCGTTTTCGTGTAAATGACAGGCCAAAACGCAGAGAAATATCTGCGTTTTCCCATCGTGTAAACGGGGCCTCAGACTCACATTCTGCCTAGAATATGAGTATGACGAAGTCAGGCTAATCAAACGTGGTCAAAACAGGCAGAAGTTCAGGGCAGGCAGCTGACAACAGAAGTGAGAGTCCAGGTAAAACAGAGATCAAGGGCAGGCAGATAAGAGTCGTAAACGGTAATCAAAACACAGGCAGGGGAAACAATGAGATATATATAACGCTCAGAAATGCAGCCGGGGCAAACAAGACTTCGCAATGTGTGAATGAACAAGCAGGGTTTAAATAGTCTGGTGATGAGGATCAGGTGTGCAGTAATCAGTCCCTGTATGTGGGTTCTTAGGAAATGGAGTTCAAAGCTAACGTTAGTATTCAGGTGAGTGAGACCTCCGACAGGGGAATCTTCTCCGGCGTTCGTGACAAATAGTATAGCAGGCATCGTTAAAAAGGAACACTTCAGTAACTACACTGGAGAAAAATATATTGATTATCATGTTACTTCAAATTTTTACAATCGATATGACTTTATGAAATGAGATTGGAGTAGAAACATGAAGCCTAATGTTTGTTGCGTTTTGCTTTTCAAACGCACAGCGCGATTGACTCGAACTCACAGCGCGTGTAGATAACATTTACAGAAGCATCGAGCAACAGTTCAATGGCAATGTGAAGTTTATGCAACAAAAACACTAACTTATATATTTCAGAATTGTTTCTTACCTTAAAATCTTTCTTGTCTTCAAATCGCGTTCTTCTAGCCTAGAAATCTATACGCACCCTAGCGGCAGCAAAATGTATTTTGCAGCCAGGGCAGTCTAGCAACTCTCCATAGACCTTCTAGCTGCAAAAAACTAAATTGGGTCAGGCCAATCACGTCGTGTATAAAGTAGGTGGGGGCGGGTTTAACATATGACGACAGAGTTGCGACGGCTGCCACTTGAAAACAAAGAATGGCGGCTGCGGATGGAGAACAGCCAAGGGGGTAATCCATCCGCCGGAAACTGAAGCCTCCCCGGGAGCTGCCATTGTAGCAGAACTTCACCTGCTGTTAGCATTCCATTGACTCCCATTCAATTTGGCGTCACTTTGACAGCGAATAACTTTACATCTGAGGCGTCCAAAGACTCCATTTTTCCATTATTTATTTCTAAAGAAACTCGAAAGCCGTTTTTGTAAAAATAGGCTAACGATTGCGTCATAACCACCGACTCTCTGTCGCACTGTAGAGAAATTACCGTATAGACCGGCGGAGAAGCTCGCAAGCAATCGGGGGGACGTGGAGGCATAAAGTCCGATAAAGTCAAGGGAAAAGCCCATAGAGAGTGATACAATTGCTCCTGCTGCTAGCTCATGGACAGCTAATACTCTCCGTCGCTCTCCGTCTCTGCGAGATTCGGAAGGGAATGATTCAGATTTCTCTCGGCACAGCTACTAGAAGACGTACAACTGTCAGACACGTTGCTCACGTCACCAAGCTCAGTTTGAGCCTGCGCAGTACGCCTGGCGATCAGGAAGTGAGTTCTTCAAATGGGCTTCACTTTTCTCCGTTGAAATCTATGGGGTCGCTGTGTCCATCTTATATACTGTCTATGAGAACAGCGGTCTTTCGAATCGGCTTTGGCCGCGACTCTGGAGGACTTGGAGTTAAGTTTTTCTTTAAGAAAAGAGCAAAGAACGGCACTTAAGTCATTTTTTAAAAAGGAAGAAGTGTTCAGAGTTTTGCTGGACCAGATCTTTGCCGGTCTCACTACGTCACCTTCTTCGTTGCTCTGGTTCGTTGTAGCGCTATCCTATTGCGTGCAGAGGTATTTTGAGATACAACCGTTTATCCCGCCCCTCGGATTAAGCCGCGTCTATGGAGAGTTGCCAGACTAAACATCTTGATGTAAGTCTGGCTTGCCAGGCTAGCGTTCTTCTTCTTCTGATGTAAATCCAATAAGCTCACAGCAAGCATGTCTTGAGCAAAAGTTTGAGAAACTGGATATCTTGTTGGTTTTATACAAATGACTTAAACAGAGAATATTTGTTTTCTTTTAGAATCAGGTCATTTAAAAGTACACACTTAAACGTTTATAAAGATATATAGCTCATAAAAGTTTGACAAGTATTCGCTGAGTTTTGTTTATGTTTAGAGACCTGCTCAAGAAAAAAAAGTTCACGAGACGGAGAGGCAGAAAGCACACCCTGTTTTTTTCTTTAGTTTACAAAAGCACAACGTTTTGTTTTGATTGTAAGTGGACACATACAAAAGTAGACATCTCACAGATTCTTTTTTCATATTTCTTAAGTCTGTACGACCATAAATGACGGAGTATTTTAAGTCTATGTTGCTGCTGTGAAAAAAATCAGCAAAACGTGCCCTCTCAGTGCAAGTCCTTGTTTTCCTATATAGAGCAATATGTCAACAATGGATGCTGCATATTCCCTATTGCTCTGCACTGAGGTCCTGTGAGATTCACTTAACTGTACAGCGATGGAACCAGTAGCTTTGGTTTGCTCAAAGCAGTGCCACTGATCACTGCACTGACGATGTGGTGCTCCATCCACGTGTTTCTGTAACTTTGCTAATATATTCTTCCAGTCACATACTCCATTTGCAATAAAAGCAGGATCTCTGTATGCACCACAAACAATCTACATGCGAACAATGTTTTGGGGTATTCGGGCAAGTAGGGTTGTGATGGTCCAGTTTCCTTTGTGCCCAAATCCACAGGTGTGCTGCTTTTATTGGTAACACACTCAAAGATCCGTTCACAAGGCCTGATGCAGCCAGACTCACCGGCTGTATCTGTTAATATTTGTGAAGACGAGCTTTCTTCTAAGTTTTTGTCAGATATTTGCACACTTGAATTGGATGGGTAAGGGCTGTTGTTTACATCGTTGAAGTGTTTGTATTGAAAAATGTTCTTATGTCCATTATGTCAACTAAATTGGCTGCCAGCTCAAAATTAGCCTAATAGCCTAAATCACTTTTTTTCCCCTAAAGCACATAAATGTTTTTAGGCGAGTGCCGGATATGGGTGTCATAAACTATTTTTAAAATGAATGAATGTGTATTTAAAGTGATCACAATTAAATAAAAACATTGTAATTTATTAATTATATTGCTTTCATTTATTTAAAAATTGTTTAGCGAAAAAAAAAATCCTGCATAAATGAATTATCTCTGCGTGTGTGCACGGCATGCAATTTACGTTTTCCACAGACCACAGCTGAGCCAGCCCAGCCGCACTTATCATTTGGTTTTGGAGTGGAGGAAACTGATCCTAGACCAGCAATTATGGGCAGCTTTTCTTTATGAAAGCAACTAGTAGTAGCAGGCAGGCTGCTTTTGAGGGAGAAAATTTCACTCGAATTGTATATTGCTAGTCTCAAGTCCGTGGCTAAGCCTTCTCCAGACTTACACACGCTACGCCTATGGTGCATAGTCTTTTAAACAGTGGTCAGAATCCACATCGGATCACAAACAGAAGGCATTCAAACATGAAAGTGAGTTTTGAGGTAAACTATTTTAAATGTCTTTAATGCTGACAGAATCATCCGGCGCTGTCGTCTCCAGACTAAGGTAAACTCCGCCTCTGTTCATAACCCGCCTCTAGCCCGAGCTGGGCCGCTTTGGACCAAGGTATTCGGCGGGCCAGAAACCCTGGCCGTTGGCCCAGAGGAAGACCCGGCGAGGCCCGATCAAGCCCTGGAAGTGACAGTGGAAACGCGACTGGCCCTGGCGCGCACTAGCCGCTTTTGGCCCGATAGTGGACGCACGCGCATACGGGACATACGCCATAGTACGGACATAGTTCCTCTTTTGATTACGGAGCAGCTACAGGTTTTTTTCAAAAGGGTTTTTTTCATCCCAGTCTGGTTTCTTTCAGGCATATTTCAAATAATATTAGATTAGTGTTAGATCTTATTGATTACTTGGATTTAATTGTAGATGAGAGTTTTATTTTGTTTTTAGACTTTTCCCTTTCAAGATGGCGTCTGTGTTTGGCATTGCCGCTGCTCTCTCAGCCCTTTCTGTTTCTCGGTCCCAGATACTTATTGTAATATGCTTTTTAATGCCACTATTCTTGTCCACAAATATATCAGCGGTGCTTGTTTACGATCGGCAAATGCTGTTGCTTATTAGAGCTGAAATGTCCGGTTTTATGGGTATCGGTGATACACCCCCACTACCACCCTGTGTCCGTTTGTGCTTACCGGTTCACAACCTCTCACTGCACTGGAGAAGAAAGTCGCGCCTATGAAATTACTCCCTCACTTTCATTTAATTAAAAATTGTTTATCAAAAAAAAAATCCTGCATAAATGAATTATCTCTGCGTGTGCGCACGGCATGCAATTTACGTTTTCCACAGACCACAGCTGAGCCAACAGCTGAATTTCTGCTCTTGGATCGTAACATGAATTGCCTGGTTGGCACAAATCCACTAAATGGACCTGGGCCGGGCTCATTCTTTCCAACGGCCAAATACCGGAACAGGTTGGAATTATGGATCAGAGACAGATCTAGGCCAGCCCAGTACAGTTATTAATGCCATGACGTGTGGTGCGGATTTGGTCCAGATCTGCGACTCATATTTCACATCTGGGGATCATCTGGCCCTGGTCTGTGATTCATATTTAGGCTATCAGACAATTAAGGCCCAAATTTTTTATTTTTTAAATAGTTTTTTATTTTAAAAAAGCAAAAGAGAACACTACAGCATGAACAACCATCCGTAGACGTGAATCCAGATGCACAAAAAAAAAAAAAAAAATTCAAACCAATACAATCAAGTGAGAAAAAAATTATATGTTTAAAGATCAATGTTAATTATTCAAATTACAACAACATACAAAACCAAGTAAAACCTAATGTGAACACTGCACACTGATGTGATGCGATCTGGGAAAACCCACCACATGGTGAAATTTGACATATTACAGGTTTTGATAGCATATTAAAGCTGGTTTCAAGCCCTTTGCAAATCTGTTTTTATTTATTTTATCGTTTGTCTGTACAAAAGTTCTGGTTATCTGAAGTCGGCTGATCGCTATGATTTTCAGAAACGAATTTGGAGAAAAAGATAAGTGGGAAAAAGGCGGCCAACAGAGTAGGCCCGCACATGTACATAAGCACACAGAAGGGGATATAAAGAGCGGCACAGCCGGTCTATACTGGATTTTACCAACCCTTATAGTGCAGCTTCTCGAGTCGAATCGAGACTTAGACTGATAGAAGTCTAGCCTGCAGGGCGGGAACTTCCAGGTTATAGAACTTAACAAATGTAGAGGGGGAGGCCCAGCCTGCCGCCATACAAATGTCATGAATAGAAATCCAGCTGGACCAAGCCCACGAGGAGGCCATGTCTCTGGTGGAATGAGCCCTGACGCCCAGAGGGCATTGCAGGTCTTTAGACGCATAAGCTGCCGCAATAGCGTCCACTATCCATCTGGACAGACTGAGTTTCAAGGCGGCGAGACCCTTGGTGCGCCCACCAAACGAAACAAACAGCTGATGTGTGATGTAAATTTTCAGCGCTCTGACAGGGCAAAGGAGGTTCGTGTCGACCTCGCTGCCGGATGTCAGCAAAGCCAGGGGTGAAATGATCTGCACTCTGAAGGGGGTGCCAATCGCCTTGGGGACATAGCCATGTCTCGGTTTAAGGATGACTTTAGAGTCATTAGGTCCGAACTCGAGACACGCGGCGTTCAAAGGGATGAACTTTCAGGGCCTCCAAGACCAAAGAAAGATCCCAGATAGGAACCGATGGGGGCCGCGGGTGATTCATCCTCCTGGCTCCTTTAAGGAAGCAGATGATGAGCTCGTTCCTTCCTATTGCCTGGCCGCGCGTCGACTCAGCGAACGCTGCGATGGCTGCAACATTTACTTTGAGCGTGGAGGGGGACCTGCCCATGTCCAGCAGCTCTTGAAGGAAGCAAAGCACCCACGAAACCCCACAAGTTTGTGGGTCTAAACCTTTGTCAGTGCACCATTTAGTAAACACAGACCATTTGGACGCGTAAAGCTGCCTGGTAGAGGGAGCTCTAGACTGCGTGATCGTGTTCAAAACCCCTTCTTGAGGATGACTTCCTGCTCAGCTACTGTTCGGACGCTCTTGCTTACTGCTCCGCGTTTTGCTCTATCGCTTTTATATTTTTTATATTTTATCTTCTTTTATCAACTAATTTCAGCAAATCAGCACAGTGCTCAAACGCTTGGATTACTACAAAAAAAAGCTGAATTATTTTATTCGACCAGCCTCCCACTGAAAGCTTACATTCCGGGGAAGAGAAAACACAACTGCATAAGGATAAGAGAAAATGCCTCCTCTGGAATCTACTTGCTGCACAAACTGCCACAGACTTTTACAAAGGATTGCAGTTCTTGAAACAAAGTTATTTGCGGGACTACCAAACCAGACGGAACACACAACAGAGCTCCGTCATGGACGCCCTCAGCATACCGGTGAGTGCCATGAATCTACTGCTCCTCAACAGGCCATACTGAGTGTAGAGAAACAAGCCGATCGACTTACAAATCGATGGCACACACAGGGAGCGAGACCCAAAGGCACCCGAGACATCAGATTGTCACGAATATCACATATTGCCGCAGTAGCATCCTCTACCCCAGATATGGCTCTGACAAGGATTGCAAACACTGGTCTCCTACCACCGCCTATACATCTTGAGAACAGATTTGAAGTATTAATGAATGTAAATGAGGAATCTCCAAACGTGATGAATGTGATCGAACACAGACTGGATAAGCCAGTAGCTAACACTGATGCTAACTGGCGCTCAAGGTCGAGCAGACAGTGGCACACAGCTCAGAGCCTAGCCGGGCACACGACTCTGATAGTGGGCGACTCCATTATCCGAAACACTAGTAGCAGGGATACAACTACGTGCTGCCTTCCACAAGCAACAATTTCTGATGTAAACAGGGAACTTGAGAACATTCTGATGAAACATAAGACTGCAAATCGACTCATCATTCATGTGGGGAGAAATGATATTCATAAAGAGCAGTCAGAACTCCTCAAGAAGGATTTCAATGAACTTTTTGAAACACTTAAAAGACTGAAAGTACAAACATTCATCAGTGGACCACTCCCAGCAAGAGGAACAAACAGGTTTTCACGGTTGCTTGGGCTTAATACATGGCTCCAAAAAACCTGCAATATAAAAGGAGTGAACTTCATTGACAACTTCAATCTTTTCTGGAGTCAGAGGCAACTGTTCCAACAGGACGGCCTCCACCCAAACAAACTTGGTTCAAGAGTGCTAAAGGACAATATCTACTTCTCCCTCAATCATCCTTCTGCAGTGTGTGCCAATCCACTCAACCTGAATGGCACACACACACCTGGACACAGTATGGATGACCACAGGACTTCACTCCAGCACCTGAATGGACATGCGGTTGACACGTCACCCAAGGACAATGATAACACCACTCAGCCACAACAACTTCTGCTCACGGACACAATCTCAGCTGAGCCCTGCCCACAGAGCTCAACACCACAAACAGACTGTGACATACTAGAACTGCTCCAAGATTCAGCACCCAAGGACGACTTCCTGGAAAACAGCCAGGGAAACCAGGACAGCATATTACAGCCTCCGATAACACCAGAGCAACAGCCCCTCTCACCAGACACGCTATCTCTATCTACAGCATCTCCACTTCTGTGCTTCTCAGAGAGAATGGAAAAACTGGTCTATGCTGGAACCAAACTATCCCACTCTTTTGCAAGCCCCCAGATATCAACCAAAAAACGGCAGGCCCCAAAACCACCAAAGCCAGCTGGCCCCGCTCGCCCTCCCCCTCCTCCTGCAAGAGTTCTTCGGGCTCTGCCACAACGACAGAGCTCACACCCTCCTCCTTCTGCTCGAGGTGAACTAAAAACAACTGATACCAGCTCTCATTGATATGTGCCGGGTCCCCGCTATGATAACAGTAACTTTCTCAAATGTTTACAGAACAAGCGGGAACCCTGTGTGCCTGTATCTTTCTCTATTGCTGTTCGATTACATGATAGAAAGTCTAAGGCCTTCAAAAGCCGTACAGCAAACCCATCTAATCTGGTGCCTATTACACGCCAAACTAAGACTGCTGTGCGGACAAAAAGTAAGACTGTTAAGTTAGCACTCTTAAACATCTGCTCACTTAAAAATAAATCACTTCTAGTCAATGACTTAATAACCACATACAACCTGGATTTTATGTTTCTAAATGAAACTTGGCTAGAAGACAACTGCAGTGCAACTGTCCTCAATGAAACATCCCCTCCTAACTTTACTTTCATGAGTGTCTGCAGAGCGGGTAGGAGAGGTGGGGGAGTAGCTGCTCTTTTCAAAGATGTCTATCCATGTAAGCAAATATCATTTGGTAATTACCCGTCTTTCGAATATCTGGGTATTGTGTTAAAAGGTGCTCCACGCATTTTAATTATCAATGTTTACAGGCCTCCAAAATACTCTTCAGCTTTTGCTGAGGACTTTACAGAACTGTTATCAACCATTTCCTCAGAGTTTGACTGTTTTGCTATTGCTGGAGATTTCAACATCCACATAGACAATGCAGAAAACAATATGGCAAAAGAAATCAAAACTGTTTTAAAAACTTTTGATCTGACTCAGCATGTACATGGACCGACACACAATCGTGGACACACTCTAGATTTACTTATCAGTAAGGGTCTAAACATTTCATCGATTGTTATTAAGGATGTAGCACTGTCTGATCATTTCTGTATTTTCTTTGATATATTGATCTCTCCTGCCATTGAAGCTAGATCTGTGTCTGTCAAGAAGAGATGCTTAAATGAGAACACTAGTGTACTATTTATGAAGGCTATATCTTCAACACCAAGCATATCTGCTGACTCTGTTGATTTTCTCCTTGATTCTTTTAACTCAAAAGTTAAAAGTGTAATTGATGATATTGCTCCTGTGAAGGTCAGGAAGAGTGGTAGACAAAAGGCACCTTGGAGAAACTCAACAGCAGTGCAAAATATGAAAAGACAATGCAGAAAAGCAGAGCGCATGTGGCGGAAGACAAAACTTGTAGTCCATTATAACATCTACAAAGACACCATCCATGCTTTCAATATGGAGCTAGGCAAAGCTAGACAGACTTTCTTCTCAAATATTATAAACAGCAACTTAAACAACACACGCACTCTTTTTGCTACTGTAGAGAGACTGACAGAGCCAGATTCCCAGTGAAATGCTCTCAGACAGCAAGTGCAGTGAGTTCGCTTCTTTCTTCTCTGAGAAAATCAATAATATCAGAAAGGTGATCAGCACATCCTTGAGTTGCACTGGGGTCAGACAGATCAGACCACAACCTGAGAAAGTAGTTACTATGTCTGATTTCAAAGAAATTGATGGCAAAATTTTGGAAGAAACCGTACAGCACCTTAAAACATCAACCTGCGCCCTTGACGCTCTTCCCACATCTTTCTTCAAAAGTGTGTTAAACAGCTTAGAAGCAGATCTCCTAGAAGTGGTAAATGCCTCACTTCTCTCTGGAAGTTTTCCAAACTCCTTGAAAACTGCAGTTGTCAAACCCCTCCTAAAAAAAGAGTAATCTTGATAAGACTATATTAAGCAATTACAGACCGATCTCAAATCTTCCTTTCATAGGCAAGATAATTGAAAAAGTTGTTTTCAATCAGCTGAACAAATTCTTAAGCTCGAATGGATACTTTGACAATTTTCAATCTGGTTTCCGATCGCATCACAGCACAGAGACAGCGCTCATAAAGATAATTAACGATATTCGCTTAAATACTGATACAGGCAAATTATCAGTGTTGGTACTACTCGACCTCAGTGCTGCATTTGACACTGTCGATCACAACATACTTCTTGACAGGCTGGAAAACTGGGTGGGGCTTTCTGGGATAGTCCTAAAATGGTTCAGGTCATACTTAGAAGCGAGAGGTTATTATGTGAGTATAGGAGACCATAAGTCTGAGTGGACATCCATGACATGCGGAGTTCCTCAAGGCTCAATTCTTGCGCCACTCCTATTCAACCTGTTCATGCTTCCAATGAGCCAAATAATGAGAAAGAACCAAATCTCTTACCACAGCTATGCAGACGACACACAGATCTACTTAGCCCTATCGCCTAACGATTACAGCCCCATTGACTCCCTGTTCCAATGCATTGATGAAGTCAACAGTTGGATGAGCCAAAACTTTCTTCAGTTAAACAAAGACAAAACTGAAGTCATTGCGTTTGGAAACAAAGATGAAGTTCTCAAGGTGAATGCATACCTTCACTCCAGAGGTCAAACAACTAAAAATCAAGTCAGGAATCTTGGTGTGTCTCTAGAGTCAGACCTTAGCTTCAGTAGTCATGTCAAATCAATAACTAAATCAGCATACTATCATCTAAAAAATATTGCAAGAATTAGATGCTTTGTTTCCAGTCAAGACTTAGAGAAAATTGTGCATGCTTTCATCACCAGCAGGGTGGATTATTGTAATGGACTCCTTACTGGCCTTCCCAAAAAGACCATAAGACAGTTGCAGCTCGTACAGAACGCTGCCGCCAGGATTCTGAGCAGAACCAGAAAATTTGAACACATCACACCAGTCCTCAGGTCTTTACACTGGCTTCCAGTCACATTTAGGATTGATTTTAAAGTATTATTACTGGTATATAAATCATTTAATGGCCTAGGACCTCAATACATTGCAGATATGCTCACTGAATATAAACCCAACAGATCACTCAGATCATTAGGATCACATCAACTAGAAATACCAAGGGTTCACTCAAAGCAAGGAGAGTCCGCTTTTAGCTATTATGCCAGCCGCAGCTGGAACCAGCTTCCAGAAGAGATCAGGTGTGCTCCTACAGTAGCCACATTCAAATCCAGACTCAAAACACATCTGTTTAGCTTTGCATTTACTGAATGAGCATTGTGCTACTGTGCGTCCGACTGTTTGCACTGTATTTAATTTTTATTTTTTACTCTAAACTGTTTTAATTATTCTTATTTCTTTTGATTATTTTAATTTCTTCTATGTAAAGCACTTTGAATTACCATTGTGTATGAAATGTGCTATATAAATAAACTTGCCTTGCCTTGCCTTGCCTTGCCTTGCCTTCTGGCAGAGCAACGGGTATCCATTGATTATCCATTATATTGTATAGAGGATGCCAATCCATTGATTATATAGAGGATGCCAATTCGACCCGCCGGCTTGAGAGAGGAGATCTCTCCTCACTGGGATCGGCCATGGGGCTATGTCTGACAGCCGCACCAACTACAGGAACCACGTTTGGTTCTCCCATCGGGGGGCTATGAGGAGCACCGAGTGGCGCGCTTCCATGATCCTCCTGATGACCTGTGGTAGCAGTGAGATCGGAGGGAAAGTGTACAGCGGGCAGCTGGGCCACACTTGGGCCAGGGCATCCTCGTTCTTTGAAAAGAAACTTGGGCAATGAGCGGTGTCTTTTGACGCAAAGAGGTCGACTTCCGCTCTGCCAAAAAAGCGCCATAGTGACTAGACTGTCTGCGGGTGCAGGGACCATTCCCCCGGGGAAACGTTGTCCCTGGACAGTTTGTCCAGGCCATCGTTCAGGAGTCCCAGCACATGCGCGACTCTGAGCGAGCCCAGTGAGTGCTGAGCCCAACGAGCAGGTGTTCCGCCAGATCGCAGAGAGTTCTGGATCTGACACCGCCCAGGTGGTTCACGTAGGACACCACAGACATGTTGTCCGTGCGGACCAGTACGTGGTGGCCCCGCAGGGATGGGAGGAAGTATTTCAATGCATTCTCGACCACTATCATCTCCAGACAGTTTATGTGAAGGCTTTTCTCCGGGTCTGACCAGAGGCCAAAGACCGGTTTGCCCTCGAAAAGACCGGCCCAACCTAGGTTGGAGGCGTCCGTCGAGATGACCTTTCGGTACGAGACGACTCCCATTGTCACTCTCAACTGGTACCAGTCGGCCGCTATCCAGGGCTGCAGAGCTGAAACACAGCTCTGAGTCACTCTGATTCCTTGAGCCGCCGGCAGCCCAAGCTCGGTGAGGCACTTGAGAGTTCAGCCAGCATTGCAGAGGGCGCATACGCAGTAGACCCAGCTGGAGCACTGCTGCGGCCATAAAGCCCAACATTCTCTGAAACGTTTTCAGGGGGACAACGCTGCCTTTCTGAAAAGACGCGGCCAGATGCCGAACACGGCGCGGGCGCTGTGTTGACAAGTGGGCTATCATAGCCACCGAGTCCAGCTCTATTCCCAGAAAAGAGGTTGACTGACGGGGCATCAATGAGCTCTTGGTCCAGTTGACCGTGAGACCCAGCCTTTCCAGATGACTGAGTAGCACTGCTCTGTGAGATATCTCTCTGCCTCTGATTGTGCTAAAATCAGCCAATCGTCCAAATAGTTCAGAGGAGCGAGAGCCACGTCCATGCACTTCGTAAATGTACGGGGTGCTAAAGACAAGCCGAACGGCAGGATGGTGTATTGAAATACCTGACTGTCGACGGCGAATCTCAAGAATGGCCTGTGACGGGGTATGATCTGGATCTGAAAGTATGCGTCTTTCAGATTGAGAGAAATAAGCCAGTCCCTCGGGCGAATTTGCGCGAGGATTTGTCTGGTCGTGAGCATTTTGAACGGTCGCCTCATGAGAGCTTTGTTCAAATATCTCAGATCTAAGATAGGTCTGAGAGCTCCGTCCTTCTTGGGCACGAGGAAATAACGACTGTAAAAGTCTGACTCGCTCAGAGAAGGATGTACCAGTTCTATCGCCCCCTTGCACAGCAGCTTTGCTATTTCTGCACGAAGTAGGTGTGCTACTTCTAGACTCACTCTCGTCTCGATCCGTGCTCGAAAGCGCGGGGGACGGCGAGCGAACTGTAGTGAATAGCCCTGCTTTACAGTATTCAGCACCCATTCTGACACGCCCGGAATCGCTTAAGTTCAGTTCAGTTAATCTTTATTAATTTCCCGAAAGCAATTTGGTTGCAGCAAACAAGCATACACATAAAACTATTTCACAAACACATAGAACTCTGGGAAAAAAGGTACCCAATAAATACATTTACCAAATTAATTTTTTAAATCGATTTGTTTTACCAAGGGGAGTTCTATACCGGCACCCGGAAGGAAGAAGATGGAACTCATAATACAAGGGGTGGGAATTTTCTAACAAAATATTCCGGGCTTTACCCAAAGCCTGTCTATGGTATAACTGAGCCATAGTCATCTGCTTCCTCCCTGTTATTATATTTCCCTGTTTTACCATCCTCTCGATACGATTTTTATTTTTCACATTCAGAGAATTGAACCAGCACAATAATGAAAAGGATAAAAACGACTCAATATAGGATCTATAGAACATGCACATCAATGTTTTATCCACATTAAATGACCTTAGTTTACGCAAGCAATACAATCTTTGCAGCCCCTTCTTACACAAAGCATCAGTATTTGCGGAAAAGGTCAATTTACAATCTAATATAGTACCCAAATACTTGTACTATTCAACACTCTGGATACCTGCTCCATTAATACTTATTTGCTTATCGTGAATTGATTTCCCCCTCACTCTAAAATTAATAGAGCTCCAGACCCCACGTGACTACCGGTGTTCGGGCCACCATTTTGGTAGTAAAAAAAGCCGGGAGAGAATATGAATGAATGATGGAAGCATGAGTTTCAAGGCAGAGGTTACTGCACACTTTAATTCAAAAGACATAGACCAGTACATAGCACAACTTAATAGATTAAACATAACAGATCCCTATAATGCCCCCGGCGTGCTTTTCATGTGTATTGATAAGGAACGCATAGCTTTCCCGACCTGCAGTATCCTGATATCTACAACTATACCTCATCAACTTTCCCTCGTCCTACTCCGGAGACTCCGGAGGGGTAAAATGGACGCAATCAAATTTTGTGATGAACATTGAACTTAGGAGTCTGTCGGCTAAAACCTGCTCTGTCGTCATTGGAAGGGTAACACATCTGTGAAAGTGTAGACCTAACTAACTGTGTACAAATAGAATCGAAATGCTGAAACCATTTTAAATATTATTTATAAAAGATGCTGATAATAAAAAGTTATTTAAAATAAAAATGTTTGAATACATGTTGTTTGTGGTAACTTACAGCAGTTGATCAAACGCAGCATGTGAAAGCACACTAGTGCTGCTCACGCACCGCAAACACACCGCAAACGGAGTATATGTGAAACAGACGTAAGTTAATCATAATTAGACGATTAGCTAACGTAATCGACCCTAGCTGTCCTTGTTTGTAGGTAACGTTAACCAGCATAACTAGGCTATATCACTGTGAGTACAGTAGACACAATAAATGTCATGAAATCTTAACCCTTTAATCACAAATGTTTCTGTTATGGCATCCAGGCGCACAGCAGCTGTCCACTATGTTGAAATATTTAGGTTTAAACAGTCTGGCTTTGAATAATCATTCGACCGCTATCGATACCACTGCTACAGCCGCTCTGGCGCTCTCTTGTTTGACTGCCAAAATGGCGGAGTTTAGATTGCGTGACGTCAGCCTCCGGAGCTCTATAGTCATCTCTTTAGTTTTCAGAACATTAAGTTTTAACCCTCTGGGGACCAAGGTGTTTTTGGGGTCCTTGAGATGTTTTGACATGCCCTGACATTTGGGCTTTTTTCAGTTGCTTATAAACATATTAATGGCAAAGGTGTAATTACACTCTATTTATCACAAACAGGACTACCATAATATGTGAGCAACATGCATGTACATGTTTGTATTTTTGAGAGAATAATGTTTATGCATGGTTATTAAAAAAACAAAACAAAAAAAGTGTCTGAAATAACGCCACAAAACACATAGTAAATATGTGTTCACAATACTTTTGAGTAATGGATGTTTAAGCCTAGAGTTTTACCTTCAAAATGATCTGAAAATCATCATGCCTAGTCATTCACATAAAACAATACATTGATTTACATTTTGTAAAACACTTTTTGTTTGGGAAGGCAATATGCGCAGGGGCGTGGACGATCCAACAGTGTTGTTTTTGGCAGCCCTTTTAGTTTTAGTCTTAGTCTTTTGGACGAAAATGCTTTTTAGTTTTAGTCACATTTTAGTCACTTGTAAACTTGATAGTTTTAGTCAAGTTTTAGTCGACGAAAACACAAAAAGGTTTTAGTCAAGTTTTAGTCGACGAAAACGCAAAAAGGTTTTTGTCAAGTTTTAGTAAAAAAAAAAAAGAAGTAGTCTTTAACAAATTAATTTAGGTTAAAAAGTATTGGAAATTGCTTAGGTTTGACAGGTTACGCGCATCACGCGCTGTGCGTAGGGAACCAAGAGCTGAGGGAGCAGCTTAATGAAAAATCAATAATTATAATGCCGATATTATTTCAGTATAGAAATGCAGACATCCCAAGTCTCCCGGAAGTTCTGGGAGTCTCCCGCATATTGATAGCGGCTCACTGATGCCTGCAAATTAGTTAAAATCTCCCGGAATCTAGAGCGAGCGCGCCCGCGAGACATAGACTGTGCTCCAAACAGCGTAGCGCGTGCACGGCAGAGAGGGAGATAGAGCAAGAGGCCGCGCGTGCTCTGATGGATTATACTGATAGTATGTCCATAAATCATCTCGTCGTTTCCGACCACCAAGCCCGTTTATTGGCGTCGCCGCCATGGTCCTTCGAAGATGTGTAGCGAGTGACTAGCCGCAGGTGTGGTGTTGTTGTGTGGAATCTGGTGCGCGGCAGCCGGGTGGTGGGCGTACCCAAAACAAGGATTAGGAAGCGGCATTGCTGATACTTTTTTTAGCTCAAAACAGACAGATTTCACGCAAAATAGGCGGAAATGACATGCATTGTGAACGTCAGACTTATAATAATTTTTGTTCCGTCTCGTCTCGTCAACGAAATCTCGTCATGTTTTTGTCACCTTAGAGCCATTTTTAGCTAGTCATCGTCGCGTTATCGTCATAAAAAAGGTGCGTCAATGAAATAATTGCGTTATCGTCATCGTTGACGAAAACAACATTGCGATCCAACACCAGCATGAATAGTAAGTGGTTCACACCTGAGAAGACAATGACCCGCTTAATGACCCTGCATAATGAGCCTTTCATTCAGGTGTGTCACACAAGAAAGAATGTGAGGACAAAATAAATAAATAAATATATATATAATCCAAATATAAATTAAAGTCAAAAGCACATTTTTTGTACATAGTCATACCTGGAAACAAATCCTGTTCAAATAGGCTATATGAGCCATTCTACAGAATTGGTTCAAAGTTAGATTTGGAAACTTTTCTTTTTTTTTGCACAATTTTTTTTTATACATCAAAATTATAGAATATCCAAGGTAAACATTTCTAGTAATTGTGCAGTTAATTATCATACTGTATTTTCAGAAAGTTTTGGAATACATCCTCTGCCCAAAACGTGTCACTAATAAAAAACAATAATAAATAATTTAATGAGAAGGCTTATATTGACCTATAAAGATTATTTTACATCTACCTTGTAAATATATTTTTGCTATTTTATTCAAAAGTGTTTGATCCAACATGTCGGCGAGCTAGGCAGACGTACGACTCAACGCTCCTACCACAAACGACCAGATTTCTAGTTTTTAAAACTCCTCAAGACATTTAGCTGACTGAGTATTATCCGAGTTTAGCCGTGACCACAAAGATTGTTGATTCGTCATGGCAAATCGAAGAACCACAAAGAAAAATATGGATAAAACTGAGGAAACTCCTGACGGGAACGAAGCTAGCGTTAAGCCAGTGGGTGTTGTTAGCGTGATCAACGAAGAGGATAATGAGGTAATGAAGGCTATCGCTGACATGAAGACCTTTTTCTCTTAAAAATTCGAAGGCGTCCTGAATGCTATTCAAGAGATAAAAAATGACATTTCCGAATTTGGGGGCAGAATATCAGAAGCGGAGCACCGAATTAGCAAAACCGAGGATAATGTGGAAAAGTTACAGTAAATTCCAGTAAAGTTTTTATTTTTTATTATATATATATATATATATATTCATTATTGTTATTTATTTGTTATTATCCATTGTGTGTATGATCATAGAGTTATGGAAATGTGCTGTTGTAACACATGTCAAGTGAATCTCAGATAACATTTATTTCCTGGAATGTTAGGGGGCTAGGTAAACTTTCCAATTTAAAACAGGTCATGACTAGACTTAAAGGACAAGTTTGGTAATTTACACTTAAAGCCCTGTTTACAGATCGTATCTGATGAAATAGAACGGTTAAGATTAAAATTTGGACACATGCTGCTGTCCCGAGAATTTTAGGTTTATTTCGCTCAGAAACTCACCTTTTGTCCGGTGAACTATTAAAAATACGTAGAAGGTGGCCGGGCCAAGTATTCTCTGCTTCATATACATCTAACTCAAGGGGAGTAATGATTTTGATTCATAAAGCCATTCCATTTAACATTTTAAAAGTAACTCCAGATACATTTGGTCGATATCTAATTGTACAAGGCATTCTTTTAGACAACACAATTACCCTTGTGAAAGTGTATGGGCCCAATTCTGATAGTCCAGAATTTTTTGAAAACTTGTTCTTAACTTTGGTATCCCAACCTGGCTATTTAATCATAGGAGGTGATTTTAACGGACCATTAAACCCAAATTTAGATAGGTACAACAGTAAAGACACAGCTCACATGCAGAGTAGGAAAACACTTCATAATTTCATAAAAGAACTAGATTTATGCGATCCATGGAGGAGAAATTGGAACAAGATATTTACATAGATCAGTCAAATCTGAATCCTCATAAGCAGGAATTGCTCATTTTAAGAGCGCAGTATAATGAACTATCTGCAGCAAAAGCTGAAGCCAGCCTAATCCGTCTCAAGCAAACATTTTATGAATATGGAGAGAAGTCAGGCAAACTTTTAGCATGGCAGATCAAACAACTCCAATCGAGTAAAGCAATAAATAGCATTTACACAACAGCTGGAAATCTGACTTCAGATCCAACGGAGATCAATGAAACTTTCACCAAATATTTGCAAGCGTTATATACTGCAGAATCTACAGGTCAGAGTATGCAGCAAAATATATTTTTAGATAATCTCAAGTTCCCATCTATGAACAGTAAAGCCAAAAGACAAATGGATGAACCCGTAACTAGTGTATAAGTGTTAAATGCTATAATGAAGATGAAAAGTGGTAAAACAGCCGGCCCTGATATCTACCAATAGATATATACAAAGCCTTTAAGGATAAATTAGTGATTCCGCTATTAGAAATGTATAAAGAGTCTTTACTCGAGGGTTGCCTTCCCCCTTCTCTTAGAGAAGCTTTAATAACACTCATCCCCAAACCCGACAAGCCCCAAGACAGATGTGAATCATATAGACCGATTTCTTTAATGAATTCCGATGCCAAAATTATAGCAAAGGTTTTAGCCCTTCGGTTAGAGGATAACATGCCTTCCATAATAGGAATTGACCAAAATGGTTTTGTCCGAAATAGACAGGCAATAGCAAAAACAATATTCCAAACCTTAGATACAGTATAAAAACCTCTGCTTCTGCATGATATCAGTTCAAAAACAATATATCTCAGCTGATAATAAACAAACAATTGAATAATTGACACAGAGCTGATTTATGTTGGGTAAATTGGGTCAACCACAGCTGATTTCAGTCTGGCTTAGACTCAGTGGCAGGGGTTATTTTTTTTCTATTACATTTACACTTATACAGTAAAAGGAGGACTGTGAGGACTGATGTTTTTGGAAACAGAAACAGAAAAAGACAAACACTGTGATGTCTGGACGAGGAAGAGTAAGAGCAAGGGGCCCAGGGAGAAGAGCAGGCCCAGTGAGAGATGCAGTGAGAGATGCAGAAGCAGTGAGAGATGCAGTGAGAGATGCAGTGAGAGATGCAGGTGCAGTGAGAGATGCAGTGAGAGATGCAGTGAGAGATGCAGTGAGAGATGTAGATGCAGTGAGAGATGCAGTGAGAGATGCAGTGAGAGATGCAGGTGCAGTGAGAGATGCAGTGAGAGATGCAGGTGCAGTGAGAGATGCAGTGAGAGATGCAGGTGCAGTGAGAGATGCAGTGAGAGATGCAGTGAGAGATGCAGTGAGAGATGCAGTGAGAGATGCAGGTGCAGTGAGAGATGCAGTGAGAGATGCAGTGAGAGATGCAGATGCAGTGAGAGATGCAGGTGCAGTGAGAGATGCAGTGAGAGATGCAGATGCAGTGAGAGATGCAGTGAGAGATGCAGTGAGAGATGCAGATGCAGTGAGAGATGCAGTGAGAGATGCAGTGAGAGATGCAGTGAGAGGTGCAGTGAGAGATGCAGTGAGAGATGCAGGTGCAGTGAGAGATGCAGTGAGAGATGCAGTGAGAGATGCAGTGAGAGGTGCAGTGAGAGATGCAGTGAGAGATTCAGTGAGAGATGCAGATGCAGTGAGAGATGCAGTGAGAGGTGCAGTGAGAGATGCAGTGAGAGATGCAGTGAGAGATGCAGATGCAGTGAGAGATGCAGTGAGAGATGCAGTGAGAGATGCAGTGAGAGATTCAGTGAGAGATGCAGTGAGAGATGCAGTGAGAGATGCAGTGAGAGATGCAGTGAGAGATGCAGTGAGAGATGCAGTGAGAGATGCAGGTGCAGTGAGAGATGCAGTGAGAGGTGCAGTGAGAGATGCAGATGCAGTGAGAGATGCAGTGAGAGATGCAGTGAGAGGTGCAGTGAGAGATGCAGATGCAGTGAGAGATGCAATGAGAGATGCAGGTGCAGTGAGAGATGCAGATGCAGTGAGAGATGCAGTGAGAGATGCAGATGCAGTGAGAGATGCAGTGAGAGATGCAGGTGCAGTGAGAGATGCAGTGAGAGATGCAGGTGCAGTGAGAGATGCAGTGAGAGATGCAGGTGCAGTGAGAGATGCAGTGAGAGATGCAGTGAGAGATGCAGTGAGAGATGCAGTGAGAGATGCAGTGAGAGATGCAGGTGCAGTGAGAGATGCAGTGAGAGGTGCAGTGAGAGATGCAGATGCAGTGAGAGATGCAGTGAGAGATGCAGTGAGAGGTGCAGTGAGAGATGCAGATGCAGTGAGAGATGCAATGAGAGATGCAGGTGCAGTGAGAGATGCAGATGCAGTGAGAGATGCAGTGAGAGATGCAGATGCAGTGAGAGATGCAGATGCAGTGAGAGATGCAGTGAGAGATGCAGGTGCAGTGAGAGATGCAGTGAGAGATGCAGGTGCAGTGAGAGATGCAGTGAGAGATGCAGGTGCAGTGAGAGATGCAGTGAGAGATGCAGTGAGAGATGCAGTGAGAGATGCAGTGAGAGATGCAGTGAGAGATGCAGTGAGAGATGCAGTGAGAGATGCAGGTGCAGTGAGAGATGCAGTGAGAGATGCAGTGAGAGATGCAGTGAGAGATGCAGTGAGAGATGCAGTGAGAGATGCAGTGAGAGATGCAGTGAGAGATGCAGTGAGAGATGCAGATGCAGTGAGAGATGCAGATGCAGTGAGAGATGCAGATGCAGTGAGAGATGCAGTGAGAGATGCAGGTGCAGTGAGAGATGCAGTGAGAGATGCAGTGAGAGATGCAGTGAGAGATGCAGATGCAGTGAGAGATGCAGTGAGAGATGCAGATGCAGTGAGAGATGCAGGTGCAGTGAGAGATGCAGTGAGAGATGCAGATGCAGTGAGAGATGCAGTGAGAGATGCAGATGCAGTGAGAGATGCAGATGCAGTGAGAGATGCAGTGAGAGATGCAGGTGCAGTGAGAGATGCAGTGAGAGATGCAGGTGCAGTGAGAGATGCAGTGAGAGATGCAGTGAGAGATGCAGTGAGAGATGCAGTGAGAGATGCAGTGAAAGATGCAGTGAGAGATGCAGGTGCAGTGAGAGATGCAGTGAGAGATGCAGTGAGAGATGCAGTGAGAGATGCAGTGAGAGATGCAGGTGCAGTGAGAGATGCAGTGAGAGATGCAGGTGCAGTGAGAGATGCAGTGAGAGATGCAGTGAGAGATGCAGTGAGAGATGCAGTGAGAGATGCAGGTGCAGTGAGAGATGCAGTGAGAGATGCAGTGAGAGATGCAGTGAGAGATGCAGGTGCAGTGAGAGATGCAGTGAGCCAGTGGACCCTATAATACCGAGCGCATCCTTGCCTTTCTCAATGATCTCCACCAGCGCCTGGTTCCAGAGCAGGATCAGGAGGGTGAAAACATGAGGACCTTTGTAATTACCTGGGACAATGTGGCTTTCTATCATTCGCAAGCAATAACAACATGGTTTGAAGTCCAGCCAAGACTGGTAAGTCTCTTCCTTCCACCCTATTCACCTTTTTTGGTGAGGTTTCACCAAGGTTTTTGACCATCAGCCACATGACCATATGTCCCTCCTTGAAACCATGGATGCGGACTGCAGGGACATCACAGTTCATGATTGCCAAGGGTGGATCCGACATACCAAGTGGTTTTATCCCAGGTGCATCGCCTTGGATAATATCAGATGTGATGTTACAGTAATGAAAACATGTGGCCTAACCCTGAAGATCGCAGAGATTAGATACAGTAATTTTGTGCTTTTTGCTGTTGTTTTTTTTTGTTCAGAATGCTCTTATGTGTTTCATGGATATTTTGTTCACTGTAAGCAATACTGTAAAACTTTTTCTGTTCTATATCATATCGTGTTTCTACTGTACCTCCTGTAGTAAACAGTAAAGGGGAAAAAACTGATTTGCTTTTAACTGGAATGCTTTTGAATGAGATCATTACTGTACATGTGGACAGTTCCCAACCAATACATTTAGTGTAAAAATGGTGGATTGCATGTTTTGCATGCAAATACCTGTAAAACTGAAAAATTAAAGTCTATGCAGTTTTTGTAATGTCAACAATAGCCAGTATTTTGAAACCTGGTGTACTTTGATTGACTGCATATACCTTGTGAAATGTGAAATCAAGTGTTATTCTTTGACAGAATAATTTAATTTTGAGTCAGATTTCCAGTGTTGTGGTAAAGTTAGTGTGTGCAGAGAAAGATGTGTTCTATTTTGCAATAAATAGTTAGTATATATTTAACAAAATGTGTTTTTGAGAAGAAAATTATCCATTTGGCCAATTGTGTTAGTAGGTGTGAGTCTGTGTTAAGAGTTTAGAAAAAGTATCTGAAGTATGGGTAAATGCTTGTTAGCGATTGAAAAAAACTGTAAATAAAACTATGTATTTATTGAAAAAAAGCACCCTACAGGTTTGTGTGACTGTGGAAGGGGGGAGGAATCAGCTGAACATGTGATTAGTGAATGTGTCAAATATGAAAATCAAAGGAAAAAGTTAAAAGAGGAATTATTGAAATTTGGGGAAAATATGTTGAACCTTAAAAATCTTTTTAAAATTGGAGAGCAGATAATGGGAGGTTTGTTTAACTTTTTGAGAGAAACTGGTTTAATGAAAAGGATTTAATAGATTAGTGAAGTTATTATAAAGGTAGAAAGAAGGTAAAGTAGAGGATGTATTTTTTTTTTTTTTTTTTTTTCGTGATAAGATGCTTATATTTCTGGCCCACACTCCAGCACAGTAGGTGGCGGATATGCACCTTAAATGCCGGTTGCCACCCGCCAATAAAAAGAAAGAAGAAGAAGAAGATGGGCTCTGATTGGCCAGCTTGGCCCAGTGTGTTGTGATTCGCTAAGCGCCTAGTTCGCGCCTCTGGTTCGCGCTGTCCGGAAAAGTCACGCCCGTTGCCATAACAGTAGTTGCAAAATTGCAATCAATTTCATCCCGAATCAGACTCAGAGAATATTAGTGGAGAGGAATCGAGCAGAACTTGTGCACGAACGGCTGTTACAGGACGTTTCAGAAAGGTATGTTTTTTTGTCACATACTTTGTACACGGTTATTTGTAAATGCTACTGCTGTTAAATGTTAAAACACGCCTTTCATACAATCTCTCTCTCTCTCTCTCTCTCTCTCTCTCTCTCTCTCTCTCTCTCTCTCTCTCTCTCTCTCTCTCTCTCTCTCTCTCTCTCTCTCTCTCTCTCTCTCTCTCTCTCTCTCTCTCTCTCTCTCTCTCTCTCTCTCTCTCTCTCTCTCTCTCTCTCTCTCTCTCTCTCTCTCTGAGTGCATGCTGGGAGTGAACGGAGCGTGGTGAGGGTGAGTGCGTTTGTGGCTGAGTGCTAAAAAACTTTTCTATCTTCTATCTTTTTTTGTATGTGTGTCTGTGTTTGTTTTTATGTGCTGAACTTGTTCGTTTGATCAAAGTTTAGGGGTGTTTGGGCGTCTGCAACCAGCGTTGTGCTGGGAGGCATGACGAACCAAAACACAACAATGAGTTTTAAAGATTTAACCCGTCGCCATGGAGTGAGGGTTGAGTCTAAAATTAATGTGGAGCAGTGTTGTTTAGCGGTAGGAGAGATTGTGGGACATGATCATATTGTATCCGCATCGCGAATGAACAGTGCAATTGTTATTTTTTTTTAAACAGTTGAAAACCATGCTGAAAAAAACAATAGAAACCATTACAGAAATTTTAATGGATTCCACTACAAAACCATTACAAACCATCAGCTGTTAACCATTAAAACCATTACGAAATGGTGTCCATTACGTAGTGTGTTTTGGGCCATATTCCATTAGGATCTATTGGTTTGTATAGGTTTCCATTACAAATTTGTATTGGTCTTGATTTGCACATATTTAATGGTTTCCATTACAGTTTTGTATTGGTCCTGATGGTTTCATTACAAATTTGTATTGGTCTTGATTTGCACATATTTAATGGTTTCCATTACAGTTTTGTATTGGTCCTGATGGTTTCATTACAAATTTGTATTGGTCTTGATTTGCACATATTTAATGGTTTCCAGTACAGTGTTGTATTGGTCCTGTTGGTTTCATTACAAATTTGTATTGGTCTTTTTTTGCACATATTTAATGGTTTCCAGTACAGATTGTATTGGTTAAGATTTGTATGTTTAATGGTTACATGCTTTTAGCTATTAATAATTAGGACATTAATTATAGTTTTTAATAAATTAATTTGAATTATTACTACAATTATACACAATTCACCTTTGGCTAAGCCCTGCCCCCCTTAGTTACTGTTGCTACCTCCGACAACTTCATCTGGGCTCTGGTTTGGTATCAACATGGCTTATGCTGTGACAGCTCTTCCTGCTGAAATTTTATCAAACTTTTATAAAGCAGCAAATAAAGTGTCCGATAGAAGTAGGCAAAAGTGTCTGCAGTATGCGTTTGAAGGCTTTATTCAAGACATACGGTGAAACGCAAGCAACAACAAGGCATCCAAATAGAGGCAAAAGCATAACGTAACGGTCACAGTCAAAAAATGAACCACAGCATATCCTAATGGAGACGGAGGCTGTGACTAACAATATCAGGAGAAACACTGTTCATACAAAGCTGGGTAGGTCTCTATTCACTTCTATAATCGTTATTATTTACAAAGCAAACGGACTACGCGAGTATAAAGTTGTATTTATTAGCAGCGTGTGCTAGCGTATCAACAATTAGGGCAGAGAACCGAAATCATAACCTAAACAGCATAAAACTGTCTAACTAGTATAACTTAACTTCACACACAGTAAGGTTAAAAGGTAAATGTATCTTAGAGCAAAGGTGAGCTTGTTGATCCTTGAGGGGTTTCGCTGACTGAGGACGTCCACACAGTTTAATCCAAAGACGACACTTGTCAGTATTTAACTTCGGTTTTGGGAAGGGGAAAAAACGGACGCCCCCCTCCAACCTCTCTGGGAAACGCATATCTGTTTTACAAATGCCCCAGGCACAACGTTTAACCATATTTTTTATAAAACGACGACGTAATAGCCTGCCGAGACCAAAAATATGAGCCTCCTGCGTTGAAGTCAATGGAGCGCCGTGAAAAAGTGTCGGACCCTCTGTGGGAGCTCGTTCTTGGCTGCGCTGTGATTGGTCAATCTACATTCTAGGGCGTGGCTTAGCCAAAGGCGAATTGATATAAACTGCACACCAACTTTTCAATAGCTTACAGCTCAGGTTTTGTTTAGCAAAGAATGAAGAACATGCACCTGAAATAAAAATTATATACATTAAGACCTGCTTTTGTACTCAACCCAGCTGGAAATAAACATCGGACACAAAACATTATTATTACATTTTATTATTCACAATTCTTCTTTTACATTGGTACATTGTGTGGCTTCACTGGGGCTGACTGATTAGACCTGCAAAAAGAAAGGAGAATTCATTAGGACAATGTACCTCTTAAACCACATTACCAGTATATAAGATTATCTATTCATTACGTAAGGGTTAATGCCCGACGAGGTGTCCATTGTCAGGTTTTAATGGACGACGGCGAGGTGTGAACCGGCCGACGCGCAGCGGAGGGCGGTTGCCTCCGCCGAAGTCCATTAAAACCTGACAATGGACACCTCGAAGGGCATTAACCCGCTTATACCATGGTCACTTGCCAAATAACACATTTTTAAAACATTAGTTTATATTTTAATTAGTTTTACAATCGAAATCTAAAGTTACAAGTTACAAACAATAACTTGGTTTCCTTGGTTACGCCTGACAGTTTATTTAGGTGTCCTCTATCACTTTTTAACGGACACCCTGCAGCCAATCAGAATCGAGTATTCACCCAGACCATGGTATAAATATTTATATATTCATTCAACATCTTTGGGCGTACTTTGCGCAGATTCAAGATCTTTGTAAACTTTGTCCACTAGTCATGTAATGTTCAGCATTACAGTCATCTTTTATTTAATCTTCTCCAGGTGTAGGTTTTAAATTATAAAACAGATAGTTCAGGTTAGGTATGCACCGAAATCAATTGTGTGGTCTGTTCACACACAATCTCTTAACATAAGGATGTTAAGAGGATAAAAGCAGGTTCAAAATTAGACCCCATTGAAGTCAATAGGGTGCACATTTTAAAAAGAGGATAACACAGTGTGGGCAACACCGATTTTTGTCGTTGTTCTCTGTATTGACAGCACTCCAAATTTACTAAAAATTGAGCTCAATGTTAAAATTGACCGGAGTTCTCCTTTAAGAGGATCCTAGACTGTTGATATGTGTTGAATAATATTCTTTAAAGGGGTGGTAAAGTATGATTTCACTTTTCCAACTTTAGTTAGTGTGTAATGTTGCTGTTTGATCATAAACAACATCTGCAAAGTTACAACGTTCAAAGTTCAAAGCAAAGGGAGATATTTGCTTTTAAAGAAATCGTTTTTTTAAGGACTACAACAAACGGCTGGTAGGGACTACACGACATTCCTCCGGGTTTAGTGACATCAGCAAGTCTAAAATGTACTTAAACCCCGCCCCCGGGAACACGCAGTTGAGGGAACAAGTCAAATATTTGTATTTGTAATATTTGTATAGTATTTTGTCACAGAAGTGAGTCAGCTCAAACTTTGGCATCCATCTTTTCACATGCAATCGAAAGTCACTCTGTGTGCATCTCACAACAGTTCCTATACGAGCGATTTATAGATTACCATGACAGAATATGCTAATTGAAGATAGTTAACGCCACATCAGCAACATAAATTCATCAACTAACCTTTCAGAGACGTCCTGTTGCTTCTACATGTTGTCTCTCCAGCTTTGTCTGACTCCGTTTTGACATTAAAGACAGAACAGTTTCTGTCATTTTAGTGTGTCTGCATGAGGTAATAGCAGCTGCTAACACACACATGAGCTCTTGAAACCCCGCCCTCTGCAGCAGCTCATTTGCATTTAAAGGGCCAGACACAAAACGGTGCGTTTTTGCAAATCCTCAAAAAGTGAAAACTTTAACATGCTATATAAAAATATCTGTGGGGTATTTTGTGCTAAAACTTCACATACACACTTCTGGAGACATCAGACATTTATTTTACATCTTGTGAAAATGGCATTTTACCACCCCTTTAAGTGAATATGTGATGCAATCTCGTTTTGGTGAGTGACAGAGAGGAGTAGCTCACAGCTCGAGCACGTTAGTTAGCCGTGGGCTAAAGCTACCACGTGTAATGTTATCAACTCATTGTATCATGAGTTGAGACAATGAGTGATTTTTAAGTGTCGATGTGTTAAACAACTGTCGAAAAGTTGGATTAACGTTAATATGTCATTTGAGATGCGCATGTATATGATTTGTTATAGAAATGTTCAATCAGAAATTAGTTATTGTACGTTTGTGTTTTGCAAGGCTGGGTTTTCTTGTTCTCTGTTTTTTTCCTATGTGAACGTGATCGGCAAGTGTATCCTGTTTTGTGCCATAAATAATCATTTGGAGATGAATCGTCTGCCTAGTCAAGTGGATGCTATTAAATGTGCATAAACGACGAGCTGACCAGTGCTCCTGGACCCGTTTCCCATTTGAACCGTAATTTTAAACCATCAACTGGTAGGATATTTCCCATTTTCTTTTGTTTTTTAGACTCAAAAGACTTTGATTCGTGGAATTGGTTGATTTTATTTATTTTTTGCTTCTGAAATGGAGAGACTTTGTTTTTTTGTACTTGAACTGATCGAGAGTAATGATGGGTCGTTCGCGAATGAGCGAGTAACCCCAGAGTGCAGTCTGGACGATGGGGCGGGGCGACACTTCTCCGCCCACCAACAATTTCATTGGTTTATAATACAGCAATCTTATTGGAGTAGACACTTGAGGCATGAGCATGCGCATTCCTTTATGTGCGAGACTGCGAGTTTATGAATGATCTTCTACGCAGTTTGGCCGTGGCTACTATGCATGGCGATTTCAGTAACGATCAATTAAATGTTTTTATTAACTTAATACGAGTTAAACAGTTAATACGAAATAATAAGTTAAATGAAGTTACTGTACAACAAACAATCCCTTCAATGCAGACCGCCGTGTAATATAGCCTATACGTGCTGCTAAATCTGGGGAACGAATTCTTAATTCGTGGCCACGATATCTAGGTCTATATCAAGTGAAGTCAAGTAAAAAAAAAATTGTATAGCGCTCAATTCACATCGTTTTATAGCAGCTTTACAAAAAGTAATATAGGCCTAAGCATTAATATTGAGCAGTTTTAGAGCTGGGCGATATAAAGAAATATGTTGCTGATATAAATCATACGATGTTTTAGATTTAGCTAAATAATATTTATTAATTTACCCAGCAGATAGCCTAAGTCAATGGCACTTTAAGTGAGCAATGATCATGACTGCATTAAATTACTAGCATTGCAAGGAGAGATAGCCTATTAGGCTGATAGTAGACAATATTTTCCGAATGTCATGCAGGGCTGCATCATTTTACATCATCAATTTATGCTACTTCAATTTTCCATTAGGATTGGTGAATAGAAACAAACTCGGGATTTTACACTAGCCTACATAATGATAATTCACTGTATTTTAGTAAGACACAGTTCCGAAAGCGACAAATAAGACAATAATTTAAAAACCTGCAGTACTGAAAAGTGACAAGTGAAAAAGTGATTCTACTAAAACAGATATTATTATGTCGATCTAGGCCTATAGCAAATATTATTATTTATGTGCTCAATTTAAGTAGGTATAAATAAGTAACTATTTGAAGTAGGCTACTGTTAGGCTATAGGTCTATGCAAAGATTTACAGTGGTGTTTTTTTTTTTTATAGTTAGGCTACAGATAGCCTATGCCAGTGTTAATATTGGAAACTATTTTTTAACAGGCAAACAACAAGGAAATATGAGTTTGCCATTAAACATTTTATTTGCACTTTGTGCCAAAAAATGCAAGCATTGGAGAACCAATCTCGTTTAAAAAAATCAACAAAAAACGGTCGAGCTTTAAATTTAAAAAATGTAAATTTAAAATTTTAAATCAGCTGCTTGCGTTCGGGTTTGTCAATGTCTTTCCTTTAAAGGGTTAGTTCGCCCATTTAAGACATGAGGTTGTATGCAATCCTTACCAGCACTATAGTGCATACACGCTGACCCACTCTGTGGTCACCTCCCTGGTCAGAGTTCTGGCCGCTGGAAGTTTTTCAAGAAAGTAGTCCTGGTTAGTTTCCGGGGCCATGAAACTGCGTTTTTACGTGAAAAAATTATTTGCGTTTCAAAGCTTGATTAATTTACATCACAAAAAACACGCCAGACAAAATTCATACCTCAGTTTTAATCGGCACTATTTTCTTTCCATTTCTATCAATCCGCGCTGCTGTCAACGACCACACTGCGCACGTTCCAGGTAAGGATTGCATACAACCTCATGTCTTAAATGGGCGAACTAACCCTTTAATACAGCGATTCATCATAATTTGCGTAAAATCCCGAGTTTGAGCTGATCCACCGACCCTGATGGAAATATGAAAACAACTCTAGCCTACACTGAGGTGCTGTCACCAAGCGTTCATTTTTAAACAATAACTTTGTCTATTCTGTGTCTTAACAATAAAACATTAGCCAATAGATCTTAACAAAAATTACCATGGTAAACCGATAATAAGATACGATTAGAGTTAGCATTTAATATTTCTTTAATATGGACAAATCATTCACAAAATAGTACATAAAGAATGCGCATGCTCAGGCTTGAATCATCTAGGCCAATAAGATTGCTATATAATAAGCCAATTAAATTGGGGGTGTCACGTGTCGCCCCGCCCCATCGTCCAGACTGCACTCTGGGGTACTACGAATGAGCCGGTGTTGTGCCAAATTTTTTCGACTCCCTGCCAGAACCTGACTCCCCCTCACGTGCACGCGCAATGACGTCACTTCACTTCACGTTCTTTTAATCTCCATGTCAGTCTGTCAGTTCCCTCCACACATTTAAATGTAGGCTATTTACAGTAGTTCGTTTGTGTGTGTGTGTGTGTGTGTGTGTGTGTGTGTGTGTGTGTGTGTGAATTAAGTAAGGAATAATTGACGACAGGCCGTTGAATTATTAGAAAAATAATGCACACCCGAGGTGGTAATGCGGTCACGACACGAAGCGGAGTTACTCCTCGGGTGTGCATTATTTTTCTAATAATTCAACGGCCTGGAGTCAATTATTCCGCTTATACTACAGTTACCACACCTCGAAATATTGTTCAGATGATGTATTTCAAGACGTTTGTAAAGTTTTTGTCATTAAAACGCTCTTGTATGTAGGACTAATTCCTTGCGCATCTAAACTAGTGATGCACCGAAATGAAAATTCTGGGCCAAAACCGATACCGAAAATTTAGGATGCACTTGGCCGAAAACCGAAACCGACACCGAAAATGGCTTTTTTTTTTTTACTTTAATATATATTTATTTATATTGCTTAATTTTTAATGGATCTGAAATGAAAAATCACAAACCAATAGAATAATCATCAAACTTTTATTACCACTAACAGTTACATAACAAAACCTAAAATATTTTATATATTATATATATTTTATATTGCATGTGCTTCATGAGGCACACGTGCGCGGACTTGCTCTCTCTCCCTCTTTGCCGTGCACGCGCTACACGTATTGGAGCACAGTCTCTGTCTCGCGGGCGCGCTCGCTCTAGATTCCGGAGATTTTAACTAATTCGCGGGCATCAGTGAGCCGCTATCAATATGCGGGAGACTCCTGGAACTTCCGGGAGACTTGGGATGTCTGTATTTCTATACTGAAATAATATCGGCATTATAATTATTTATTTTTCATTACGCTATTTTTTGGTGCCCTCTCAGCTCATACGCGTGGTGGGAGCGGCGGCGCTGGTTGTCCTTATCTGAAACTTTAAAATACTTCAATACCGCTGACATGCTCAATCTTTGCAGACGCGTGCAAACAGCTCGACCGTGAGTGAAACCTGCTTGAGCACGGAGGGGAGGGGAGGGGTGGGTGACGAGTGACAGCTCGACCGTGAGTGATACCCAAGCGTTTGCGCGCGGATGGGAGGGGCGCGGTTGACATTCATTTTCGGTTGACATTTTCGGCTGTTTTTTTTTATTTCGGCCCGAAACCGATAATGCCATTTTCGGCCGAAATTTTCGGCGACCGAAATTTCGGTGCACCCCTAATCTAAACCCATGCTCCGTTGCTAATTCCAAAACGTCATTGTAGAGTTAGCGGAGGTTTGAGCCGCTGATAGCAGACTAATGCTGGACACACACTTAACCACTATACATATGAAAACCTTTGTTCCTTTATGTGCTATTATAATTTACTCAGAAATGATTTACTATGCCTTTATTTCTGTTCTGTTTTGGGTCAATTCTGCCACAGTGCCACAGCAAAAACAGTTTATAGAAAACTGCAATAAAAGTGCAATTAAATAAATTGCATACATTCCAAAAAATGCTAACATGTAACCTTTTTATGTAGCATTGTTGGATCATGTTATCAAATTTTGTTTATAATAATTTCAAATTAGATATAGTAAGATTTATAATGTACCAGCCTGATTGTTAAGGGTTTTTTCTTTTCATGTCAGAACCATAGCGTCACTAGCCGCGTTTCCATTACCCTTCAAATTGCGCAAATTGAAATTGCGAATTAAAAATACGCTCAATGGAAACACGTCAATTTCGCAAAAACTCTCGTTTATCGCAAAAAAGTTTTTACGCTCGCATGAGGAGGTTTTTCAGCCAATTCGAAAAAGGAATATTTCGCAAAACTGCAATGGAAACAGTTTTTGCGCATTTACAGTCACCTGACTTAGAAGACGCGGTGTCTTTGGGGTCCGTGTATGCAAATAATAATAATTATCATCATTATTATAACATTTACTATTTAGATGACTCTTTTATCCAAAAAAGGAACAAAGCAATTCGTCAAATGCCATTCATAATACGGGTTAGACAATAATAATACAGAGCTGAGATTATCACAAATAAACACAAGATTTTACAATAGTTTAATAATATTAATGGCTCTTCTTACGGTCCCTAAATGCATTGACTTAACATTGAAATCACTCGCGCCTGACGCGCTATTCGCGTCCGGTGTGAACGCACCATTATTCAGCACTGCGGGAAAATGTCAATTCCAGGTTCTAATTTGGCCTTAGAAAACCAGTAAAATCAACACGTTTTCCATTTTAATTTGTGAATATTTTACATGTTTAATAAAGGGGAAAAAAGTCATTAAACAAACATCTGAAAATTTGTCGATATTTACTTTTATGCGCAGCAGTTGGTGTAGCCAGTTCAAATTAAAATTGTGGTGTTCAACTTTGCGTTTTAAAAAGACAACCGTTTATTTTTCGTTTTTCAATTACGGGTTTAAAAAAAGAAAAAACGAATGGACACAAAAGCAGCCTACATGGATCGTTTGAAATAGGAGACAGAGTTATTTATTAAATTCATAAAAGAAACAATAATTAGCCTATAGGAATACTGGATTCTAAACTTCAAAGAAATGCCATCAAAACCTCAGCGCAGAAATGAGGGTGAAACGCCCAGAAACTCCTTATATTTCGTTTGGAATATAAGGGTCTTTCCCTGCCATTAATGCTTGGATAACACGTAGCCTACGTCTCCTTCCATTAATGATAATAATGTCTAATGCGGTGGCTGTGAGATTATATAAACCAACGTCCGCTGCCGTGATATTTGGAATGACTTATCGCGAGAGAAAAAAGGACGTTTTAGTCGCAAATCTGTAATGGAAACGCGGCTAGTGATGATTGACAAATTGCATAGTTTGGATTGGCGGTATGGTTCTGTTCTGGGCTAAAACTCCCTGCATATACATGCAATTCAATAATTTTATGAACACATAATTTGAGAAATTAGTCTGATTCAAATGGGAATCAAAGACCAAACACTGACTGGACGAGACGGGGAGCTGGGGATGGAGGAAGGTTATTAGCTCCTGAGAAACGCGACTTCTTTATGGATTCTGTGATAGGCGTCGTATACCTGAAGAGACGTGGATCAGCTGAGTCAGCTGATGTGAGCTTGAGACGACAGCTGATACACTGGCATTGAGAAACCATGTGCAGTCCATGATAGATCATTAGTTCTTAATATAGAAATAACAACATACTCTATTATGTAAATCTAACAAGTGCATAGTATTTACTGTGTAATTGACTTCCATCAGTGAGTGGGGAATGTGGTCAACACATTAATGGTGAAGTAAAAACTTTTAATCAGTACTCTTGGCTAATTCCCTAATACTTAGGATAAAGGCCCCAGGAAGTGCTGTCGCCTTGGTTTTGATGTGGCAGTGTGTCACATGCCCATGATACATGAATACCTTTTTCTCTCATGAATGACCTGTTATCAATGGAATAGAACTACTCCACCATTTTTTTTGTCCATCCAATGTTCATTGATGATTTTCCCCATTATAAGAGTTGTTTAAAAGGTTGGATAACAATTATAGTGATTTTGTGTCACTTTATATGCCTATAGTTATATGTTAATCCATAAAAGGAACAAAGGTTTTCATATAAATTTTCTTCTTTTTTCTTTTTGAACACTCAGTACCATAGCAGTTGTCCTTAATGTCCTTAAAGATGCAGTCAAGAGAGGAGACCTGCTGCACCAGCACATAAGTTATCTCCATAAAAGAGGTGTTGGGACTTTTTTCAAACCTTTTTTTCTTCCTCAGCCATGAGATCTAATAAACAGTTGTTGTTGTTTTTTGGCAGGTGCACGTAGGCCTACTGTATGGATTAATTTAATTTTAATTTGATCTAAGAGCCGGCTCTTGTAGGTGAACGTCGGTAGCTGGCTCGCATATATCTGAAGAGCTGACTCTATTTAGAAAAATATAGCCAAATTAAGCCAATAGAAATTAAATCATTATGTAATAAAAAAATAATTAATGATTTTAATTTTATTTAAAATAATTGACTAATTCAAAGAACAATAAAAAAATAATTAGGCTATATAGGCCTAAAGGCGCACACACATTCGTTTTAGTGATGGACAATTCAGCTCTTTTTCGTGAGCTGGAATCGGTATCGGCGAGTACTTGTACCCATGTACCGATCCAATACCATTTTCATAAACAATAACATTACCTAGTTATTGTTGCACGCTAGCTTTGCTTAACGCTGCAAATCGGAGATCAAGTGTTCTTCGCTGCTCTAAACAGTGGTTGCCCGCGGCAACACAGGGAGTTGTGCTGTGTCGCCACCAGCAAATAGAAATAAAAATGCACGCGCTAGCAGTATGTCCGCTGTTTGGCAATATAACCGACAAAATTATTGAGTTTATTGTTCTGGATTACCAGCCACTGTCAGTCGTCAAAAACGTTGGATTTTGCCGCTTCATTGAACATTTGGAGCCCCGGTACAGTTTGCCTGGTCGGAAATACATCTCTGAAACAGCGTGAACACAGTTCATGTAAACTAAAAGATGTGCAAACAATCAGCTTTACTATCGACATCTGGAACTGCGACGCGACCCCGCTGTCTTTACTGAGTTTGACAAGCACACTGGGCACAGTGATGCCGTCATCTTTAAGTTTTAAAGAGATTGTTATCTTAAATTATTCATATATAATTTTTTTGATTCCTAGATTTATTTGTTGTACTGTTTTTTTTATACAGTTAAGTTAAATTGTTAAATTTTTACTAAAATAAACATTCACGAGTGTACCTTTACTTCTTCTCACCGCTGATTCCTGATGGTTTAGGACAATTACACCGAGTCGCACCCTGTCGTGTCAGAGAATAGTACACCTGCGAGCGTCAAGTATAAGTGCCTCATCCATTAGGGATAATGAAATTCGTTGCCAACTCTTTTAATAATTTTATTTTATTGATTCGTTGTTGCAGCCCTAAACATTTCTATTACATTAAGAAATAGGTATTTAAATACTTACCACTAATAGTTTTTGTCCGGTTTATGTCACTGATCTTCTCAGCCAGGTATTTTCGGACACTTAGGAGGCGCTTATTGATGTCCTCTGAGGTGTGACCCCTTTCCTTCAGCCTCTGAGACAGACACTCTGTTTGGAACACACACATGCATGCACGCACACACACACACACACAAATAAATAAATAAATACATTTTTTAATTCAAGTACTGATCATGACTAATGATTTAACAAATAATTTGTAAATACAAAGTGTTTTGTGTACAATGTGATAATGGAATGACTATAATTCGAGGATGAACTGGGAAAAAAGAAGCACCAGGATGCTTCTCAGAGTAATTAAAACATAATTTAATCATTTTAAATCTGACCACACAGGAAATCAAGTAGCATATGATGCTTGAGAAGTCAAATCTGAAGTCATACAGAGACAACTTAAGGAGGTAGAGCACACAGAACCACAAAGCTCCAGAGGCCGGTTGCTCCAGCTGGACATAAACCCGGTTGTCATTTTAGGCAATCAATAACGTGAGAAAGAAGCGAGGATGCGGCTTGAAAATAATGTTTTATGCAATGCATGCGGCGAGTCACTTCAGGAGGAGGCGACGCGTGCATTAATGTTGCTAAACAGTGACATAATGCACAGCGCATTAAATTATATTCTAGCTAAATCTGACAGTTTTACCTTTGACAGCTGATATCTTTTCAGGACTCAGAGGTGGTTTTGCCTCAGCAGATTTTTTAGCGTTGCATTTCATGCCGGTAACGCTCCTCTGTTTGAGGACTGTGGTACCCCATATAACAACAGCCAGGCTCTTACAGAATTTCGAGTCACCCTCAACTCTCCTCACGACGTCCCATTTTTCTGTGGGTATCATGACTCCATGTCCCAGATCCTGAAAAAATATATATATATTTGCATAAGAACATTTTAGCTCATTTAAAAGTAGAGGTCGACCATTATATTGGTTTTACTGATTACTTGGCACCAATAGGTAGCAGGTAGCTCAGGGGACCATGGCGATGCAGGTAGTTTGAGGAGTCATGTAGGACTAGCCTCCGTGGCCTTGACTCTTGGCTCGGCCACGATGGATGGAGAAGTATGTACTTTTTTGCGTATTCCGTGGTCGGGTATTATTTAAATGAGGAACATTATGACTTCATAAGATCCGGAAAAATTGTATTATGAATTTATAATGTATGACTACCATGCTGTTTCATTGTGATTAATTGTGCAGCCCTAGTTTTAAATAAGTATACTAATACCACACCTGAATAAAAAACTTTGTAAGGGTATACAGGGATAACCTGGCTTCTCGAGACTCCCCTGCTTCGCATTAAAATGATAGGAATATGTAGAGTTTGTTTTACAGTCTACAAAATACCTTGCCATCCCTGTGTCTGTGATGGGAGTGTGGCCTGCAGAAGAGGTCTGTGGCTCCTTTTGTGTCACTGTAATATCATAGTAAAGGCCCATTCACACCAAGAAGAACTATATTAGTTGTTTTTATCAATCACCGCCTATAACTTACATTTGAATGTATCCAATTCTTTCTAAGAACTTTAAAAACATGCATGTAAAATGAATAGCCAAACCGTTTTAAAATGCTCACTTTTGAGTATTGTAGCCGTTTGGTCCTCTGCTGGTTCTTTTGGACCGTGAACTGACTGCTGTGGGAGTGGAGTGTGGCCTGCATAAGAGGTATGTGGCTCCTTTTGTGTTACTGTAATATCAGATTAAGCAACAGTTTTAGTAGTTTTGTTGCAATAAAAATAGAAAAATAACAGGCTATAAGTTGCCTTTAAAAGTGTCCAATTCTTTATAAGGACATGATGATCTAATATCTATGTTAAATTAATAGCCAATTAATGCTCACTTTTTTTGTTTTGGAAGAGCTCCTCTTGGAGATGAAGGTTTAACCGCCTTAGTTGCTGCAGTTCAGCTTTCGTGTCCCTATTCTCTTCTTTTAAACATTTAATTTTTTTCTCTTTTTCTTCATTACTCATCTCCTCCTCTCGCATCCTTTTTTTGATGTTGTAGAACTTGTCTTGCAGTTCCTTGTGCACAGCCATGGGGACATACTCATTGTATGTTTCATAACTGCTCTGGACAACTTTTTTTTTTTCTTTTAGGATTTCCATTAAATTTTTCCTTTTTTGTAAGCTTTGGACTGCTGCCTTTTTTTTTGTCTTGTCATTTGTCTTGTCACACTATAAAATAAACAAAAAAATAGGTTGTTAACAGAGGAATTTGTGGTAAAAAACGTCCCTGAAGGAACGACCCACCCTCCGATGCAGCTATCGACAACTGATCGTCGTGGGGAGCACCAAAGGAAACGACTGGTACACACCTCGAAGTAGATTGGCCTCTCTAGCGAGATTCCTATAAGTCGGTCTGACATTAATCATAGTAACCAACTGATAGGGAACTACATTTCCCATGATGCTATTTAGATAATTTCACCAATCAGAAAACCGAAACAAGCATAACGCAAAGTGTGTAATGTTGTGATTCACCTCATAGCTTTGATTGGTTTGGTTCATGACTTGCAACACCACTTTAATGGAGACTATTTTTAAATCCCTATGGGATAAATGTATGGAAAAACTACCTCTGAAACTACGCTGCTGAAAAATGTGCAGCAATAATGCACTCAATTGTATTAATTTAGAGATGCATTACATAGCTTACAGATGGATTCGTGGAGCTTCTGGTAGATGACCATTCCTCATCACTGTTGAGTGGGGGTATTGAGATTCTCTCACGTTTTAATTCCTCTTCAGATTCTGAAGAATAGAAGAAAGAAACTAAATACAAGTACCAACAAAAAAAAAACTCACAAAAATAACTAGGCTAGTTCTTTGTCAGTCACCAGTAAAGATGTTAGTGGTTGTTATCAGAATCTTTTGTAACAGTAACTAATACCCACATCTATGTTTCCAGCAGTGCAACAAATATTTTTACTATTATAAGTTAATAAAGATACAATTAGGGGGGTATAGACAAGAGTAGCTTTAAATACCTACCAGCCAATTTTAATATTTGTGCTTTGTAGTATTGCCCCATGTCCTCTGGCGATTTCTTCCACAATATATTATATATTTTTTTGGTTGAAAATTCTTTGACATCCTTTGGACAAAAGCCCTTTATGTAGTCCAAGGGCACTATTTGTCGGATGTTGTCGTCGATATACCTGACGTAGGCAAACATGCTAACATACAAGACAAATGACAATTAATAAAAACACATTTTTATTGGATTCTTAACTTACTTGCATGCTGTCGGTGTCAGCCTTTAATTACTTTTTTGTATTATTACTATCAACAAAGACTTACGGGGTATGTTAATAAGCAGTCTTACTTACTGTAGCAATGTTGATAAGTTACATTTAACGTTACATTCCGAGACAGAAACAATTTAGCAAAATCTCTATTGACTGACACATTCAATAGCTGCTACTCAAATCGTCCATTCTTTCCAGCAGTCTCCATATTTTTAGGATAACTTTTTGAGTCCACTTTCTCATTTTAAATCGGTAAAATCTTTATTGTGTTTTACTACGACAACATAACCATGATTAACGTTATCTGCTTAGCAGCTAGCTGGAACGTAACTTAATGTTAGCACCGAATAAACACACGTTACGTAACCTCAATAGCTGACAGAAAGTAAATATTGCATCGAAAATAACAGGAATGAAAAGTATTAATGTCACTAACTTACCTGACAGAAAAAGTAAAAAGAGTAACGTTAGTTAGTGAACGGGCAGATCAGTTTAAATTATTATACCGTTATTTCAGTTGGCACTGTCACGGCGCGCAAGCTAAGCTCCGCCCCCTTTTTACGTGATAAGAAATCAACAACTCGTCTCGAGCACTTTTTTCATCAATTATTTTTTTTTTGGACAAATATGCGTAGAAATAGGCAAAAATATAAGCTATACCTAGAACCTCAAAGTAAGACAAAGATACCTCGCCAGACACTGTGTCGACATGACAGGCCAGTTGTTGATGTTGATGAGGAAGAGAGCCAAACAGCCACTGAAACAGGTACCGTTTCGAGCTTATTATCAAGTAGCATTGTCCCGATTATTTGAATCAATTTGATTATTAATTTTACATTTTATAAATAAATAAAAACCCAGAGAAAATAATTCTCATCGGATATCAAAATAAAAGTCCTCACACAACATGTAGGCCTACCTGTTAAATAAAAGTATTAACAGTGAAACAGATAGATAGTGGTTAAAAGTTTTATTTTTTTACATTGTGTAGGAGCCTAGTGTTCAAAGAAACATTTAAATATTACAAGATACATTATTTGTGATATATTTACATATATATTTGTATATAATATTTCTTCAGCTTGTTGTTTTCTTGTTGCTTATGGTATTTTTTTATAGATATGCTCTCAGAGGCAGGGAGTGAGACAAACGGCACAGAGAGTGTGATAGAGAGTGACGCCGGGTTCACACCGCACGCAGAAGCGACGCGGAACGGAGGCCGCTTCCTTTCGGCGCCCATGTTAACCTATGGTGTCGTTCACACCAGACGCGGAGTGCCGTGAAGCGCCAGTTTCGGCGTCTGGTCTATTTTTTGCGCGAGCCGCGAGTGATCCGCGTCTATTTTCTAATAAAATACAGCGAGAACACACAAACAAACAGGGAAACAGAGAGAGAGAGAGAGGCAGGCAGGAGTTGATAAGTGAAAATGGATGATGTCAAATTACTCGCACTGGGAAACAGGAAGAGGAAAATAGATTTAATAAATTTGAAGAGAGGATGTATATTTCAACGATATATCTACACTAGCCTACTAGGCTACTGTCTACCATATTCTCTCTCTGGCTGCAGGTGTGTCTCGACAACGGTTAATAAAAGAAGTGTACAAACTTCTTGGTTACAGAAACATGGTGTATTCATTTTATGAGGTTATTTACTAAACCATGATGTAAAAAATATTTCTGAATAAACAACAACTGAGCAGAAGCGCTTGTCGACCTCGGCGAAGAATACGCGTCTGGTGTGAACAGGCACGCGCCGGGCCGCGCGTGATTTTCCGTTCCGCGCCGCTCCCGCGTCCGGTGTGAACCCAGCGTGAGAGAGACAGCATACAGAACAGTGAGACAAACGGCACAGAGAGAGTGATAGAGAGTGAGAGAGACAGCATACAGAACAGTGAGACAGACAGCATACAGAACAGCCATTCAACGTTGAGTACACCATTTGTGGTATGTGAGAGTTTTGTGATCTGTTTTACAGATGTAATGAAAGCTATCAAATGCCATAAAGTTACACATTCAAAAAATAAGCATGGAAACAGGCAGCTACAGTCAGATGAAGTCATATTCTTCACAGTCCCTCTTCAAGTTAGTGCACTGTCATGATTGTAACATAACTGTAACATTATTGACAGAATGGTCAATGGAAAACAGCTGAACTGATGACAGATGAGTACAGTAGTGAGGTAGACGTTGCACCAGGCTCAAGTAGACCTTCAGAAACACATGTGAGTACTAGTTTGTTCTGATAATTGTTTTTTCTCTCTCTCAGGTACACATGTACTTTAAGTTTTGAATTATACATTTATAATTTTGGAGGGTCTGTACGTTTAAAAAAAGTAATTATGAACCTACGTGAATATTGTATGAGCAGACCTACACACAACCATACCTTTAACAGAGATGTTGCTTTTTTAAAGGCATGCAGTGAAACAGAGTCAGAGTCTGAGATAGACCATAGGACAGGCAGCATGGAACAGAACACTACTGACCCCCTGTCAATGATTGATCTACAGCCTGACATGGACACTGCTTTGACTGCCACAGGAACTACCACAAAAGCTGAGGCCATGCTCATGATTATGAGCCATACAGCAAAGCATAAAATAACTGGTTGCCAGTTACATGATTTACTTCAATTGATAAATAAATTGTTTGGGCAAGAGGTTGTACCTCGATCTAAGTATCTTTTTAACAGAGTGTTTAAAAACAGTTGTGAGGAAGTAGAATTTCAGTTCTACTGTGAAACTTGTTACTTAAACATAGGAACAGTTCAGGAAATCAGTGACAAACAAATTGATACATGCGGATCATGTGGCAGCACTTTTGATTCTGGTTCTATGAATGGAGGTAACTTCTTTATCAATGTTCCTCTTGCCCCACAAATTCAGACTCTGCTTGAAAGCACAGAAGCGAGTGCCCATTTGAATTATAGGTTTGATAGGCAAAAGAGTCAAAATGAGATGTTGTCAGACATCTATGATGGGGAGAAGTACAAACATTTGTCTGGCCCAAATCAGATCCTCTCAGATTCCCACAACCTATCATACATATTTAACTCAGATGGAAGCCCTGTGTTTAATTCCTCAAAGTTCTCTATATGGCCCATCCACATAATGATCAATGAGCTTCCCCCTGAACTTAGGTTTAAGAATGTATTGCTTGCTGGCCTTTGGTTTGGGCCAAAAGAGCCTGTGATGGAAATCTTTCTGAAGTCATTTGTGGACCAGGCCAAGATCCTAGCTGACACTGGTGTCACATGGCATAAAGAAGGGTCTGTTATTAACAGCAAAATAGTTGGCCTCTGTTGTAGTGTTGATTCCAAAGCGAGACCGCTGATGCAAAACACTACCCAGTTTAATGGGTATTATGGCTGCGGATTCTGTCTGCATCCTGGGAAGCTGGTTGATAGGGTAGTAAAGTATCCAGTTTCAGAAGAACAATATTGTGACAGAACAAATGAGGAAATGGTTACGGATATGGAGTTGGCTGTAGAAGGTGGGACAAATATTTTTGTCCACTGTCTATAATAGACTAATTTAGAGATCACTTTTTTTTTTTTTTACCGACTACCAACAACTTTGACCGGTTAGCGTTGATACGGTCAACCATCGGTCAAACGGTCATCGGTTAACATCCCTAATAGTAACTTATACTCAATCTAAGTAGTCCTTTAAAAACACTAAGTGCAGCCACAGTAGTGAAATAAGAGACTTGGGTAATATAGTACACAAATAAACCTCAACTGAACAAGTTAAGATTCAAACAAGAGCAGTATTAAACCCAGAATGAAAATATACATATTTCAAGTAACTTAAACTAGCTTACACACTGCTGTGGGAACTTAAAATTGCTCACAATTTCAATAACAATGGCAAGTTCTTCTTCAGGAAAATGAGCATTTCTGCTCTCTCTCCTCTAGCCTGTTTCTCCTTGCATTCACAATGTTAGATGCTGTGCTGAACAGTCTCTCACTGTCCACACTGTCCAGGGCCGCAGAGAAACTTAAAGAGTGGGAAACCGAACCTGGTTGACTGCGAAGTTGAACATTGTGGTATTTGTATACCACTGTAATCTCTAAATCATCCTAAAACACTCCCACAACCTATTGCCTACATCTAGGAATATAAAAAATAATATATATTCTATATTGTCTTTTTATTTTTTATCTGTTGTTATTTGATAGAATCCACGATACTTGCTCAGATACCTCCAGCAGAAAAATAGGCCCACAACATTAAAGATCCAGTGTTATATTTAACAGTGGGCATGGGGTACTTTTTGTACTTTATTTTTTTAGGTTCATCTGACTATAGATCCGGTCCCGTTTAAGTTCCAGTCGTGTCTGATAACTGAATATGCTTTAGTTTATTTTTGGATAAGCGTAGAGGATTTTTCTTGAAAACCTCCCAAACAACATGTGGGGATGTAGGGGTTGTAGGATTTTTTTCTTTTTTTTTCTTTAGGCTTTCTGACCCCAAGACTAATCTCTGCAATTCTCCGTCTGTGATCCTTGGAGAGTCTTTGGCCACTCAAACTTTCCTCCTCACCTTAAGGCAATATAGACACACGTCCACTTCCAAGCAGATTCGTAACATCTTTAGTTGATTGGAACTTCTTAATTATTGCCCTAATGATGGAAATGCTTTATCTATTTTCTTACAGCCACTTTCTATTTTGTGATACTCAACAATCTTTTGCTGCACATCATAACTACATTCTTTGGTTTTACTCACTATGATTGATGATTAAGGGAATTTGGCCTCTGTGTTTCCTCGTATTTAAACTCCTGTGAAACAAGATAATTTCATGTCCCTAGTTACCCTGGTGTGCTAAAAATGTAAATATGGATGGGAATATACTTACCCCTTAGTGTTTGTTTTTGTGTTATTGATGTTTTATCCATGTCATATTGAGAGAAATACCTGATAAAAATAACGATAAATAAATAAATATAAATAACTAACTGTATCATCTTTCCATAGAGCAGTTTTATAGGCTTTTGTCATATATCCTGACTCAAATAATGTGTTTTTAACAGCAAACACTCAGAATAAAGTGAGATGATCTGATGATGATCCTGAATGGCTTGTTGAATGAGTGTTGATAGTCTGAGGCTCATCAATATTAACAGATCTGCTGAAAACACTCTTTATTTCTTGACAATAGTTCCTGTTTTCACCTCATTTATTATGCTGATGTCTTCAGATCTCCTGTAAATTGACAATTAAAGCTCATTTC